>NC_136003.1:10068956-10668956 GCF_048128805.1 Centroberyx gerrardi | reverse complement strand
GGAGCCTATGACTGGGGGGTTCTTTCCAGTGTATCCTGGGTGAGAAAAATGTACCATATTTTGATCAAAAAAGCAACCAAGTATGCAACCTGAAGTAGTAGAAAATGCGGCACCACGCAGCCAGCAGTAGAGAAAATGCTGACCCCACACAAACCACTCTTTCAACAAAAAATAAAACAGCCAATATTGTAAAACACTCAACTATCGGCCTGCCACCAGTTTCCAGCAGTGGGGAAAAAATGTGTGGGACATGTATTAGGCTATATTATGATTTCAAATAATCCAAATTTTAGTGGTATGAATTGAGTGTTTATTTGCCAATATGCAAAGCAAATTATTTCAATTATTTTATTTTATAGTATTATTTCATAGTTCAATAAACTTTTATCCAAAAAGGACCAAAATGGCCCTTAAAATTCAGACCAATTTCTTACCCTGCCTGTCAAGTATTTGGCCTAGAAAGAATTTAGAGGGCTGAAGGAAGTAGCAGTGTGTGTTACACACAGCTACAGAAAGTGTGAAGGTAGGTGTTAACAAAGACCAAATAACATTTCCCTCTGAGAAAATATGAATATGAATAAAGACTTCTTATTGATAATATTTGGCAAGTGGCCATGGTAGAAGCGGGATAATACTGTTGGAGGTGTGTGTTGAATGGATAAGCTAAGAACCTCTGGTTGCCTCTGCAGAGTTGGGCAGGATTCCTTCCAGCAGAAAGTCTGTTCTTTTGCCTCATATTCATCTTTTGATGTAAAATCCATGCTGCACTGTGGTTGAGTCAACAGCAAAAAAAAGTTGAGCTGTCTGTTCCAATATTTACAATTTAGACTATATAACTGCCAGACTAATGGTCAAACACTACTAGGAACTTCTCTCCTGTGTCTCCAGTAATTGATTTTCCTCTCTGTCTCATTCTTTCTCACGCTTGCACGCATGCACACACACACACACACACTCACACACAATCCCCACAAGTACCCCAACCTGTAAAAGAAGTCCATAGAGAGCAGCTGCGAGGCAGCGGGCCCCTCGGGAGCCAAGCGGGTACAGAGCGCTATCTGTGGTCCCCAGGGGCCTGGGCCCGGCCAAGCCAGGACCGGCGCTCACACACAACACCGCTGACGCCAGGTCGACATCAAGCAGAGCCTGCAGCAACCTCAGGGAACTGACTGGAGAGAGAGAGAGGGGGAGGAGAGAAGAGGGAGGACCGGTGAACGACTACACAGAGAGGAATTAGGAGGAGAGGGAGCAGCTGGACAGAGGAGAGCAAGAAGAAGAGGAGGAGAACAAGTGTGGAGGGAGAGGAGGGACAGGTCAGAGGAGAAATAGGTGATTGGTAGAAGAGGAGGGAGTGAATGGGGAGAGAAGTGGAAGTTAGAGAAGGAAAGAGGAGTAAAAGCACGTAGCAGAGGACAGGGAGTAGAAGAGGAGAGGAGAGGTGGCGTGACAGGTAAATGAAAACATTTAGAGGAGAGAGGCACGGCAGAGAAAAAAGCAGAAGGAAAGATTAGGAGAGCAGGGCGAGAGCACAATTTTTGGATTGATATGTGACAGAGAGGAAGGGCAAGAAGTTAAAGATGTCAAGGCAAGTGGAGAGACTGCGTAAGGCTGAGAGACAGGGTTAGACAAAGGTCAGCAAGACGGAGGGACCAAGGGAGCGATGGAGATAAAGAGAGAGACAGAGCAGAAATGACTAAAGAGCTAAAACGCGGTGGGATCCAGACATTAGAGCTGCCATCCATTTGCATAACACTTATGTCATGTACACTGAGATATTAGAGCTCTCCGAGGGAGGGGTGACTCAATTAGCGGGAGCAGAAGAGAGGGAGGACATAAAGAGAGAGCAGAGAGGGGTGGATAGAAGAGGGGAGGTAGGGAGGGAGGTAGAAGGGTGATAGAAACTGAACAGAAAGTCAGAGAGGGGGTAGAGTGAGAGAACGGGGAGAGAGAAAGAGAAAGAGGGAGAGGGCGGAGACAGGAGACAGACAGAGAGAGAGGCAGAGAGAGAGATAGGCAGGCAGAGGAGGGAGGAAAGCCCATATATCACAGCGACCCTGACAGCCCACTTATCCAGCTGACAGACAGAGACACAGGAGCAGCAGGGATGATCTCTCTCGGAGCAGCGCCACGGGATGAGGGCCACTTAATAAAATTAAAGTGTGTGAAATGCTAGTCGCCAGGGCACAGATGGCTTAGGGGTGTGTTTCACACCACCAGAGCCAAACTAAACTGAACTGAGCGGAACCGTATTATTACTCTGGCCCGGGGTGAGGTTACCTCCACTGAGGCTAAGACATTGACAAAGAGTCACTGTAGCTGTGCGGGGACACTTAGCAACTGCAAATCCAAGCCATATTGAACTGAGCCTTATTAGTCTATCCTGGGGGTTACACATATACAGAGAGTTGTTATAACTGTCAGGGATGCTTGGCATGCCCAAATCCAAACTAAACTGCACTGAGACGTATTAAGTTATCTTGCTTTAACACATCCACTAGGGTGTCTGTATTTGCAATCGACGGGCGCAAATTAAGGCTGAAATAACAGAGAAGCAATCAGGAAAACACAACAAAGTGGGAAAACAAGAACAAGATGGGAAAATGGGAGAACGAGAGCTGTGTGTCCAAAAAAAATAACATCCTCAGAAAGCACCAGAAAATCACTATGTTGATGCTTTAGTATTCTCAGGGTGTTGCACACATTTCCTATAAACATACTGTTTGCATTGTGTGTGAGATGGTGGTGGTGTGGGTTAACAGCACTGGGTGGTAAGGTATGGTTGCTTTCTTTTTTCTCTCTCACTGTTCTCTTTCATTCTTTGTTTTCTACTGAATTAGGAAGTACCACATGAATTAGTCTGTCTGTCTCGTCTGCTGTCTGGTAGAAACAGACATACCTTAAAAATAATCATTAAATAAAAGTTTGTTACCCAGCAACAGACTGTCTGTGTTGCTTTTCTGAAAAAGCAGACACTGCACAGCGTTGTCCAGGCTCCAACTGATTTTCTTATGGACCTTGAATAATGGAGAAGAGAGAGAGAGAGAAAGAGAGAGAGAAAGAAAGAGCAAGGGAGAGAGGGGAGAAACAGAAGAATAACAAGATAAGGAACAAAAAGCTCGTTGAAAGTAACAATGCATTATGCCCACACTGCGAGCTCAGAACAGAAAAGAGAGCGCATTGTTCGATACCAAGGCCTAACTGATTCGTATCGGAGAAATCCAATTGGTGTTTTATGTTGTGTGCCCACTTCAGAATCTATACTCTGTTTTACAGTACGTTCTGTGCCTTGCCCTTGACTGTGCCTTGACTGTGTTAAGTTCTGTCTTGAAGCCGTGATAAGAGGAAAGTTGAGTTGTTGTGTGTACCTGAGCAGAGTGAACGCGCTGCAAGGTAATGAGGGAGGACAGGAGGAGACGGCAGCAGCACAGCAGGGCTGAGGAGGGAGAGATGGATGGAGAGAGCGATGCAGTGGAGGAGGGGGAGGAGGAGGAGGAGAGGATTGTCTGCAGCTGGTCCATCAGTCCACTGTTGGAAAGCAGCATGGAGACAGCTAGGGAGGAAAAGACACTATGTCATCACACTTAAGAGGGGATCTGTGTGTGTGTGTGTGTGTGTGTGTGTGTGTGTGTGTGTGAACAGCAGTTGGCCTAGATGACTGCATGGTGACATGCTGCAGGTACCCACCCACAACCATGTGCGCGCACACACACACACACACACACACACACACACACACACACACACACACACACACGTTCACTTTGTCTGCCACCTGTGAGAATTTCTGAACATTGCAACTAGTGTTAAACATACACCTTCAGGCACAATCACACACACACCCCTCTACACGCTCAAGTGTTCAAGCATGTACACGCTGACCCACTCACTTTTGCATCCATACGCTTATTGCACTGGAAGTATGTCGCATTGGTCTTGACCGGGTGCATAACACACACATTTTTTGATTTGACTTAATGTAAGATGTAACTTTAATCATCCCCATCACATAGCCAATCATACCCCCCAATATCCCCATCTTTGCCCATCCTCCTTCTCTCTTTCCCTCCCTCGCTAGTAGTGCTACCTGTCACGCCAATCATACCTGTGGTATTCAATTACCGTCCCCATCTAGATGAGCAATCAATGGCTGCCAAATTCTCTCAAATGTAAACCTAACCCTAGCTCTCTGCTTGAGGCAGAGAAGTGGATTATTAGTCCCGCCCTCCTCCCTCTCAGTTGAAACAGCATCTAGGCTGAGGCTGAGGTAACCACCATGTAAAGTCACCACGGGTGTTCAAGAAGCAGATGGCGATTGCAGGCAATCTGCAGTAGAAGCAAAAAAGCAATGCCGAGATTTTGAACGGGCCTTGTCTGCCAAACATTTAGCTTTGCTGTACCTATGATGTCCCTGCGCTATTGCTGCTAGCCTCACCTTGACAACCACACCCAGCTCATATGACACACACAGCAAATGGTATACATCCCAAAATGTACGTAATTGAAAAGCCAATTTTAAGTGGGGGATTTAGGCATGTACACACAGGGCCACAGACAGACACAGACTGGTAATGTATATTATTACATAGCTGTTGTTGAATACTCAATTCTGATTGGCTAATGAACGCGCTCTGATGTCTGTTATTCCTGAATAACAGGCCGCTGTTTCACATCTAATCATATCACTTGGCAGTCAGGAAAGCCGGTTTATTTTGTTGATTTCTAATTAAGTAGTGACACCTTGTGCCAAAAAGACGTCCTTGGTTAATGTAGAAAAACACTCAGCAAACCTAGTTTGGAAACATGGGAAATTTTCCAGTATCACCTTTAAACTTTGAAATTTTGGATTGCTTGTTAGCAATCTCTTGATATGGTGGTATGTTTTTTTGACTCGTTTCTCTGGTTGCAGTCCTGCTGAACGTTTTTTGGTGGAAGCTTGTAAATTACTATAGATTGTAATTAAATCAAGTTTAAAGTTTAAATCAGTATTTCATATCAAATGATTAATGTCTTTGGTAAGTACCTGTGTAACAAGTTCACTTATGTATTTTGAGTCATTGACTCACTGCCCCATTTTGCTTTGCATTTGTAAGATTCAGGATTTTTTTGTTTTTCCTTTGATGCTTTTGTTTTGGTCAGTTTTCTCTTGATGTGAGATGTATGATAAGCCTTTAGGGGTTCCTTTCTCATCTGCACCCCTATCTGTGAAATTTCCATTCTTCCCCTTTATCTATTTTGAGCAGACGGAATAAGAAACTGAGTGGGTCTGCCTGTCTGACAATGTGGCGGTGTTTGTGTGTGTGTCATAGTGTGAGTGTGTCTTCCTGTCTGTCCGTATGTCTGAGATCTCTGACACTTAGTCTATTGACTATATGACTGTGTGGGTGTGTGTGTGTATGTGTAAGTGTGTGTGTGTGAATGTTTTTGTCTGTCTGTGCATATTACTGACATCTCATAGGTTTAGCAAGGTGACAACACAACCCTGACTGCTTGCGTGTGTGTGTGTCTGTCTGCCTGTCTGTCTTTCTGTTTGTGCGAATGTCTGAGAAGCTCTGACAGACTTTGGTTGTTGACATGACTGTGTGTATTCGTGTGTGTGTGTGTGTTCAGGTGTCTGAGAGAATATTCAGGACAGAGCCACAGCATGTGTAACATTATGTAAAGGTGTATAGCAGGTGTCAGCTTGTATTCCTGATATTTCCTCTGTGTCTCAGTGCTACATGAGAGCACTTGTCAAGAGCAGCCTCTCACCTCTGTCAAAAAATGAGCAGAGGGAGAGAAAAGCGTGAACGGAGGGATCGAGAAAGATAGACAGATATTGAGAGTGAGTGAGAGATAGAAAGACAGAAAAATAATGAGACAAGGGGATAGGGACAGAGAGTATACGAGGGAGAAAGGCGAAAAAGGTAGAGGGAGAGAGGATAGGGAAAGTGGATATGGGAGGGAGGGAATAAAAAAAGAAAGAAAAAGAAAAAGAAAAAGAGAGAGAGAGAGAGAGAGAGAGAGAGAGAGAGAGAGACTGTGTCTAACCTCTGTCAGTGCAGTGTGGAGGAGACAGACTCAGGCAGCTGTACAGGTAGCTGAGGGCAGGCAGCAGGCTGTCTGTGTTGGTGGGCTTCAACTTCCCTGCTAGATTACTCACTGACACACACACACACACACACACACACACACACACACACAAAGTTACATGGAGATACACACACACACACACACACACACACACACACACACACACACACACAAAGTTACATATAGATACACACACACTCACAAAGGCACATAAGACAGTCAGAAAATTGCATGCACACACACACACAAGCAAATAAGAACAGACTCTCGCTCTCTCTCACACACACAGACACACACACACACTTTCATGTCTAATGGCTCACTTGCTCTTCTGTCTAATATCAATTTATCTGCGGTGCTCTCAAATTCATCTGATATACATTTCATTTTTCAAGAGAGACCTTGAAACACAATGTGACAGACAGATAGAACGTAATGAGATGAGTTTTACCATCCATTGCCTGTCAGTCATGTCTACCACCGGTCTGTAATGACTGAATTAATCTGATCTGCCAGTGAAAATGTCAAGGATGAGGGTTGCAAAATGCGAATGAGTAACAAGACAGAACAAGGCAATAAAGCAGCGGTAAGAGCGGCAATGAGATGGGACCAAAAACTACACACCTGAAGCTAAGCGGGATGTCACGGGGAGAGGAGGGGTGTGTCGATGTTACGGTGCAACGCAACCCAAATCAGACTCTAATCATAATAGTCGCAATTTGCCAGATGAGTCTCATTGATTTCTAAATAGTGCTTTCATCTACAGATCAGCGGCGAGCGTTTGTCTGAGTGGCTTTGTTGACGAGACAGGGAAATGAGGCGACTGAGATGATATTAAATCAAAGATGAGTGAGGCTTTCAGGGAGGAACGGGGAAATGGGTACAAGTGGAGGAAAGTGGGGCGAAGTGATCAGGGCAACACAGACAGAGAGAGCAACTGTGGGTTTAACACAGAGAGAGACGTGTGTTGGCGCAATTACTGGATGTGTATATGTCTGTAATGTAGCATGTGAGTTCCTGTGTGTGTAAGAGACATACTGTAGAGAGTGTGTAAGCGTGTGTGCAAGTGAAGAAATGTGAGAGTGCTTGAGTGTGTACGTGTGTGTTTGTAGTATGTGAATATTTGAGTATGTAAGTGAGTGTGTGAGTAGATCCATGTGTGCTACTACTGTCTCTCTATGTATGTCTCTCATGTAGTGTGTGTGACAGACAGCGTATAGGGGCTGTGTATAGTGTGTGTATGTTAATTTATGAGGGCTGAGGGGAGGAATCGTGATTAACGCGACCTGCCGACAGCACCTTGTGACCTTTTGACCTCACCGTGGTAGAGCAGCTTGAAGTGAGCTCCGTCCACCTCGCTGTCGGGGAAAGGGGAGGGCGGGTCACAGGCCTGCATCACACACAGCAGCTTCAGCACCAGAGGGACAGAGTTCACCGCTAAGCAAAGAGAGAGAGACAGAAAGAGAGAGAGAGAAATGACAATTGGAGTAAGAATTGGTGATTTGGGGGCGGAGTGTGCCTGTGGGCAGATAGGGATAGAAAGAGAGAAGAAAGAAGAGGTAATGGGGGTAGTGTGAATGGAACCATAGATAGATAGATAGATAGATAGCTCAAGAAAGACAGAGAAAGGGAGGGAAGATATAATGGAAAGACAGTGAAAGGGCTGTGAGGGAGAGAGAGAAGAGATAAAGTTAAAAATAGAACAGAGTGGGGAGGAGAGTGAGAGAAAAGGGTAAGGGAAAATGTGTGTGCGTGTGTGTGTGTGTGTGTGTGTGTGTATGTGTGTGCGTGTGTGTGTGTGTGTGTGTGTGTGTGAGTGAGAGAGAGAGAGAGAGAGAGAGAAGGGAGTGGAGCAGGTAAGAGATTGCCTGACACTCATCCTGAATTAGCATTTCGCCTCGCCTCATTATTCAGTCTGAAACCCGACGTCCCCGGAGTAGTTTTCAGCAATGCCAAAATAGAGGACATTGTTCAAACTGACACTGTTCAAACAGCGATTTGGAACTTCTCGAAACCAATGAGAGTAACTTGAAGTAGCCGATGGACTTAATGAAGTTCTGGTTTACCCACAAGGGGTGGTCAGAGCCAATGTTTCTGAAAAAGATCAATGGAGCGGCTTCATCGCCACAGTGATCTTCTGGCCACTCACAGGAAAGCAGCGCCAGACCCACAAATTACTCATAAATGTGGAAAAATTACCATGCACACTTCTTTAAATAATATTCTGGGGCTGGATCCAGGGAAGGCAAGAGCGAGAGAGAGAAAGGGAGAGAGAGTGTGCATAGATGGAGAGAGGAGAGGTGAAAGGAGACAAAGAAAGGGAGTCCTCTAACAGGGAAAGGAAGGCAGGGAGATCAGGCAGAACAGTCATCTACATACTCCTCTCACCGCTGTAGTGCATAACATTAAAATACCTCCCCCCAGGACACTGCCGCATTAGAGGCTAATATAAAGTATATATTAATGCAAATTACAGTAGGCTGAACTGGAACACGTGCGAGGCTAACCGTCTCTAATCCCCACAGGGCCTGGTATAAGCATAAAGCAAGCAGAGGCTAACCACAGCAACAGTTTCTGAATCCCTAGTTGGCACACTGGTGTTGTGCCCTTCAGCTGTGCTCATTAACCTGGCCAAGCACACTCACATAACATATGCCATTTGGCAGACACTTTCAACAAAGGCACATTACAGCCCCGGACATGCAATCAGGAATTGAACCCAGAACCCTGGCGGTGTCCATGCCCGACCCATTGAACAAGGCACACTGGACAAGGCAGCGTTCTGTGGGAGATTTCACACCAGCAAATCAGACCGATACTGAACTGAATGAAGCTGAACTGGGATGTATTCAGGAACATAGTCAGTAGCTTATGCAGGAATAAGGAATTTACCCACCATTTAGAGCATCTTCACTTACCAAACTAATCACCAGTGTTATACTGTAGTTTGGGATTTTTCATTAGTAAAATAAATCAAATTCTTTTATAAACATTTTTACATGAATTCTTCAATTTGCACTAGTAAAAACAGCCAAAATTCTCTGCCAAGCATTTTTTTTTTTGCCTTGCACATAAACAAAAAGACAAAAACTAAAAACATTTCACGTATATGTTTATGTTTTACAGTAGACATAATTGTTTTAGTTCAATTTTATTTATTTTTTAGTTTTGTTTTTATTTTTTACCACTGAAATATATATTGGAGGGGTCACAGTAACTTCTCCCATCCTCTGCAGGATCCCCACTTCCAAAACCACCACTACATCACTGGCTGTATTGATCATCAAAAGCCCGGGGTTCCCTGAATCACTATCAGTTTCCCTGCCCTTGAGGAGTCCCTGATTAAACTGACCTGAGGTGAACTGTACTGGGCTGGGCTTCCCAAAACTCTCTCAGACGGGCTTGTAATGGAACGAAGACAATCTTGGTGCTAGATTAGCAAGCCCACCGGCACTAGGCAGATTACTACTTGGAAGGGTAGATGGAAAGATGAGAAGAGCCAGATATGTGTGAGGAGGTTAAAGTGGGGAGATAGGATTATTATATGAAAGCTGAGAGGCGACACTGAGACCTGTATGGGCTCAAAATGGAATAACAGTGTAAAAGTGGTAAATGAATGATTCGTCTGTAGAGGGGGACAGAAGGCAGAGCTGAGGGTGCTGCTCTGCGTATCTAAATGTTGTCTCCACTCCACAAATGTTGTTGTCCGGGTTTATTTGAAACTATCTCTCAGACACAGTGGCAACAACAGCTGTTGCCATGGCAATTAATATTTGTTTTGGCTCACCCGTGTCTGTAATCCACGCAAAAGTTGCATTGCCCCAAGTCTGTGTTCAGTTTATCTTAGCTGAATACTGAGATTAGAGACCAACAGTATTGCATCTGACCTGGGACCAGTGTTAAGTACATTATTCCTCCCTATATGTCTAAGAAAATGCAAAAACCCCTGTGCTACAGCAGCCTTTACCGCACACCAACACTACTGTCTATTGATACTAAATCAATACAAACCTGTGCATTTTCTAAAGGCCTAGTCAATCATAGTGGAGAGGCATCTAGATATACAACTATCTCGCTTCCCACCTTTTCTACTGACAAAGGATGTTTGGGAGGATAGGTTTTAACTGAGGAGTAATGGCACCAACCTGCAAACATTAATCAGAGGTGTCAGTGTTCTGGGAACTGCTTTGCCATCTCAAACCGACTTAAAAACAGGTTTCAGGAGGGACTTTGTGATTACACTTGAGATGAAACTCGGTTCGCCTGACAGCACAGTGAAAAGAAATAACACAACTACATAGCACATGTATATATCATACACTCAGTACATTGTTGATTATCTTATTGCAGATCTGGGGCTGGAGCCGTGCCAGGATGTATCAGGTATTCTTACTTGATATGATTTATTGAATAACTGGGTGGCAGGGTGGCCTAGTGGTTACACAAACTGTCCTTCAGTGTGTTCAGGTGAGAGGCAGAGAGGAATGGGGTGAGAGAGAAGAGTGACTGGAGAGGGGATAATAAGGTGAAGAGAGTAAGTTAGGTTGAGCAGTATTAGCTCAGCAGTGGTAGCAGGTGTCTGGGCCCAGTGTTTACACTTCACCTTCCCATAAATTGAAAGAGGGCCTTGAAAACGAGCAGACATTTAAGTGGAGAAGTAACCTGAGAGGCCGTGCTTCAAGGCATCACCACAGCACCGCTGTGTTCAGACTCCCTACATGTTTTCTGCAGTAAAATCCCAAGTTCTTTCCCAGATCTTAACTTTTGACAATTTTTGGTACTTTTTGAAACTTTTGCTCAGTGTCCAATATGTTGCATGCCGGTAATAGCAATGTAACTTTCTTTATAGGTCAAGCAATATAACTGTTCAATTAGCTATATCATTCTACAAATATCATAATATGTGATATGACATTGAGTCTACAACTCCATAAAAGGTGCAGTGCTATGCGTGTTGTGACTGAACAGCCATTTCACATATTTTTTTTCAGGCATTTTGTGCATTTCAAGACCTGAAAATGAACTAATTCATTCTCTGTGCATTCCCAGCCTTTCTAGACCTGCGTAGAAATCCTGTGTGTTATGGTGTGAATGTACTTTGTCTTGGTGTCATCAAGTGTGTGTGTCCTATGGAGTATGTGGTACACTATTTGCCACAAATGACATAAAGAAAATTCTATTAAAAAGACATCTATCCGAAAATAAGTTTTCTAAATGGAAAAAAACTTTTCAGTCAATATCAAAAGATGGGTGTCTGAGCCCAAATGGCCTAGGTGCGGCTGCTGCTGCTGGCTGTTTACAAAGCTAAGATTTAATTGAGTTACTGTTTTACTGTTTGCTGTATGGGGAGAAGGGGGACTGTCAGGGTGCATTTGTTCTATTACATCTCATAGCGTAGGAGGCTACAGGGTAAACCTGTTTGTGTGAGTGTATGTGTGTGTATGTGTATCTGTGAGTGTGCGTGTGTGTGTGTGTGTGTGTGTGTGTGTGTGTGTGCATATGTATGTATGTGTGCGGCGCTCCTTTCCACCCCAGCCTGTATTGAGTTGAGCAGAGACGATTTCATCAAAAGCTTTCATCTGCTGTACAAAGTTTAAATGTGTACGACTGAAGGCAAAAAAGAAAACAGCCAGGAAAACACTGGCTCTCACATCAGAAAAGCAGACTCAGGAGAGCAACAGCAACATTTACCTCAATCTATCAACTGTATCTGTGCTTTAATGAGATATAATTAAGCGTCAAGCCAAATCAATTGGCAGTAATCTTGATTCATGATGGCGGCTTCTGATGGTATTTGGTATCGCTGCTGTATAAAATTAAACTCAAGTAGAAAAATATGTGTTGCGGGGCAAAATATTTGGGCTGGCTGTGAGGAGCTGGATGTATTACTGCAGAAATGGATTCTGTAGCCTTGAGATATTAAGGTATTAGTGAGCATTACTGCATCTAAATTTGGCTTCAGTCTACGACAAAGCTGGCAGGTTTGCAAAAAACAGACAAGTAAGGATAGTCTAAAGTGGAAGCAAGGATGGTGTCTTAAGTATAGTGTAACATTCAAAGGGTGTGATGTGTTAATGGAGCAGCGGCCAGAGTGAAGCCTTTATAGACAACAGTGCATTTTTGGGGTTCAATAGTTGTCAGTGGACAATGAATCTTATAGTTAATGAAAAGGTAGCCGACATGAGCAGTCACACTTTGATCAGCATGGTTTTCCATTAGGACTTTTTCACAACATTTAGCAACTCTAAGAAGAAGGAGCATGCATGGGTAGAGTGGTGCTTGAACAAATGGAAGTTTCTGCATGTACACGTTTGTGTTCTGTTGGATGGCATGCTGTTGCTGCTATCAGTACTTGTACACTATATAATTGATTGATGCTCTAAAATGACTCTCTAAATAGCCCTGATTGGTTCTGCAGTAAGGTGACTGTAGAGAGAGTGTGGTTCATAATGCACAACCTACTGAAAGATTGTGCTCTTTTGTCTAAGGCTGCGATCACAGACTCGATTAAAGTTCATTAATTTCAATTTCAGAATCCATTACTGCTGCATCACTCCACTGCAGATGCATGAAGCTGTGACGAAGGTGCTGCATGCGTTGGATTGTTTTTTTCTGCATTGTTTATGTATTGATAATGGATGAGTAAACTAAAATCATTATTGTTTTGCCCTGGTTTTTTGCCACCTCTCTGTGCAGTTCGCCCGATGAAAACATTGCATCAGTGATTCAGATTTGCAACAAAATTATATGTCGTAATATTACAACCAATAACGTTGTCTAATCAGTTCCATCTCAATACATTTGAGCCATAAGATCCTTGCACAGAACTCTGCAGTTTTCAGCAACACAAATGCATCACAGATTAAGTGTGATCCCAGTTCAAGCAATAAACCATTGTATTAGAGTAGAATACTTTGTCAGTTTTTGCCTCAAAAGCAGTTTTTTTTTTTTTTTTTGGGATACAACAGGTAATTCTACTAATTCTACTTTTTTGTGACTATATGTCTCCTACCTCCTGCATTGTGTCCCTGTCCTAGTCCATGGCTGCTCTCCACACTGAGTCTCTGTAATGCCTGGAGCAGGGCTGGTCTGAGCTGGGCACACAGGTCTGCCTCACAGCCCCTCTGACCCTGCAGGAAACCCCCCAGCACCCCCAGGGCCTGCTCTGCCAGGGGAGCCTCCCTGGTGCACACCATACTCTGCAGACAAACAGGCAGGCAGACAGACAGTCAAGCAGACAGAAAGAGAGGCAGGAAGACAGGCACATCAGTTTAGTATATGTTTTTGTGATACCTGACACTTCATGAATTGTCCTAATGCAGTAAAGCCCACAAGGTACTCAATGCAGGTTAAACATTGAGATTTTCCACTTAGGGGTGAAGCAATGCTGCAGCAACACAGCGGCCAGCTTGTAAAAAGTGTCTTCATTTTTATGTGGCCAGCTTCTTAAAACCCAGTCCCTGTTTGGGGTCTTCAGTTCTTACCAGCAGGGTGAGTATGACGGCTGGGTACTTCTCTATCAGAGTCAGTAGCTCCATGGTTTCTGGGTCTGGCTCCTGATCCTGCTTCTCTTCTACCAGGCTCTCTCTCTTCTCCCCCGTCTCCTGTTTGTCTGCCTGTTTCTGGGCATCGAATCAAACCAGCTTTTGTTAAATTCTGATTGTAATTTCCCATATTCATTTTAATTTTAGAGAGTTCAAAGAGTAACTCATTCTCATGCTATAAAAAGTGTGTTATATCAAATCAAATGAACTACAAATGTGTTCAATCAAATCAGTAAAATTAATTACTGATTGTTAAATGTGAGTTACTGATGGAAGAGAAAGTGAAGTGACCTTCACCGTGGTCTGTTCTGGTTCTGTGCGCCGGGCTTGCTGGGTCAGCCATAGCTCCAAGACCAGCGGCCCAAATTTCTCTGCTAGCTCCGGGTAGCGACAGATGAAGTAGAGGAGTGGAGGATGGTGAATGTAGAGGGAGGAGAAGCTTTGGCAGGAGGACAGGGCCTTGCTGATGCAGTTCAAAGGACCCTGGAGTAGGTTGGTGGAGAAATTTTGAAAAAGTCAAAGCACTTACTTCAAGAGGGGAATACAGACATGGGTTTTACAGTGTGTTGTTGGAAATTCATTTTCTTTATAACCCAACTGTGAGACTTGTAAAAACCCCACTGTGAGACTGAGCCATCGGTCACAGAAGGCAGTCTCCTAGAGGCTGTAATCTATCACCTTTTTACTATTCATAGTAAACATACATACTTTGAAGTACTTGTGGAGAAACTGCAGTGCCAAGTTTTTGCAACGTAATGTCTTTTGAACTAAAGAAAACTATTTTTCTTGACTGTTAAAATGTGATTTGTTCTGTATAGCTTTTGAAAAAAGTTGAGCTATAATTAATCTTCTTTGCTGTTGGCTCATCTACAGTACAATATGGATTTCACATCAAAAGAAGAATAAGAGACGTCAAGCTTTGATTCTGTGTATTCACTGGCTTCCAAGTGAATGGCCTCCATACTAAACCATACTAAAATTTAGCCACGGTACATGCTGTTCTCTCTTTCTCTGTGCGTGGGAAAGAGCATCACGTTCAACACCATGCTGAAATCTGACCGTTTAATGTTTAATGTCCAATATACATATCTCATAGAATATGACTCAAGGCATTTTCCAAATTGTTAGGATCCACTGGTAAATTTGGCATACATATGATTCACTAAGCAGCACTTCAATAAGATATAAACGTTTGAAACTGATGCACACTGCTTGTAACGGGCCCCATAGTGTATGCTGCTGAACAAATACAAAGGGATAACAGGTAAACCAGTTATAAATGTTGAAAATTTATTGAAATTAGCTCTTCTTGGTGGATCATATGTGTGCCAGATTTACCAGTGGATGCTAATGATTTGGAAAAAGGTCTTTGTCATGATCTACGAGGTATGATTGTTTTCTGATCAACAGGGCAACATTAAACCTTGATTTTGGACGAGTGCAAAAAAGACCAACTGTCAGTCAAAGTATTTTCCACTTTCTTTCAACTATCATTTGACTATACTGTATATCTGCAATACTAATTGTAGACTTGCTAGAGTTACCCAGTCGAGGTTGGGGCTCTTGTCTTGAGTGACTGCCAGCAGGTAGAGGGCAGACCTGAGCACAGAGCGAGGCAGAGGACAGTCGCCTTGCTCCTGCACCGAACGCAACAGCCACACCACACTGGAGAACACTGTCTGGTCTGGGAGGAGCCTGGACAAGACACACACACATACACACAAATGCATGCACATACATAGACATGCACATACACACAAACACATAAGAGACCATTAACTTACAAAATTACAAGTGCACACAGATATGGCCAAACATTTACATTAGAGCATACATTTCAATGCATACAAACACACACACACACACACACACACACTTAACACAACAAACTTAAGCAGGCACATACAATATGTGGGCAATAAAGTGGACAAGCACACACAGACTTTGCGTACAAAGCAGGGAAAGTGCTCGAGGGTCTTGCTGACGTAGCAAACTTGTTATCTCTCTCTCACACACAAACAGACAAACACACACACACACACACACTCATAGATAGAATGTACACACATGCACACACTTTAAATTCGCGTGACATATGCACATACATACACACACCACATCGCAGCATACACACACTGTTCACACACACAGCCCTCCCACGCTATGTAAATCTCTGGCCGTAGCTCCCATTAATCTTGATGAGACCACACAGAGGCAGAGAGAAGTTTTCATCCCCTCGCTGTGGGGACAGGCGGGGCTGAGGTTCCACAGAAGGACAGATTAAACTTTCCAAAGAAGCCCCCGTATCTCTGAGGTCATAAAATATGTACTTTGGAGCACCCTCGATGGGCCGTGGCAGTGGCCCCGGAGCAGGGAGAGAGCTAGAGCGGCATGCAACCAGCTGGCTTCTCAGTTTACAAACATGCAAAACTGGAGGGACGGAGTTACAGCGGTGCACCGACACCAGTACTAATATAGTTTACAGGGAGGTTTTGTGATGCTCTACTGATCCCCAGGGGGCAAAGTCTTTTCACTTGCCCCCTTCTACATGTCAAAGCGCAGGGTCAGTTACAGAGCAGCGCCCCCTGGAAGGATTCAGTGTCTTGCTCAAGGACACTTCAGCAGGGCAAACAGTTGCTGTAATGGGAAATCAAACCCAGGCCTTCTGGATCAACCTATCCCTACTCACCAGGCCACTCTGCTGGCACAATACCAGGCTAAAGTACTTGTATTTTGTATTGTATTGTATTGTGAATAGGGTACTAGCAAAATGCTACTGGTGCTGAAGTATTGATTAATTCCATTTCCACTACAAAACCAGCTGAGAACATGCAATTTCATTACATTAGCACTTGCTAAGTTTTAAAATGAACATTAATTACTTTTTTTAACAATCCAAAATGGTCAGTGTCATGAAAAGTGCTTAGCACTGAATACAAGCAAGAATTCAAAACTAAGTACTTGCACTTGGTTAGCATAAAACCACTATTGGTACACCTCTGGCACTGTCTACCTAAAAATTTCAGCGACACCCAAAGCCATTCTCGTTATCTCATTATTCAGCTATTTGAAAAATACATGGTTACTGTATGAATTATAAATCCGCAGGGTGATTTGCGCATACCTTTAACAAGGGTAAGAAAATGTCTCTGCATGCGAATAAAGGAAGTCTAGGTGTTTTCATTTTTTATGGATGAGAATTTGTCCATTTGTGTGTGTGTGCGTGCGTGTGTGTGTTCTGCTACTTGACTCCATGCTGCACAGCCAGGTCTAGCCGAGTGGCCGGGAATTATTGAGTGGCTCGGGGTCGTGTAGAGTCGAACTCAGTGTGTGTGTGTGTGTGTGTGTGTTTGTGTGTGTTCTTCCCTCTGAATAAATATGCCTGTATATTACCTATCCTCATGCTGGAGGGTGAAGTATATTGAATGGCCCCGGGTCATGTAGATTCAGATGATGTGTGTGTGTGTGTGTGTGTGTGCTGTCTCACCTGTCTCCTTGTTGCAGGGCGAGGTGTAACATTATGAGCAGACAGTACTGAGCGGCCCTGGGCCCTGCAGAGTCGGACAGCTGGAGCCCCGGGGCCTCGCGCAGCAGAGAGGGCCAGTCTGACACACGGCAACACAGAGAGGGCAGGCTGCAACGCAGAAGATCCTCCACCTCCTCGGGATCTGGGTTATGAACAGGAGAATAATACAGAAACAAGAAAGGAACAGGATTGAGTGTGAGTGAGAGAGCGACAGACAGTGACAGAGGGACAGAAAGAGAAGGAGATATGGACAAAGGAGAGAGATGAATAGAAAAAGAGAAGAGGCACTCATTTATAAAGGAGTGTTACTGACCAATTTTGTTTTTGTGACTAAATCCAAGCCAAAGCTGTGGCTTATGAAAAATTTATCTTGGGGCTAAAATGAGTGGGGTTGCATTGATTTTACATTTTCTCCTATTATCTATAATATATCAAAAGTTAAAAACAATTTCCATCCTCACCCAAGCTACGAATGCCATGGATATTTTAATTCAGTTTTTTTTTTCCATCACATTCTTTGAAAAGGTCGGATGATGGAATCTGGGATAAAGTCAAAGAACATTTTTATAAATGAGGCCCCTGGAGAATGGGAAGGCGAGATGGAGAGAGGGGGAGGAATGAAGGATCTAGTATAAAAGGGAACAATAACAAAGAAAGAGAAACAGCAAGGGAGAAATGGATGGAGAAGAGAGATAGAGCGATAGCATGAGAAAGGGCCACTTTGAGACATGGCAACACGGGGCGGCATACGGTGCCGAGGAGGGCTTCCACCTCTTCAAGAGCTGGAGGACTGAGAGATTAGGAGATGGGGGATAAGAGAAGGAAAACAATGAAAGATGCAGCATAAAAGGGAAAGGGAGAGAGAGACGGGGAAGGAGAAAGAGGGGAGGCGAGATGTGAAGCGTAGCGGGAAATTCGGGAAATTCTGCCACACGGCACGGACAGGCTGCACCGCAACATTGCCTCCATCTCTGGGCGGTCTTCAGGGAGCTGAGAGAAAGGGAGGGAGGGAAGGAAGAAGAAGAGGTATACGAGATACAGCTTAAAAAGGTCTGAGAAAGAGAGAACGGTACATGGAGAGGAGGGGAGAGATGGAGAGAGGGCCACTGACACATGACAATAAATAGAGGAAATGTGCAATACGACCTCTTCCTCTGAGACAGAGAGAGAGAGAGAGAGAGATTAACAATGGCATATGCAGTATAAAAGGAAAAGTAGGGAAAGGAAGAGAATGATTGAAGGATGAAGAAGACGAGGGGAGAGATGGCAGACAGCGAGTAGATCAAAGTCACTGATCCATGACTACACAGAGGCTATAAAGCCACACCAGGGTCTGCAGGGAGAGAGACCAAGAACAGCAAGAGGAGAGAACACAGTATAAAAAAGGAATGGGAGTAAAGGAAAGACAGAAAGAAGGGGAGAGAGGTAAATGAGGAAGGGAAACAAAGGGGGAGACGGCTGAACCCATGGAGAGACACGGAGGACAGGCTGCTCTGGAACACAGGAGTCCAGAGAGAGAGAGAGAAGAATGAGAGAAGGATGGAGAGTTAAAGGGAAGACAAGGAGAGAGAGAAACAGAGCAAGGGACAGACTGATGAGAAAGAGAGAAGATGAGAGAAAGGGATACAACAGACCTAGCAGGCTGCAGTGGGATGTGGCCTCCATCTGCTCAGGATAGAATAGAAAAGAATAGAATAGAATAGAATAGAATAGTGGAAGGTAATAGAAGAGGAGAGATGAGGAGAGGAGAGGAGAGAAAAGAAGACAAGAGAAGAGAAGACAAGACAAGAAAAGAGAAGAGAAGAGAAGAGAAGATAATATTTTGGATAGAGTAGAATAGAATAGATATTTTCTTCCTCACAGCCATTTCATCAGACAGACAGCTATACAAAAGATACACTTAATCAATCAAAACAATCAATCAACCAACAGACAGTAATACAATCAACAGCACATCAAAACAGAGAGGGGATAGTCAGAATGACAGACAGCAAGGAATGAAGGGGGTGAATAAAAGGTTAGGAAGGAAGGAGAGACAAGAAAGAAAGATTTCGTTTTATTTTCTGCCAGTCCCTCTCCCCTCAAGAGGCCCTTTGCCTTTTGCCAGTCTGTCATCATAAAATAAAATCTCTGGTTAAATAAAGGTTACATAAATAAAGTTAAAAGCAAAAGTCGGTACACAAAAACATCTGACATGAAACAGAATGGTAAAATTGAAGAAGAGAGGAGAGCAAAATGAGAGAAAGAGAGTGGCTGAAAATGAAAATGAAAAAGATAAGGGTGATGAGAGGGAGGAAGTTGTTGACAGGCAGAAAGAGGAACAAACACAGACTAGCTCTGAAGAGCTCATTATTCACAGTCGCAAGCATGCGCATAGACACGCACGCATGCACACACACACACACACTCGCACACCAACTTGTACATCTCATTACCTCAAAGAAATACTTGACTCAACTCTAGTCCCAATGTCACAACATGCCTCCTGGGGACAGCTGCAGTTTCCAATGAAATGGGGTTTTTTCAAGTTTTTTTTTTGTCTTTGCATTAATTTTAAGGGATGTTTCAGTGATTTGGAAAGGGATTGGAAAGGGAATAGTACTGAATCTCAGCCTTTGTATGTTATTCTCTCGTTTAAAGATAGTTAGGTTTGTATAATATCAACATTCAGTTCTGTCTGACAGTCAGCGGCCCTTTAATCATCAACCCTTTATCTGTGTTGTCACACAGGTTCATTTACATTTCAGGGACTTAGTGCACACTCTTATCCAGAGCGACTAGTGAGCAGTGTGTGTCTTGCTCAAGGACACTTCAGTGGCATTTAGCTGTTGATGGACATACACCTACTGCAACTGTCCACAAGAACCTGCTCTGTGAGAGGGCTTTTGCGTTTAGTTAGGCTTGTAAGCTACCATCAACAAATCAAATTATAGCCTGAGGTGCAGCCAATAAAGTGCGTTAAGCAGACTACAGTCATCAGCACCTTTAATAACTTAAATGTTCTGTAAAGAGGTCAGTTTAATATCAGTGATTTCGTAAAAGGTAATTAGACCAGATTTGTTCCTCATAGGCTTTCTCATAGAATGTTCTAATATTGGTGTTTGATTCATGTGATAATTTAGCTTGTAATGAAAATGTACTACTGGTTCGTTCCAGTCTATGGTCCAGTGCTTAGGGTTGTACAGAAAATAAAACAGGACTTATCTCACCTATTTTTTTCCTGTAGCGCCACTGAATATTTTCTTTGCTCACACCCAATGCAACCTAAAAACCCAGCCAAGCCTTTGAAGTTTTGATTTCATAAATTCCCCAGAGAAAAAAAAATACTGAAGCAATGTTTTGTACTTTCTAAAGCTATTAAAGAATATAGGAAATTTCTGTTAAAGGCTAGTCCATTTTAGAATGGCAGAGCAGGTAGAGCTCTGTGAATTACCGTCTCTCTGCCCACACCTAAAACCCATTGGTCTCTCTCAGTAGGTAATTCAGTTCTTTGGAAACTGTTTGATGCATGCAATTTGGCCAGACCAGCTCTTCTTTGGTTGTCTGGGACAGACCTTTTGGTTAAAAAAAATGACAGTTCACCTCCTGATTTCAGGTAGTTTTCCACTCTTCAGTGCTTACTAATGGCAAACCAAAATCTGCAGCACATTATCTACATTTATCCATTTGACACAGCATAATTATACATTCTAGGCACAACATAAATTTCAACAGGCAACATATTTCAATAGATAACATATTGTGTGTGAAGCAATCTCCAGACCAAAATATTGGTGCCAACAAATTACATAAATATTGGTGGCACTAGAAAAAGTTAGTCTAAGGCCCTGCAAGTGGTCAGTCGGTCCATGCAACTGGCCCTAAATCTAACCATTTCTGCATAGCTTTTCAATGGACACTCCAATAAATAAAATTCTCTAATAAAATCGACTCACTGGATTTCATTTTAGCTAGCTATTGGTATAAATGTAGGTACAGGAGTAAATGTACACCTGTATTCATTTTAGCCCTGTTTTAAGAAGTTATTTGAATGACTAGACCGTACAGAAAACAGAATCTTGAATCAACAGTATCAAATGACTGGTAGCATGACATAATTGCTTGGAAGCTCACGAAAGCAACGTGCGTGTGTGTGTGTGTGTGTGTGTGTGTGTGTGTGTGTGTGTGTGTGTGTGTGTGTGTGAATATATATACCATGTTGATTGCAGCCAGTTGCATGGTCTGCCTGAGAAAGCAGACACATACTGAGTTTCTGTAGAAAACCACAGCAAGACGCATTCAGATTTGGGTTCCTGAAAGACAGAGAGAGAGAGAGAGAAAGAAACGGAGAGAAAGCCACACAGAGAAGAGAGAGAGAATAAACATGAACAGAAAGAACAGATAGTGGCAAGAAAGTAGGCAAATGGTAAAGTGAGATAAAGAAAGAGCAGGGGCAGCTGGGACAGACATTAAATATCATCCAAAATGCATGGTCAATACTGTGAAGAGTGAACTGTGACAGGCGAGCAGGATGTGCTTTAGCTCAATCCTTTCAAATATGAAACACAGAGGCTGCATGGTTTCAGTTTCATTACAGCTCAGAGCAGGGGGGCTTACAGCCTACCAAGTCCACCGCATTTATACACACACACACACAAGAGCACAAACAGATACACTATTACACACAGACATGCATACACACAAAAGCACGTAGACTTGCATACACTAACACAGAAAAATCGAAACACACACACACACACACAGTAGGCTTTGAGGCTGCAGTTCCCTTGCGTCCAGACAGATACACTGCTGAGAAGACTGGCTTAATGGAAAGAAGGAGATAGAGTGACTCAGAAATGACAGACGCCTCAGTCTGTGTCATCTGTCTCATTGTTCAATGTGCTCCGACGGGAAATGATAATAAGAACTCAGCCTTCTGGTGGCCACCATGGTGGCACACACACACACACACACACACAAAAAACACCAAAACACACTGAAATACTACCTATGTGGGGGGCAGTAGAAGGTTCAGGCTTCAGACAGCAGTGCTTTGTTAAGTGCTACGTGTGTGTGTATGTGTGCGTGTGTGTGTGCGTGCGTGTCCTCAGGTTATCCTGTTACCTGTTTCCTGCACAGAGGAGAGCTTTGTGTTCCAGAGCCAGCCTGTAGAAACCAGAGGATGCTGGAGGGAAGTGGAGAGGAGAAAGATGAGGAAGAGGAGAAGAAGGAGGAACAAGAGGAGGGACAAGAGAGAGAGGCAGAAGAGGAGGAGAAAAGAAGGGGAAGAGGAGAAGGATAAGGAGGAAGAAAGTGGGAGAGAGTGAGGAAGAGGGGGAGGAGGATGAGAAAGAAAGGGAGGAAGAGAGGAACAGGACAGGGGAAGAGACCGGCCATCGTTACGCCTGAAAGTGAGCCAAATGATTCAATCCCACTTCACTACCCACAAATCTTTGCATTTTAATCTCACATTAGCTTTCATCCCCCCACAGCATATTCTAAAAATACTGTTGTAAGGATCAGTGGGAAAAGCTCATCATTAGCCAACATCCAAGGTAATAGGACAGCAGCCATTTTTTTAATCCTGAGTAAAAAAAAACAGCTTTTATTGTGAAACTGTACTTAAAAGCCTGGTGTTTATGTGCTGCAGTAATGGAGAGCAGCCTTCACTTATTACAGACAGTTTTTTATTTCATAAAGCAACTAACTCACTCTCTCCTTCTCACTTTTGGATCTATGCCAAGATACCAATCAGCTGCATCTCCTGAAACCTGTTCTGCATAGTTGACCACTCGCAGCATAAATTTCATGCCTAAGTTTCTTTTTAGTACCGCGGCACTGGCTTGTCTGTCAGCCCGAGGCAACAAGTTTCCCCTGTCAATAATGGAGACTCATCATCTGGACTGCTGGCTTTGGGCAGATGGCTTTCTACTGTGATATGAATTTTCATCATCAAGTTTTTCGGCATTCGGGCATTTAGTATCTTCAATGAGTAAATAATCAATTTTTGGCATTGCTTCTTTTTTGGCGTCACTGCTTACAGCATAAGAGACGGGCTACTATTTGATGTACATTACCGTTAGCAATAGAAAAAGGAAAATTCAGTTGTACACCAGAGGAAGACAGAATCTGTCTGCTATGGGATGTAGGAGAAATTGAAAATGAAATTAATTTTATCTTTTATTATTCTTTATATGATGAGTTTGTTTAGAAATATGTTTGGCTTCCTACACTCACTTGGACATCAAATTCAAGGACTTTTTTACTGACTTTCAAAGTCTTGTTGGGTCAAATTCAAGGACTCAAAATTGACGTTTTGGGTAAGTGACATGTTTTAGTGACTGCGGCTAGATCAACACAAATCTCCATTGCAGGGTTTTCCTCATACTAGGATGGAGAGAGAGCCAGAGACCTGAAGCATATTGATGAATTTACTACATTTTAATAAAAAATTGATGCATTTTCATTAACTTTCAAGGCCGCTATTTCTTTTTCTGAAATCCACAAACTTTCAAGGATTTACAAGGCGTGGAAAACTCTGCTTACATTTTGCACTGTTATGTATGGATGTGTCTTATATTCCCAGGTGGGCTGGGCACCTACAGTGCATGGCACAATCAAATCAAATCATTCATTGTTGATTTGAAGGCATTAGCTAACTCACCTAGCTTAGAGGCAAAGAGGGACTTGAGCGAGGGGACGAGGGTAAACTGGGAGGACAGGATGGAGTAGAAACACTGCAGCACCTGGGCACTGGGAGCACACTCACACATCCTCTACACACACACACACATAGGAAACCATAGACAAACAATCAATTGTGACACAAACTGTAAGCTCTTCTGGCTCTTCTGGTAGGTTTTTAGACTGAATTTGTGGAAACTCAAACCTAGCAGCACCTTTTAGAAAATCTATAATTTCAAAAACACTTCCTTGAACTACAGTAGTGGTTCTGATCAATAGGCTCAAATGACCATGTGTACACAAAACTAATGAAGACAGAGGCAGTGTGGCTGTGGCTATTAATATAATCGTTTAGAGGAAATGCCAGAGAGATTAGCCATTGTGACCTAGTTCTCAAAAAACAGATGTGAGGAGCTGCAAGATCATTTTCTCAACTGTTTGGCTGCGTGTGTGTGTGAGAGAGAGATAGACAGAAGATATATAGACAGAGAAACAGATGTCTGGACCGTGTGTGTGTGTGTGTGTGCATCCAGCTCTCACAGTGACGGTGGGTATGCAGACGGTGTCGCAGCAGCACAGCAGACACCGACACAGAGACTCCAGTGAGTCCTGAACCTGGCCATGTTTAGACGGAGCTGTGAACGCGTTCTCCTTCAGAAAGGGCTCTGACGCACACTGCTCGGCCAACCTTGGACACACACGTGCACAAAAACATTAATGAAAACACACACACATACAGAGAAGTAACCACATTCTCTCTCTCACACACACACAGATGCACCCATGCACACACACACACGTGCAAATGCAAAGACACACAGACACAAAGCACAAAATTACCTCAACTACAGTGCAGCTGAAAAATTCTGCCAGTGGGGTAGGATAATTCTACTTGCTTCCAATGTCATCACTCCTCTAATAAAAAAAAATGACGCTCAATTCAAGAAAATTCTTGAACCAAGTTGATTTGCTTCGGAGGATTCTTTTTTTTCACTTGTTCTGAGAACAATAAGACTTTGAGACTCAATACTAGATTAGATAACTTATTAAGATGGATATTTTTGCAGTGTTGCACTGACTTCCTAACAATGTAAGAATAATGTAGGACTGAACACTTGGCCCCAATTTCAGTGACTTAATTAATTCACTGTTGAACTATCCCAGTAACCCCATTTCACTCCCTGAACATGTGACTAGACAATGTGCTGACCTGCAGGCAGCCTGGAAACAGACCAGGGCCTGGAGCAGAAATCCTCCAGATCTGGAAGCTTGGCTGCTGGGGTCCGGCCTCTTCAAGCTCCCCTGGACAAGAACAGAGAGGAACAGAGGAGAATAAAAGACCAAAAAGAGGACAAGAGAGGAGAGAAGAGATGGGGGGAGAGAAGTGGGGGGCAAGTCAGATCAAATCAGATCAGATCAGATCAGATCAGATCAGATCAGATCAGATCAGATCAGATCAGGTCAGATCAGATCAGGTCAGATCAGGTCAGATCAGATCAGGTCAGGTCAGGTCAGGTCAGATCAGGTCAGGTCAGGTCAGATCACATCACATCACATCACATCACATCACATCAGAAAATAACTTATCATCCTATCAACGTTCAACATCCAACCAGATGACGGGGATCATTAGAGTTTCATCTAAATGAAACTCCTTGGTGGAAGAAAATAAAACTTCTCCATTGAGATGGACCCTGTGCAATCTAGCCCTCTTTCTCTGCGTTTCTGTACATAAACATCATCAAATCATCATCTCTTTCCCTTGCCTGACACCTGATTGATTGGCATGCACAAATGTGTGCAAAAATGTATTTCTATTTATGTAGCTGTTATGCTACGCTAAGCTAAACTAAGACATGATAGCATTAAACTTTATTGATCCCCATGGGGAAGTAAAGTTATTGCAGCAGCAAAAGTAATAGGATTCAGCAGGGAAAAAAGCCAAACAGAATATAATCACACAAATGGAATAGAAAAATAAGCAATAAAAACAGTAAAAAAAATAAATAAAAACAGTAAAGCAACAAAATAGAATGTAAACATTTGTGGGGTTATATAAATGTATGCTGGTGACAATTTAAACATGTTCAATTGATTGGTGGATAATATAGGTAAGGAGTATGGAACATATAGATTAAGCTACAGTCATTACATACAGATGTTAGCAGCCATGCTTACCTATATATGGATTACTACATCAGAGCGTGTGCAATATATACTGTATAAATTATATACAAATTCTGCATGTGAATTGGAGACATACTGCAGTTACACTTTGCTGTTAATGTTGCCAAATGTGTCTCTGACCACAACCACGGGGTGTTTGGGTGATCAGATCTTCAGTGCATCTTGGTTGAGTTTACACATGGATTTTATGCATTTTTACTCTATAATCTACAGTCTGATCACCCAGGATGCATGTTAATGGCAGGTGTAAAGTGGGTCACCCTGACATACAAACACGAAGCAAGGCACACTCACGGTGCTTCGTCGATGAGCAGACGAAGGTAGGGGAAGCTCAGAGCATCTGTCAGAGATGGCCTCTACCAACCTCTCTATCTCCTTGTACTGGACGGGGCTAGACTGATGGTTCAGTCTGGAGAACGCAGAGAGAGGCGTCAATATATACAGAGGGACGGCCTGCCATTGGATATGAAATTACGCAATATTTTTGCCTTAAGGAGGAAGGGAGGGAGAGAAGGATAGAGGGAGGGGGGTGAATGGAAGAGAGAGGCAGGGAAGGGACAGAACATGCGTTTTTGAGTGAGTGAGTGAGTGAGTGAGTGAGTGAGTGAGTGAGTGAGTGAGTCTGTGTGTGTGTGTGTGTGTGTGTGTGTGTAAGTAAGTGAGTGAGTGATTGAATGAGTGTACTTCATGTACCTGTTTGCCATAGGCTATGGGGTTTATATGTGTCCTTGAAAGTGTGCCTGTACTAATGTGTCTATGAGTGTGGATGGGTCTGTGAGTGTTTGTATGTGTATGGCTGTGAGATTGCACGCATGTGTGTGCGTAAGCGTGCAGGTTGTGCGAGTGTGTATATGTGTGCATATGTGTGTTCATTAGTGGATGAGTGAGTGAGTCAGTGATTGCGTGAGGAAATGGGCCTGTGTACCTGTTTTCCTCAGGATATAGGTTTACACATGTCCTCGACAATATGTATGTCATTTATCTATACTTGTGTGTGTGTGTGTGTGTTTGTGTGTGTGTGTGTACCGGAGAAGGGCAGAGGCAGCGTGGGAAGCCTGTGTGGCTACCAGCAGACAGGATGAGGAGACTCCAGCTCCCACAGCCTCTGACACTGCCACAAACCCTGGACCACTGGGGAATAGACGCACGCCTGGGGGTTGCCTGGAGACACACACACACACAGGAAATCATAGACTAGTTTTTAGTTTATATTTATTTATGTGCGTTGGCCCAGCACAACTAGAAAATTGCCCCTAGAAAAATGTAAATACAACGGAAATTCATCATCTGGTGTTATTGCTCAGCTCCCCCCCCATAGCACAACTGTTTATTTATCTGATATATGTATATATCTGTATGATATTAATACAAAAATAATAGCCATTCTTAAACTGTAACAGATACTGGAACTGATACTGGACCGGGCCAAGGTATGAACCTGGGTCTCAGAACCAAAATTACCCCCCACACCCCACATCTACAATACATTTTAGAGGAAACACCATCATAAACAAATCATCAAATATTCAGAGAGTTAAAAATTGCATCATACTCTGGGTCAACTGGTTGACAGGCATATAGTCAGTGCCAACAGTATTGAGAGTGAGTGGCCTTTTTCGCGGATGTCAGTTTTTGACATGGACGTCAATAAAGACCCGTCCAAAGCTGACAGTCTTTGGTTACGAAATCCACTGCAGTGCAGATGAGACAGTGGCCAAAGGATTAACTTCATATCTGCCTGTCTGTCTGTCTGTCTTTCTTTCTTTCTTTGGCTCGCTGTCCCAAAGCTAATGACTGCATGCTGACTCACAATCAACCCGTCCTGCCTCTGTCTCACTCACCTACACACACAGACACTAATTTTCTCTCTTTCAGGGCAGGGAGGGACACATAATAAACAAATAGTGCTGACCTATTGGCGTTACAAAGATCACCAGTGTTTTTCTCTGGTCTATGACGCAGCACCACAACAGCTGTAGAGTGGCTCGCTGTTGCCACAACAGCAGCCGCATAGAACAGCCTACTGGAGCCAAAATGACACACGAACGCACATAAAGGTACGCACACACACACACGCACGCACCCAGACCCCACACACACACACACACATGCACACAAACCCACATGCAATAAGGCAGACATAAATACAAATACGACAAAGACAGTCCGCAAACCACACACACACACACAAACACATTGTAAAGAGACACTTTAATGGTCAAATTGGGTAAAACTACCATCGTCTCTCACACACACACACTTTAGCTTGTTCAGCACTTTGAGAGCCCCGGTCTCACTACTTTTTACTGTTCCACTCAACGTAAAGGACAAATTTCCCTCGTCATTTGAAATCTCTTATCCCCTGTATCCCTGTCATGTGACGGATGGAACATTCTATTAAAATTATGTCAACCTTGCAGAAATATGAGTGTGTTTTACTGCCTCGTAATATATTCTCATCTGCAAGCCAGCAGACAGTTAATTCAAATCTAATTAAACTGCCCAGTGCACCGTATTTAACATGTTTTACAGGAGATCCCTTCTCCGCGCCGGTGTAGCCGAATTTGTACATCATGTTCTATATAATATATTCAGTATAGGTGATCCTTAACTTGTTCTAACTTCAGATATCTGAATTAACCACTCAACCAAGTAGCCGTATGTTTATGTGAGAAGTAAACAGTGGTGCAAAAATATTTTCTATATAACTGTGTGCAGTTATATTTTTGGTGTTGTTAAATGCAAAGGCTTGCCAACTGCAACTTAGACCGAGAAGGGCTTGTTACAACTGATGATGTAATAACAGCCACATAATGTAATCAGCTTGCCAAATGTAACAAAATGTCCTGTTAATGTGATAGGTTCCCGAATAATATAATAACAGTGCAATAAGGGGTGTAACATATTTTTAACTGATGATGTAATAATAATATTGACTAATGATGTAAAGAAAACTCATAAGAATGAGAAGAATGTAATAACTTGAGTTATTACATTATTTGTCAATATGTTTCTAGTCTGTTTTAAGTTGTAATCACCGGTTAATGTAATAATGTGATGTGATTTTATTATTACATTTCCAGCAATTTATTACATTAACAGGTTTTATTACATTTTCAACCCGTTTAGAGGGACATTCTTACTACATTTTCACAAGCTACACATTATCCTTACTACATTTGCTGCAGGGCGTTTTGTGAAAACATTGTTTCTTCCCTGACCTACATTGTGAAGTATTTCAGTTACTGGATCATTTGACATCTTCAAATGACCTCCATTTGTAAATGCAACTTACATGACAAATGTTAAATCTAACCCTGACCATAACCTAAATCTCACTCTAAACCCTTATTTCTTTTTCCTTCATGAAACCCTGAGCAATGTTGTCACAAGTTATTTTCTTATAATCTTACCATACTTGTGAGAGAACCTAACACAGATCAGTCTCACCTTTCCAGTATCTCAGTGAGGAGCAGCAGACCTTGTTTCTGCACCTCCAGGTTGGTCAGCCTCAGAGCCTCCTTCAGACTGCGCACCAGGGATTCAATACCTAACACACACACACACACGTACATCTCCTTACCTAAAATAAATACTTGATCAACTGTGCACACAAGCAAGCAGGCGGACCCGCACACACAATTTCGGGCTTCAGTGAAAGTGCTTGTAAACATCTAATCTTGCTCAGTGACACTGTTATGAGAGGGCTTTGACTGATGGCTACAACCAGATGGGCTGCAACATGTTCCTTCTTAAAAGTGAGTGGCATCAAATAAATGTAATACACGCACACAGGCACTCACACACACACACACTCCTGTACCTCTCACATACAGTGGCGGCCTTTGTAGTAGCCTTTATCTTTCTAATTTACCAGTACACAGGATCCGATGTAACTATCTCTTGTGATATTAAACTAGAACAAGTACCTAATAAAACAAGAGCTGGTTACATTGGATCCTGTGTACTAGTAAATTAGATTTGTGTGTTTTCCAAACAATTCCTTTGCCGGTGTAGAGAAAGCCAACAAAAACGTGGGACCTCAACAACGGTGTCATTTACTGTAATGACACACACGCACACACACACACACACACACACACACAAAATACACAGCCTGACAGGACCTTGGGTGCACATAAGCACACATGCACGTGCTCACTTTCTCTCTCTCTAGCTCTTTTAGACACACACACACACACACACTTGCACACGCACACACAAGGATGATGCAGTTGTGACACAAGAAAGTATTCTGTTCTGCCTGTGCTGTCTCACCGTAGACAGAGTGACACTGGGAGAAGAAGAGCGGGTCCTCTGTCAGTAGCAGCAGACAGCTGTAGACAGGCCACAGCAGCACCTCACTAGTACTACTAGCCAGACGCTCAAACAGAAACTCTATGGGGGAAAGAAAGAGAGAGAGAGACAGAAATAAAAGTGGATATGGGAGAGAGGGAATAAAAAAAGAAAGAAAAAGAAAAAGAGAGAGAGAGAGGGAGAGACAGAGAGAGAGACAGAAATATAATGAGACGGAGAGGAGAGATAGAGACAGATAGGAGAGAAAGAAAGTAACAAAAAGAGAGAATTGTAGTGAGAGGCAGAAGTAAAAGTAGGAGAGAAAAAGAACGAGAGATGTAGATAGAAAGATGGGAGGCAGAAAGCAAGAGAAGTACAGTGAGACAAAAAGAGGAATAACACGAAGACAGGAACAAAAACGGGATGCAAAGAAGGCAGTGGAAATTATTTGTAGAAGGCAAAATCAAAGGAGGCAACATCTTTTGAGAATTATAGCTTGCACCCTCCAGCCACCGTGTGTATGTGCGTGTCTCACCAGGTACGTCAGCCAGGATGAAGGGAGCACAGTACTGGCTGGGGGAATGAACCAGGACGAATGCCATGCACCGAGCACTGGCCACCTGCAACATCTCATCGCCACTCAGCAGCAGCTGGAAAACACATTTTATAGGCTTTATTGGAATCCACACAGCATCCAAATACTTGCAAGGTTTTTCCAGTGCTTAAACTCTTATGGGTACATAAAGCATTGCCTCCGCCACACAGCCAGGTTACCGATGACAGTGGGAGATGAAGCAACGTTTTGCCAACTGTCTGGCTCTTGTCTTTCAGTAGGCCCTCCATCCTCTGAGCCGTTACAGTCGGTTTAGGAACATGTCGAAGGCTGTCAAATATCAGTACCGTGAGCCGGCATGTATATCCCAAGCCGCTGACACATGATCTTTGACAGTTTACCAGAAAAAGTAATCCGTAAATCTGTCAACAGCACATCATAGTGCTGATGTCTATTGCAGCCATTGTGGAGAAACCGTTTATTAGCATCATAGAGATGCATGATCTTTAATTTTATTTTGTATCTTATATTTTGAATTTGTATGTATTTATTTGTAACCTTTTTATTCATATCCTTCATTCATATCTTTCATCCATATTCACCATTTGGGAAATGTGGCACTCTTAAAAAATTGATAGCACAAAATTCAAACAAACTGTGGTACTTTTTAAAGAATGGTTGGTAACTCAAGTTCTTGGTTGAAAATAATTTTGTGATTTTAAATAATAAACTTTTAAGTATTTTTTTCCCCATATGGATATATATATATGTTTTGGAAATTAACTCTTCATATTGTTTTGGAGTGAATCGCTTCATATCTAGGTCAAAGGAACAGTCTATTTGTGGAAGCAGGTCTTCTCTTCAGCCCTAATCCACAAATAAAATATCAGCAGTGTTAGCTACTTTAGAGAACACATCATACAAAACATCAAACCACTTCACCATCTCAAAGATATGTTTACACATTGTTGCAGTATTTGACAGCACCTCCTGACAGCAGTGTCAAACAGTCAACAGAACAATGTTGAGCAGTTGCTTTGTGCACATTTTACATCCATTCACATTATATGCACTTATCTCTTGTTTTTTCAGAAGAAATGAAGACTTGTCCACACAGTCTGCCGCCAATTAGCAGCAACTGTTCGTGTCCAAAACATTTTTTTGTTGATATTGCTGCTGTTATCTATCTTGTGTATAAAGATTTTGGCTCCATCTCATCTCTAAACCCTATTTGTAAAGTGTCAAAACAAAAATAGGAGAAAAACAGAAGCAAACAACAGTAACTGTGTAGTCACTGCTTTCTGCCTTTGCTTTCTTTCTTTCAAAGGTCTTTTTTTATTAACTATCAAGAATAAATAAGAAACATTTACAAAGATATGTTTTTTTCCCCTCACCCAACCCAAGCCACTTGAACAGAACAGTATCCTTGTACACCCTCACTCTTATTAGCTGCTCGGTAGGAGGACCTCTATAAGAGCTGGGCTCTGTATGTGTGTTTGTTCAAGTGTTTGTTTGTTTGTTCGTGTGTAATGGTTTTTGTGATGTGCAGTGCTTAGAGGAATTACAGTATGCACTCTTTAAGCAGTGCAGAGCCCCAAGAGCCCTGCATAAGGGAAATACAGTGTGCGCTTGTACACCAGGCAGTACGGTAGAAGTCACAAACATGGACAGGGTCCTCACTGCAGCCTGTGGACGTCCACATACCAGCAAGTAGCTTTATTTAAATATTTTGTTAATAATAGCATAACATTACTGATAAATTTCATGTTGATTAGGTTAAATCAATATTAGAAAGTGACTGATGAACACCTAAGCTAAATAGTGACTCCTGAGATGAACATGAAAGAATTTGGTTTTTAAAACACTTTCAATTTTAAGTAGACTTAATGTATTCATGATTTAATAAATTCATTAATCAATTATTATACAATCAACAATGTAGAAAACTAAAGAAAAGCAAAGTAGCTTGTTATCCAGGCTGGCTAATGAGTCAGGTGTTACCTAGTGATTGTTACCTCAGGCCCACATCATGTAAGGTAATACAATGTTTTTGACTGCCATGTTTGTTAAGAGTCAATATCGTCTATCATAAACAAAGATTTATGACATCATTTATTCATTTGTAGTAACGGCTGTTTTCTTTTGTGTCACTAGGCAGGACCCTTTCATTGATGCAGGCAACTAAAGGCTACATTTTGTGTTTTAGAGGTCAAAGACGAGGGTTTATATTTCATATAAACAAGTATTGTATTATTAAACTTAACAACTCCACAATATACAGTTTACTTCTGCATGAATAATACTTTTGCCAGGAAAAGAGACAAACTTTGAAGTCATTTTTCACAGTCAGTTTTAGTGTTGGCACAGTTACTGCTGTTTGGCTTTGCAGTGCAGCACCATCAGTGGAGCAGCTCCAGGTCAGTTGTTTCTCTCTGGTCCTCTCTGGGTTCCAGAGAGTTGTTCATGTTCACAAACACTGATTGAAGTTGCTAGGATCGAAAAATAATATTTGTGAATTCTGTTTTGGGGGTGGATTTGTCACATTTGGGTGATTATTTAGTTTTGAGTTACATTGTATTGCAACTCCAAAACACAGAGTTGATACACTAAAACACTATTAACGTCATAAACTGCTGTGATGTGAGTCATCACTGAGAAAATCGAAGTAGCTGTAATCTACGCATTGATTTCCCAGACATGAAGCACAAATATTTTCCCTGAGTAAAACCTCCATGAATCCCCATTCAAAGACATGTTAATCCAGGATTAGACCTCCTTGTTATTATTATCGTCAGTGTCAGAATGCAGCCCTGGGGAGTGAGAGCAGGATGTTTGGACAGAGACCTTTTTCAGTATGAGTGGCAGAGGGCGGCGGTCCGGGGACTGTTGCTCTTGGTTCTGGCTGAGGATCTGGTTGTTGTTGGTGTGGAGGTTCTGGTCTGCATCGGACATGATCTGATCGCTGGGGCTGTTCATCAGAACTGACACCGCCTCCCCCAGCCGCGCCAGCTGCTTCAGCAGGCCTAACAGATGAACAATAAGGCTGTACAGAGGGTGTGACAACACATACTGACATAAATGTTAACATTTTACAAAGGACATGAAGGCATATACAAAGAATAAGACACTAATAATAAGGTTTTAGAGAGGACATGAAGACAGACATGCATAGACAAGGGTACAGAGTCTTTGGTCACGCTTGTCATTTCAACATAATTTTTAAGATCTGATTCTACAGATCGGATTTTATGAGATCACACTGCATTACCTTTTCTTGCTCTTTTTCACAATGTGGACGGGAAGATCTAATATCACAGTAACCAAAGTACAATATTGTGCATCCTGACCTGTCACTTGATGCATCCTGGCATGATCAGATAATAAAAGTCACATTGAATTGCGACTGACGTGTAACTGTATCCATACAGTAAGACACACACAGATTTGGGTTGGGTGAAACTGATTTAAGCTTTAAAAGGGCAAGAATACAGACACACACACAGACAACGACACAAACACACACACAGACATGCAGAGAATAGTTAAGCAGTTAGCGCACAACTGTCACCGAGCTGTATGGATTTTCTTTTCCTTTCCAGTCATCTGGAGACAAGGAAATAAAACACAGAACAATAACACAAGAAAAAAAAGAAAAAATATCAAGAAAATTAAATACTCTTCATGGAAATGTCTTGAACACTCACTAAAGAATACTCACTAAAGAAAAAGAATAATAATCTTGCTCAAATTTTCCATGGTGCTGTTCTTACGCAGGCTGTTGTTGGTGAGCTTATTATGTTTATACCAAGTCTAAATTTCACAAACAACAGCAACAGCTCTGTTGCAGCTATTCTAAAAACCGGTATAAACCAACCTCCCACTCACTCCCCACTCTAAGCCTGCAGTACATCCTAATTCTCACCCAAGCAGTTGAGGGAGAGGTTAATATACTGATACAACAACTTCACATTTTTAGAAGATAATGACTCAATTTCCTTTTTAATAACCCTTCCCCACCTAGTCTAGACCTCCATTCTGGCTATCGCCGAAATACGCGGCGGTGAGCTTATTATCCTTAAAACTCTAAATTCCTACAAGATAGCGACTCTCTTTCATCTCAGTATAATCCCTCCTCTTCCTCCATCCAGCCTCACCCTTAACTAGATTCTGGCTCTCGTTGAGAGTTGATGATGGGCCTGTTATGCTCATAACATCTTCAAATTTCTAAAAAAAAAAACAGCTCTATTTCATTTTTAATAACCCCTACCATCTAGTCGAGACCTCCATTCTGGCTCTCGCTGAGGCAGTAGTTGGTGCTCATTATGCTTATGACAACTCCAAATTTCTTAAAGATGACTGCTGTATACTGTTGTTGTTGTATAAAACCTGGCATGAAACAACACCCCCACCACCCACACCATACACCCTCCTACTCCCCTTCTAAGCCTACACTACATCCTATTTCTCTCCCAGGCAGTTGACAGTGAGGTTCATATACTTATATAACAACAACAAATCCCTAAAATAATAATAAAAACTCTATTTCATATTTAATAACCACTCCCCACCTAATCTAGCCTTTTCCTCACCGAAGCACTTGTTGTTATACTCATAACAGCTCCAAATTTTATTTATTTTTAATAACATCTTCCCCTTATCTAGCCTAGCAAATTCTAATTTTCATCCAGGCAGTTGATGGAAAGCTTACTGAGCTTAACAAATCCACATTTTTTAAAAGATAACAACTCCATCTCATTTAGTCTATCTAGTCCTTAATACATCTCCAACCAGGCCAATAGTATATTCAAGTTCTCATCCAGGCAGCTAATGGTGGCCTTATTATACTTTTAACCTGTCTTTCTCGAAAAAGTAAGTTTTCAGGAATGAAAAAATACCATGTATTCTGGAAATTATACAGTGCGGTTTTAACCAGTCTCAAGGGCCAAAGGGTCATGAAACTCTCAACCATTAAAACTTTCAATTTGAGGAAGAATGCTGCAGTTTTGAATCCATCTGGACTAAAAGTATTGTACTAACCCAGGCAGTTAATAGTGGGCTTATATAGTAGTTACAACATCTCTTTTTTTTTATGCAACGTATCTAGTCTTTAGCCAATCTAGGCCAACAAATCCCTTACCCAGGCAGCTAACAACAGTATTCTACTTCTCACCCAGGCAGTTGATGGTGAGCTGAGGGGAGCCGGTGTTGGCCAAGGTCTGCAGCAACAGGAAACACACTCTGTCCCGGATGGCGACGGGCATGGACTGGGCCGCCGAACCTCCAGCTGCCGCGTACAACCTCTGCCACACATAGAAGACCGCCGTCTTCAGCCCCTCGTCTGGGTACAGCAGGGCCGAGCACAGGCGCTCCAATAAGGGCACTGATGGTCAGATGTGGGAGACAGAGGGGATAAACAGAGTTACAGAGAAGGGGTTAATATAGGATAAGAGAAGATGAAAAATTAATGATCATGCGGGGAAACTGGGTCAATGCAGCAGCAACATTTTTTATATAGATAGGAATGCAACAAATACAGCATATTGAAGACAAGGGAAAGATATAGTGTCTTAATCAAGCTAAGATACAGCTCCTAATGGCTTGGTTGAGAAAAAAAAACAGAAAGGTGTGTGTCTGTACATGTCTGTGTGTTTTAACATATGTAACTTTCATCTAGTCAGGTAGGGCCTACTGTGGGTTTGTGTGTGCGAGGGCAGAGATGACACATGAGACATGGAGAGATGAATACTCAGAGGAGAGGTAATATATTCTAAGAGCAGCGTAGATAAACAGACAGCAACAAGGAAGAGGAGCGAACCACTGGGAACAAAGCAGCTGACTCTTGCCTAACAACCTCTTCGGTGTTGACTGACGATGGCGAAGGCAACGCTGGGGGGGAAAGTTAAGATAAAGATGAAAGCTGAGAAGAGGAGACAAAAAAATAATACATAGGAACAGGATGGGAGTGTCTGCACTGAGCACAGCAGACAGGAACTAGAGACTCCCAGGTACGCTCTCTGACAGAGTGAGCTTGATTTAGATGCAAAGAAGGAGTCCGATTAAAGAGAACAAGAGAGAAAGAGAGGAGAGAGACAGAGACCAAGACAGTGATAATGCAAGAGAGAAAGAGACAAGAACAGACGGGGAGAGAGAGAAAGACAGAGTTTGAGAGGGAGGGACGCCAGAGGGTGAGAGAGTGACAGACAGACCGGGAGAGAGAGACACACATACACACGGATAGAGAGACAGGGAGAAAGAGGGTGACAGAGAAAGAGACAGAAGGAGAGAAAGTGAGACAGGGAAAGAGAGATGGAGAATGTCAGAGATAGAGACAGAAAGAAAGACACAAAGATAGAGAGGCAAAGAGAGAAAGAGGATCAAGGAGAAAGAGACAGAAAGAGAGAGAAGGAGAGCTAGAAACAGAGAGAGTGTGTGTAACTGCTGTTAGAATTGTAGTAATGGTAATAATAATAGATCATATTTTTTTTTACATTGTTCATATTGTTACATCTCTATGTAACATACTTTGGCAATACATGTGTCATGCCAGTAAAGCATAGTTAAATCTAATTGAATTGAGAAAGAAAAGCACAGACAAACAGAGCAAGTGAGCAAGCACCTGGAAAAGAAAAGAGTGCGTGAGCAGGAAAATAGACAGTATGAAAAAAAAAAGAGAAGCAGAGAGAGAGAGAGAGAGAGACAGAGAGAGATAGAGAGAGAGAGAGAAGTGGGCAGAGAGAAGTGGGCAGAGAGAGGGAGCAGAAGGAAGAAAGTGAAAAGGACCGACTTAGAGAACAGAGGGATAAACAGTGTTAAAGTGCGGGGCAGTGCTGGAGGTGGAAGCGGAGAGAGGATCAGAGAGTCAGGGAGAGCGACAGAGAGAGAGAGAGAGAGAGAGAGAGAGAGAGGGAGGGAGAGAGAGATGATAGAGAGGGAGAGCCAAGCCCAAGCCCAGCTGCTCTGTGAAGCAGATCAAAACCCAAGCGAGGCAGGAGAGGCTCCCAGACATGTTTGATTAAACCAAAATATATGAGGCGGCCAAGATGAGAGCCAGGCAGACTGAGAGAAGGGGGGAGGGGAGGAGGGGGGGGGGGGGGGAGATAAGACCTCCACAGAGAGCGGATAGGAAAAGAGGGAAGGAAAGTAGGAAGAGAGGAAAGGGGGGGTTCAGAAAACCAGAATGGCAGGAAAATGAAAGCCTTGGTGTCTTTTAACACCACATTAGTCGCTCTCACAACAACAACACACACACACACATAAGCACACACACAGAGTACTGAAACAAAAAAAGATTAAACAATTTTTCTTTTTGCTTTTTGTGACAGAGAAAACCCAAAGGTTCATTTCCGTTTGCCTTGTTTACTGTTTTGCTGCCCTGCTGTGACGCTGTGTATTCTGGACCACCCCTCTCCGCTTCTCCTGTGATCTGTTTTCCACGGCACTCTCTCTTGTTGTTTTGCTCTTGCCTCATCCTCCCTAACTTCACCCTCCGCTCTGCCTCGCTCTCGGGCTTTTTCTTACACCTCCCTCTCCCTATCTCTGTCCTTCCCTTCCCCTATCTTTCCCTGTTATCTCTCCGTCCCTCTCCCTCCCTCCCCTCATTAGCGCTCCCCTGTCCCTCCCTGCTTCCTCGTTTTGTCTGTATCCGCTCCTCAGTTGGGACCTGAGGGACTAGGACACCAGCAATACAGAGATGAGGAGGAAGAGAGAGAGAGAGAGAGAGAGAAAAGCAGACACAAAAGGGGAGGGGTGAGAAAAACAGCAGGGCTAATCAGACAGATAGACAGGCAGAGAGACAGGCAGTCAGTTAAAGAGAGAGAGAGAGAGAGAGAGAGATGTGCCGGGTGTTCTGGGCTCTTGTTGTCATTGCGGTGCTGTTGTCGTTAGTCCAAACAGCCCCACAGAGCCTCGCTGAGTGACAGGCCGCAGACAGCCACACACAGTCAATAGTGGCAGCCCGCATCTTGCATCAGCATCACAACAACCCTCACTACCTGTGGCTGCACAGGGGAGCTTGTAAAATTCATGAAAATACATGGGAGGTGGACACACGCCGCATAGTAAAACAACTAGGATGCCTGCTGCTTATTTAGGATAACGCACACATTCACTCTCACGTATATACAGGCAAGCGCTGGGGCACCACACACACACACACACACACACTTCAAGTTGATTAATAGTCCCCATTAGACACAGTGGCGTAATGGTTCAGTGAGGAGACAGGCGTCATACAGGTGGGTGTAGCAGAGATTTAATCGGTGCGGTTTTCTGAGGGAGGGGCCGCGAGGTGCATTATCTTTCCGCAAGACTACACTGCACTTGCAGGGGTATCTCTCTCTCTCTCTCTCTCTCTCGGTTCTGGTTCTGTGAGGCCAAAAATTAGATTTCAGATTCAGATTCAGTTTGGGGAATTTCAGGGTGGAAAGGTTAGAGGAGAGAATATATTTGTAACTGCTTTTTCGTTTTCAGCAGGAGTTGGCATGGAATCGGGTATGTAGATAGAATTTCAAATGTGGACACAGCGTGGTTATCTCGACGCAGCTGGAGCGTAATTGAAAAGGTCAAAACGGCTAGACAGATTGAGTTGAGAAAGTTCAGGGGAAAAAAAAAACAGTTCTGTAACTTTTTTCCCTATTTCTCAGAGGGAGACAGCGTGGAATAGGGTACAGCATGTGGAAAATTATTTCAAAAGTGGACACAGTATAGCTATTTCTATGCGGGAGAGATATAATTGAAAAGGTCAAAATAGGCTGTAGTGATTGAGTTGAGGATATTCCTGTGTTGAGAGAACGGGCTCTGGGGGAGCTGAAAATTAAATATTCTTTCATATCTTTCTCTTCAATACGAGGTGAACTTTATTATTACTAACATATTCCTGGGCCTAAGTCTCCGAGGTGAATCGTCCCCCTATCCCTTTAATTTTTTATTAGTTTTTCCAGATAGCACAGAGAAGATAGACATGAGAGGCGTGACAGCATGAAATGAGCCATGCGAGACCTGACCTGACCCTGTCTCACGTGCATTTTTAAAACTGACCCAAGCCAAACTTAGTCACAGTTTCTTTTTTTTGTGATACTGTATTCATCCACAAAGGTAATCCTGGTAAGGAGTCCTGTTCTTGCTCAAGGACACTAAAGCACGTGAAGGACAGTCTCCCTACTCACTACGCCACCCTTTTACCTGCACATGAATGATATGACCGCCTGAAAACATTTAGGTGTACATTTTATGCACTTAATCCAGAGCAATTGAGCTGAATGAGTTAAAAATCGCCCAAACTGAGAAGAAATCCTTTTATTAGAGGTCAAAGGACAGTTTCCCAGGCAAGTGTACAAGCCCATTCGCCATTCACCAATACATACCGTGATTCATTTGATGGGCCAATGGAGAGCATGAACTTCACAACACACAGTACCCCAATGCCATAGCGGTATCATTCCAACTTGGTACTTTCTTCAATGGACTATAATCCTATCACAATTTCTATCTAGTACTTTGTGAGAAAAGCAGCAGCTACAATACTGCACTACAAAGCCAAAGCCAGCTGTAACTGTGTTTATCACCTGCCCTCCCAAAAAGTAGTGTTGGTACAGAAGTGGACTGTCATATCCTATAAAAGTATTTGTGGGTGTAGTTTTTGTTGATATGGAATCTAAATGCTAGTAATGACCTTTGCCCATTAAAACACACAAAAGGTAATTACTGCTGCTTGCCTTTGTCGGGCAGAACCCGTCTCTTGTGTTACTCTGTCTAGTGAGATATGATTGATGTGATCTGATGTGATCTCACCATACTGAGCCACCAGGCTCTGGGCCAGGTTGGGGACAACTTCCACCAGCCTCCCCAGGAAGGTGAAGGTGGGCAGGAAACCCCTCACACTGAGCTGGTCACTCAGCTGAAAGGGGATGGACAAAACCAGAACCATGTTAATTACCAAGACAGTAAATGTACAGGGATTTGTGGTGACATGTGGTGACATTGGTGCAAAGACATATTCGCAATTTCAGAGTACACACAGACACTTATGTTACAAGGACAACAGGACTTCAGTGCACAGGGACAGTGTAGGAGACAATGCGCAGTAGACAAAGCATATCACTGTCTATACATGCATTCAACATTCATTATTCTATAGCTATGTGCTTGCAGCTGAAGAGAACAAGATGCAGGATATAAACTACAAGCACTGGAGATGCTACATTCCTAAACCTGAAACGTGTGGAAAGTCTGAAGCAAAAAGGGTTGTGCAAACATTCAGGAGAGAAAAGAGAGGTGGGGGGTGAAATGCAGATATCAAGGGGAAGCAACTGATTGTTTGCACAACATGGACTGGAAAGATAAAATACAACATGATGATTTTCTAACTGCATCAAGAAATACAGTGAGTCAATGCCCCAAAGCCAAAGCCCCCCCACTGCATATCTATCTTACAATATGTACTGTAGGATTTTCTAAATCACCTCTTGAGGGGTGGAGTAGCAGTGCAGCAAGCTACGTCTGTATAACAAAATATACAGCCGTTTCCATATTATTATTCTCACTGATTCTCTGTTTACATTCATTTTGTCAGTGACAAAAAACAACCTACTCCTGCATTGTAATTCTAAGGAGCCTTTCAGCACTCAAACCCTCTCACAAATGAGCCTCTTACATTTCTAATAAAAAACACACTCCCATAATCCTTTCTTTTTCAGGGCTCAGAAAATAAACTCATTTTTTTCCTGTACGCATTCAGACTGCTACTCTTATCTTTGTCTCTTGTTTTTTTTTTGTTTTTTTTAAATGACGTGTCCTAATCAGGCTCCATTCTAGTGATGTAAGCGAGACCTGTCTGCACCTCGACCCGGTGTTATCACTCTCTGTCATCGTCGGTTAGCACGGCCCTACTATCTTCCACCTGCGGCTGCTGCCGCTGAATGAGGCTTTTCCACTACAACCTCCCCCAAGGTGACACGACAGCAGCACTACTGAGACTAGCACGCTCGCTGTTTACCAAACAACCCTGGGAGCTTCTGTTGGTTACACAAGTGCTGTTAAATATTTCAAGATGTTGAGCATGTGCTTGTTGTCCAGGTGTGTAGGTGAGTGGCTGTGTTTTTGTGCGTTTCTCTGTGTGTGCGTGGATGTGTGTGTACGCATGCGTGTGTGTGTGTGTGTGTGTGTGTGTTTGTCTCACCTGCGTTTGTATCTCATCCAAAACAAAGCGAATGTACAGCTCACTCTGGAGCTCTAGAAGCAGCTGAACCAGCACTGGCGCGCACACACACACACACACACACACACACACACACACACACACACACGGATGCATGTACACACACATCAAACAGAAAAAAAGCAGGAAAAGATTATTTCAATGGCCACTACCGCTAAGGAATGTTTCACACTTTTGTAGGGGAAAACCTTTGTAATTGAGGAAAAAAAGAAAAACAAGAGAACTGTTTCAGGCTATTTATTAATTCAATATGAATCAGTCATGCATTAAAGAGTTTTAATTTTTCACTTAACAGTGGCACTGGTTCTTGCTTTTCTTTTCTCTCTTCATACACACACATATATTTTGCCTGCATTATTCATACAGCTCCACTGACAGTTTCAAAAATTGTGTTCTTCACACATTCTCTGTGCACAGAGCAATAGCGGTGTCAAATTTAAAGTACTGTACTAAATATTACAGCATGGAGGTCCCTAGGGTGTTTTGAACCAGCTACCATAAAATCACTCTGCCATTTGCACTTAACAAAACATTCTACATTTTGAAAGACCTAGCCGCAGTGAGACAAGTGTGACTGAGAGCCAAAATCTACTCGTTCATTGGGAGTCCAACATCAAGACAGGCTACAGAAAAACACGGCACAGTAGCCTAAACTGATCGTTAAATATAGAGAGGAATAGGAACTATTGTTGTGCAGCTAAGCTGCACAACAATGCTGCAGTGAAAGAAATATCACTATGTGAAAAGAGGTCAAAACCTTCAAAAACGGGAAATTTAGACATGTTTAGTCAATAGAGGGTCAAAACACCTTCGTAAGCAGCAGTCAGCATTATCATAGCCAGAGTTTGTGTTTGTGTGTGTGTGTGTGTGTGTGAGAGAGAGTGCAATTCACAGACTGAGTGCCTGTGTGTGCATACTCACACTGTTTTGCATTATCGCAGCCACGTAGAAAGCCTGTGTGTGTACGCCTGTGTGAGTGTAATGTGTGTAGGGTGTGTGAGTGTGTATGTGTGTGTGTGCACGCAGTTTATATTATCCTAACCACAAAGAGGCATCTCTTCACCTTGGACGACCTGTTCCAGAGTGGCTGGGTCTTCCACGGTGTGAAGCATCCCTGGGGATGGAACAGTAATAACAGGCTGGATTTATATGGCATATTTCACAAACCAAATGCAATGTACAGAGGTCTAACAGAGTGATAAAAGAAAAAGGAGCTAAAAAAATGAATACCCGAAAATGAAAAAACTAGGTAAAGAGGTATGGCAGCCTGACAAAAGTGGCAGAAAAAGGTGAAAGGAAATCAAATGGGGGATTCGTGATATGGAGAGTGCTGAGGAGAGGGCTAATTGATCATGTGTACCCCAGTGGCAGCCAGTGTAGGAGTCTCACATTCTTGGATTAGTGATGCTGGATTTTCCAAACAATTCCTCTTGAGGAGGAGGAAGAACAAAACTAAAGCAGCATCATGAAGCGAGCGTAAAAAATGAAAACTCTACTATGGTTACATCTGTAAATACTAGACTAAAGCGTGTACAATGAACAAAATGTGTAGTGGGGGGATGAAAGGCATATTTTATTTTGGATTATTCTCTCTTATTCTCTCATCATGAAGCTCAATTCAGCCGCCCGTCCAACAAGCACTGTAATGGCTCTCTTAATGTCTTTTCATGTCGGTCAGAGCTTTTGCCCTCTTGCCATTTTCCCACACATTCACTCACTGTGATAATTTGATTAGAGCTCTAATGGTGTGGGCCTAATACCTTATACAGCAACAACCAAGTTGAATTCATCCTGTGAAGAAGAAGAATTTGTAATAGCCTCTGATGATATGGTGCCATAAAAACACACTACAGTCAAATTACAGAAGCAGTAGAACATAGGAATTTTAGAAACTAACTCAGCAGCGCTATTTGGCTGCCATCTCCATAACATCTCCTTTAGAAACCATAATAATTCTGTCTGGTGAAGATTATGTGCTAGCTCTGACAGAAAAACATCAACCACGATACAGGGCTAGTGAAGCTACTCTCCCTGTAAGTGAGTGTGATCTTCGAGTCTTTGGCTTCACTAAGTGGTTGTCATCATAACACAAATGACTATAGATACACACTGAGACGCAGGGATAGGTGGGATACACACTCATGCACACATTCTCATCCGAACATTGTACTTTTAGGTCAGTGAACAATTTGTAACCATCTATTTTGTATTTTGTTATCTCACATGATGTTAGCCATTTTGACTTTTATGTACAGTATTTGTCTGACTCAGCAGACTGCAAAATGGTAAGAACAAGCATAAAGACAGACTAGTGGTCTTGCTAGGGAGTTAGCCTTACCATGCAAGTGCCCAGATTAGGGTTTGACAGATATAGGTATTTGAAGGCTGATTACGATTACGATATTTTTTAGACTCAAGTTGCCGATAGCCAATATTTTATACCAATATTCAATGTCTTCATTTTAGCATTTTCACACCAAAAACGTCAGTGCTTCCCCCAGAATTTTATTTTGTGACAGGTTGGAAAAGCCTCTGAAACAGCATTTAGACCAAGGGGCACGAAAACTCTCCACCGAAACCCATAGTAATGAAATTCTTTACTATGCCTAGCCAATCAATCTAACCTGGTAGAGAACCAGTGGACTGAAGGTGGACTCTAATTGCATCTTACATTTTAATTACACTGTAATAATGTGAATATTATGTGTATTATAATGACAAATGACTATTGTAATAACAGTGAAATATTCTGTAGATCACTGTTCAGGTAAAGAGAGATGCTTTATAGTCTCAGTTGCTAAGTCCAACCTTGCAGAATAGTAGTGAGGTAATTGTTGTTTGCTGATTGCAGCACTAACAACACATCCTTACAGTAATGGCCTGGAGGAGAGAAGTTCCAAGGAGAGGGAAGTTTATACAAATAAAGAAACTCACACCAGCAAGATGCCCAGAACAACCAGTATTGTTACTGATGGTCACTGTAGAGTGGGGGATCAATGCATTGCTCAATCGCACTTTGACAGCAGTTGTGATAAAACAGGAACCCCCTCCTGTTTTCTCCTCTTAGCAAGACTTTACTAAATCCTTTGGGGATTGGAACCAGTGACCTCCCACACACAAGCTTATTAGGCTTTCTAGCAAACTATACAGTAGCTTATGTGGGGCGCAGCTGCCCAGGGGGATTGGGGTGGTAAAGGAACTATTTGGGGCAGCAGAGGGAGAACAGGTGAGAGCAAAAAATCCACAGCTTTCCTGCCGATCCCTTTTTTCACATCTTAATCTTATGCTGCACAAGCAACTGTTTCTCACCCAGCAGAGAAGCCGTGAAACGCAGAGAGACTCTGTGGTCCTGCTGGAGCAGCTCTCTCAGGGCCCCTGGAGAAAACTTCAGCACCCCACTGATACCAGACAAGGCCACACACTTCCTCACTGACTGTACAACAGAGACAGAGAGGGTGGGGATAACATTACTGCATTAGGAAATACAGCCTGTTAATCAAGGTAAAAGTATACTGAATGTATTAAGACTTTGTGATTAATGCTAAAACGTAGCTAAACATCTGTAAATAGCATAAGCTGGGGGAAAAACTGCTTGGTCGATGACACATCAGCTGGCCACCAAGAACGAGTAAATATTTACTAGTGGAAAGCCTAATTTTGGTAAAACACAAGTGGAAAGGCTTAATATAACAGGATGTAGCAAGGTTGTCATAGATGCCCCACCGCAATATCATCACTCTCCATCATTTCGATGACACAGGCGACACACAGCAGCACCCCGCCCCCGTCTGGCGGCCCCAGGCGGCCGGTCCATTTTGAGTCGTGTCTGAAGTGGATCTTGTCATAAACAATATCCCCGCTCGTCATCTTTTCCCGTTTCGCCTGTTCAGAAAATTATGCAGGCTTTGGCTTGACAAATAGTTTAAAGACGCGTCAAGCGTGTGACTGTTTTGTATCTATAAATACCACTTCCAGGCAGGCGAATAGTAACGTTACCGTCGTTACCACACGTTATCACACACGGTTGTTTTGACGTAACCGAGTGACTAGCTTGGCTGTGTAGCTGATAGCAACTTGCCCTGGGATGACCGAGGTCTTTTTCCAAGTCCTGTTCATCAACAACAAACGCGAGTTGTTTAATTAACTATCTAATGGCGACGTTATTACATTAAACAAGGTTTCTTGCTAGCTGTATCCTTCTAATAAACTAGCAAACATTCAATCTCGGAGAACAAACCAGCTGTGTAGGAGGTGAAAATTCGCGGGGTTGTGTTTTGACGTGACGTGACGTGACGTGACGTGAAGTGGCGCTATTGGTCAAAGGATTGGCGTGTGGCTCTAAATGATTGGTTCATATTTTGGACAGGTGTGATCTCACCTATAATGTTTACTACTGTTGGCAGTGACTAGGCCCATGCTGTACAAACTTTACATGGTCCCTTTTGATATGACTATCGATTCTTATAGAAATGTTGGCAGTATCATCACTAATGGATCAATTGGCTAAAAGTTAATTTCTCCCCCTATGGAGCTCAGCTATTCTCTGATATACATTAGTGCTCTCAAAGTTTCTGTCAAACATCTCTCAAGTTCAAGGGTAGGCCGAGATCTTATTCTTGAACAGAGAAGCAGACGTGATAATCTTCAGAATGATGTATTGGCATCAATTTATCCTCCATGGAATGTCATTGCTGAATAATGTGTTGTGAGTCTGTTTGTCCATAGGGTTTGTGTGTGTGTGTGTATGTGTGTGTGTGTGTGTGTGTGTGTGTGTGTGTGTGTGTGTGTGTGTGTGTGTGTGTGTGTGTGTGCGCGCGTGTGCTTTGCAGTATCATTTAGGAGTGAAGGCCACAATTTGGTTATCGCCATGACAACAAAAGCCTCTCAGCAACTGAGCAACTGCTATCTGATGATGGAGTGTGGGGGCGAATATCAGCTACCACCAACATGTCAATTTATAATCTCTCTCTCTCTCTCTCTCTCTCTCTCTCCTCTCTTTAAAAAGAGTTCACTGCACATCAAAGTAGTGTACAGCATGAGAAAGTACATTTCAAAGTAAGTGGAGCCAACTCTGAGTTTGAGTGTGTTTCTTTGTGTGTCTGTGTGACAATGTGCATATGCGAGTGTGTGTGTGTGTGTGTGTGTGTGTGTGTGTGCGCACTAATCTCTTGACACAATACATTTTGCCTCTGACAAATCCGCTATGCTCCAGCAACCATATTGGAGGCAACACACACTGAGCAAGAGAGTGTGTGTGCAGGAAGTGGTCAGAGCTTTGTTAGGCTGACTGAGACGAGTAGCAGACCCCTGACAGCAAGGTGGAAAATATTTGTTTCTAAAGTCTCCATTTGCGCTTGGACAGGAGCTGAATCCATCTGCCTCTGAGTTTTATTGGCCCCTGAGAGACAGAGAGACAGAGAGAGAGAGAGAGAGACAGAGAGACAGAGAGGAACCTTCTCGCTGCTCAGGTGAGATCCAGTGCATATCTGTCAACATTATTTGACAACTACTTCACATGGAGTATTCTTCAGAGGCCAATAAAGCTCAGAGACAAATGGATTCAGCTTCTGCCCGAGCATAAATGGAGAATTCTCAAGCAGACATTTTCCACGTCAGCGTTAGGGCTTCGCTTTTCTCTCAGCTGGCTTGTCATAACTTAGACCACTTCCTGTGTATAAACACACACACACACGCGCGCACGCGCGCGGACACACACGTACACTTTTGACACACTCACTTAGATATGCACTGTTTCCAGCTATACACACTTTGATTGTGAGCTTAAAGGTCAAGTTCTTTTATCTCTATAGCTCTTCATCACCACCTTGTCTCAAAGGACTTTACAGAGAATGAGCCTAACTAGATCTAACTAATCAACAATCACAGAACAAACAAAACAACGCATAAGACACAAAACACATCTTTCTTAGAGAGAGATAGACTATGATCTCTCTTCTAAAGTGTGATCCAAACAATATAAGAACATGGATAGAATAAAGCATGTTCTGTTGATTCCATTCCACCACCCAGTTCCATACAGCAGGTGTCAGTGGGGGCGTTGAACAAACCCTAAATATAGCCCTATACCTTTTTTTCCAGTCACCTCAACCTACAGTTTGTCATAATATCACTCTGCTGAAATTATTCTGCTGTGTTTCCCGTGACAACGACATACTCCAGGCCATGAGTTAGGGACAACAGTTTCTGTGGTAATGGTCATGATGACAAATAATGCCACCAGCATGGCTATATTTATTTCACTGCAGTGGAGACTGAGAAGCATTAGGTGTTGCCCAGAGACTTATTTCAGTGCTGCTGTGTCCAGACTGTGTAACCCACTTGGTAACATCAAGCTGCCTTGCTCTTCAGAAACAAGAGATGCTCCTGCATTCACACTTTATAGAACATTAATCCCATTTATATATATAGATATTCTGTAATACATTTTAGAGAGATACAGTACAAATACAGCAAAACTGTAAACCATATATAATATCCTTTAGGATTATTATAGGAATATTATAGTGATAACATAGGAGATAAAAAATATATATATAATAAAGCAGCCTATAAACTTTCTATTGAGTACCACAGACACACAATAAGTCCCTATTATTACAGCGATTTTTCGAGGATTATTAATTATTTAGGGTATAGTCTACCATAAGATAGACATTTTCATTATGGGGTTTTATAATTATATCACTTCATTCAGTTTGAAGAATACGGCATATGTGCATGTAAAGATGTCTCAACATGGGTTTTAGTAATAGAAAGAGCTTGGGTGTTGGTAATAAAATGAGATGAGAAAGTGGGAAGAGGGCGGGAAGAGGAAGACAGGGGCGTGTGGGGGTGTGCGTGCGTGTGTGCGCGCGCGCGTGTGAGAGAGCGTGCGTGCCTGCGTGCGTGTGTTTGTCAAGCGCTGCTGTCACCAGCGCGTCCCGTTCAGGTGTGCTTCACCCGAAGAAGTGGAAACTTGAAGAAGTCGGCACGATGGATTATATCTGACCAAAACATGCTGAAGTGGCGGATCAACCTCGGGGAAAAGGCCAATTAAAGTGGAAGGGGCGAACGACGGTAGGAATTAAGATAACCCTAATGAAAAATCACTATAATATTCCTGTAATATTCATATAGGGACGTAGTGTGTGTCAGTAGGGAGTCTTAGTGATCTCTTTGTACTTTATGGTATTTTTCTATCTACTGTGGTATTACTGCATTTTCTGTGGTATAGTTTTGTAACCTATAGTAGTTGCATAACTTTTTGAGGTTTTGCTGTGATATCTGTATAGTATCCCTCTAAAATGTATTATAGGATTACTATAGCGTACTGCAGTTCTTTTTTTCGTAAGGGAATGAACATAAAGTACTTCTTTATAGTTTAAAATGCTGCTTCAGGTTTTCACAGTCTGTAAAAATTGTTCAGGGAAAAGTAAGCCAACTTTGAGTTGTGTGATGTTCTCTCCCATAAACTTTGTAGCTAAAAAGTTATTTACCAAGCAGCTCTGTTGATGTTGTCTTAATGCAGAAAATATAAATATGTGCTATACAAGAATATATTATGGTGCTAGAATTTTAATTATGCCTCTTGAAATCCTGCCAAGCAGTTGGGAAACACTAACTGTAGTTGTGTTGATTGTATTTCAAGAATTACAGTAAGTTCTTATATTTAAAAAAACCCTTGGCTATGATGTCTTACTTGGTTTATGCAGCATTACTTCCTGGAGGATTAGAGAGATTAGTCATCAGATGTTTCCATGCACTGCTGAACCTGTGAGCCACAACATTTAGCAGACCCACGAAACAGAAAACTTAGTTGCAAACAGCTCTATACTGTCTGTCAGCCTGTGAACCACAGTGCTGAGGTTAAAAAAAATCCACCACAATGTGAGATACAGCGGGTCAGGCACCATGTAAAACCACAATGAATTCATACCATATGTTATTCAGTGGTTGACATATGTTCTTTTATAACCAAGTGCCTAACAGCTCTATCGCCACCCAACTCCTACAACTTATTATTCTCATCACTTTTGCAATCTCACCACAGTTTGCAAACATCTTTTTATGAAAGCACACTGCCTTCTTTATCCCTCCAGCCCTATACACCTGAGATTAGTAGGCTATCTTGTTGTTGCCTCCAAAATGCAAGCCCTAAGGCTAATCTGCGCTCTCAACAAGTCTCTGTGATCAGCACTTTCCACAAGTGATATAAGATATGCTAAACAAACACCGGAAAAAACTCTACCAATAACAATGGTAGGTATTACCCTTATATCCCTCTGCCTCCCCCCCCTATGTACAGTACATGAGCAGATGGTGCAGGTACTGTCAGAGCCGTGAGGGACGGTTGAGTCACACAAGCAGGTAGCAGATACAGCGCAGCAGTGGTAATATGTCAGTCAGAGACATGGCGTCACTGTGGACAGACAGACAGACAGACAGACAGACAGACAGGAGCCCTCATATCATGTCCCCGGCTCACACCAACTAGGGGAGTATTCACTTTCACACAAGGACAGTGGAGTAGTCAGCCAAAACAGGGCTCGACTTGATAGAGATGGAATTCAAAAACCAGCGTGTGTGTGTGTGTGTGTGTGTGTGTGTGTGTGTGTGTGTGTGAGGCTTTCATTTAGACTGGAAAGAGGGGATGAGAGGAAATGGATGAGGCGCTGACAGAGAGATGACAGAGATACGGCGAGATCTCCCCCTCCCCCCCCCCCCCCTTTTCCAAAGATGCACTTGAGATCTCGAAGGCTCGGGCATGACGTAAATGGAAGCGACGTGAGAATCACTCCAAACTGTAGGACTGTGAGAAGACGGGGGGGGGGGGGGGGCGAAAAGAGAAAGAAAGACAGTGACAAATGAAAGAGAAGATTTGCTGACTGAAGAGGAGACAAAGCGATGTCAGATTGCATTTTGCTGCTCAGAGCATTGAAAAAAATTTGGTAAGATAGCGTTTCAGGCACAGCAGTGATTGATTATGATGATGAAAAGGCAATGGAATTGATAATGAACCGCAATGGTAATGATTGAAAGCTGATGAGGGGATTCATATTTATCACAATGCTCTTGTTCAGTGTGATCACTAGTGATTATGATGCGAATGCAGTCTGTCATAGAAAAGGCCCACGAGTTTTTGGCTCTTCCACATAAGATTCCCTTTCTTTAGCTAATTAGATTGATGGGTCGGTTGCTTTGTGCGCCGAGCAACTCCATTCAGAGCGAATAAAGCCTACGTCACACAATAGTGGGTAAAAGAAGAACAAAAGTGAGAATAGTGAGAGGCACATTTTAAATGCTTCAAGGCATTTTTCATCTGCTGTGTACAGGCATTGTAACTTTTATCCATTTATCCGCCCATGCAACAGCACCGCTCAGCTCAGCCTAACTCGCCCCTCCAAGTCGGCAGAAAATTGCCTTGACTGTAGAAGAATCTGTGTAAGCCTGACTGTATGTTCTGTTTTTCTCTCTCTCTCCTTCTTCTCTCATCTCGTCCCTACACTCTACTCCAGGTTTCTAATGACTTTCACCTTTGTTCATGCTCTCCTCGTTCTCCCCTCGTTTCTCTGTTTCATGTGCCACTTTTCTCATCTGGCCTTCCTCCTATATGGCTCATAGGGTGGGGGTCCTAATCGTTCTGTCCATGAACTAACCAATCCTTCACTTCTCCCATTATTTCTTCATTTCCTCCAGCCATACTCTATCTTCCTGTACCCTCTTTACTCATCCTCTCCTCTCCTCTCCTTTCCTCCTCTCCTCTCCTCTCCTCTCCTCTCCTCTTCTTATCTCTCCTTTCCTCCTCTCCTCTCCTCCCCTCCTCCCCTCCTCCTCTCCTCCTCCTCCCCCTGTCATGTCTGTATCGTCTGTGTCCGTGAGGAACCCGCCCCAGCGCCGGCGCTCCATGGGTCCCGTCTCCCCCAAACGCATCTACAGGAACCTGTCCGTCCGACTGAGGGGCGGAGAGTCGTCTGTTGCCGGGGAAACGGACACGCCCAAACACCCGAGCAAGTCCGCACCCGCGGTAAGACATTTCGGTGTGGTTTTGGGGGAGTTTTGGTCACGCTGACAGGCCTGCCGGCCCTCTGGTTGGGTGTCCGCATGGTTGGAATTATGAGATCTTTCCTTCACATTATATCCTCACCCTGTGTCACTATGAATTTATTATCCCAGTGTGGACTGCTGCGGATTAGGCTTTGATTTATGGTTTGATTTATGTGTCCAACATTACTGGCTCGTCCACTGTCTGACTCTTTGTACAGAAAGTCCCTCTCCTCTACTTCATAAAATAAATCTTTCAATATGAACCCTCTTCCTCCCTCTCTCTCTCTCTCTGTTCCCCCCACCCCCCACCCCCCATCAGTACAAGACCCTGTGGGAGGCAGTGGAAAATGAGGACACTTTGGCTGTACAAAGCCTGCTGTCCAGGGACCGCACCAACTGTGGAGGAGGAGGAGGCGCGTGGGAGCGAGGAGAGCGGAAAGAGAAGGACTGGGAGAGAGACAGGGAGAAGGGGGTGAACCGGGTGAGCGATCAGGGCCTGGTCCCCCTGGACGTGGCTGCCCTTACCCACAATTCTCCTCTTCTCCATGTGTTGACAAAGGCTGGAGCCAGACACAACCCTGTTTGTGAGTCTGAAGTCTTTGAATAAGGCTGCGTGTGAAGTGTAAAAATAAAAGAGATTGAGAGAGAATGATGGATTAATCTCCTTGGCTCTTGAAGTTGTGTTGCGCAAAATGTCTAAAACAAGCAGTCTGAAATGGATTTGTACGTTTCCACAAAAGTTGTATTTAGTTCTTAAAAGTTGATTCTAATAGGAGTGGATGGCTTTAAAATGCTGCTGTGTGGATCTCCTTTATCTCTTCGTAAATAATGCAATGCAAATCCCACTCGGATTCTTTCCATTTCTCTCTCTCTCCCTCTCTCTCTCTCTCTCTCTCTCTCTCTCTCTCTACCGTATTTCCTCTCAGTGTGCCGACCGGCAGAGTGGGCATTGAAGCTGGATGCTCTGGTGGCGCTGGCAGGCAAACGGGTGGAGGAGAGGAAGGAGGAGCTGTTGAGGAAGGCGGGGGCGGGGCCTCAGGCACAGGCCGACGCCCAGAGACAAGTCCGCCTCTGGAGCCTCAGGCAGCAGCTGTACTGCAGGATGAGGGAGAACTTCCACAACACAGGTCAGTGGTCATGTGTAGCATTTCTTAAAGCTGCAGTAAGCCATTTTTCTGACCACTAGAGGGCGACAGAAACCGCAGCACCTTTGTAAATAACACACAGCAAAGCCACTGCACTACGGAAGCCTACGAAGGATAAATGGTAGCAAGTTTACTAGTTTAACAACTTTACTCGCTCGCTTCATCAATTCTGCCATTACAAGACTTTTTTTCAGGAATGGGAGGGGGTGAGCGCCACTTTTAAACAGCTAGGGAGGAGCCAAGCTAGTTTTTTAAAAAAGAAAAGCTACTGAATGGGAGGAGCTTCGTTCCGGAGCGGAATTTGACAACAAGCTTTAGAAAAGAGGTGAAAACAGCAACACAGCTTGCCCACTTGTGTAGATATTGGTTTATATCATTATGTCTCAATGAAATCTCCACATAGCACCCAGTAGTTTCAGGATTGGTTATAAGGTCTGATATAGCAGATAGGTCACAGGCCTGTTTCTTTACAGTGCCCACATGGTAAGAATACTCTTATTCTTGTATTCTTTTCTGTCCTCTGCCCACCACCTCAAACTCAGTCTCAACAAGACTGAGCTGCTTTTTTTGCCTGGAAAATCCTGTCTTCTACAAAACCTCTCCATCAGTAATGACAAGACCACAGTGACGCCTGCTCAGCCTGCAGAGAATATTGGTGTGACTCCAGACAGCTGACTGTCATGCGAGGCCCACATTCTCGTCACAACCAGATCCTGCAGTTTTGCACTCTTCAAAATCTGTCAAATCAGATCCTTCCTCACCAGAGATTCAGCCCACCTCCCTGCTCAGGCTTTAGTCATTTCTCCTCCGGACTGCTAGCCCAAAACACTCCCAAAACACTCCCTCCAGCCCCTCCGTCCTCAACCTTTCCAAATTCGCCCATGTCACTCTCCGCCTACACTCCCCCCATCTGGCTGCCTGTGGGTGCTCATATCAAATTCTGCCGTTACTGGCCTTTTGGCTCTCCTTCTCCTGGTCATCGCTCCATTCGGTGTCAACTCTTCTCCCTCCTGGATCCCCAGTGGTGGAATGACCTTCCCACTCCAGTCAGAACAGCAAAGTCACTCCCCTTCTTCTGTCGTAGGCAGCAAACTTATCTTTTCGAGAAGCACCTCATGTCGCTGAGTGATGTCCCCTCTGTACCCATGTCACTGATTGATGTCCCCTCTGTACTCACTCAACTTGCCCTCTGAAAAATTCCCCCTCTCCTTACCTCTCATTCTATTTCTTTTCCTGGCACCTCTCCCTTCCATGATTTTTCTGTGGTCACAGCAGTATTGTAACTGACTTTTTCTCACCTGTTTTTTTGGGTGCTTCTAACTTTTCTGTTCAGCGAAAGTCTCTCTGGATAAGAGTGTCAGCTAAATGCTTAAAATGTGAAACATAAATGTATGTTTTAGTCCTGGGGCTTAAGACAGGACTTAATCTATTCACTTTGGGTCACAGCCCAGGCTGAGAAGGCTGTAAAACCTCTTGGGCTAGAATCAATGAAGAGAAAACGAGACTAACGTTCGATCACACTGCACAAATTCATCGTTCATGGTGCCAGCGCCGAGGTTACTAATGTAATAATAATATTGTGATACTTTATTGATCCTTGTAGGGAAACTGTCTTTTCAGTCGCTCCCCCCCTCCACAGGCAGGTCAGAGCTACAGAACAGCAACCCTGGAGCTGGTAGACATTCAGTGTTTTGGGTGGATATGGACTTTAACCCAGGACCTCTGGTCAATGGGAAGTGACTCTAACCGCTACCAGCCAACCTGCCGCCCAGGTTGGGTCGGTTGGTTAGGTTTAGAGCTAAGGTTAGGTTTTTGTCAGTGCCCAAGAGTAACTTCTTTTAACCTGTATAGTATTTATCCAGGGAAAGTCGACAGCTCTCTCTCTTTTCCAGCGATGCCCTGTGCGGTTTTGCCTCACTATCCATATTCAATGTCAATTTTTCTGTAAAGCTCATGTAAGTGCTCATCTTGAACCTTTGTCCATATTTCCCCCAGATCTCCCTGGCCAGCCCAGTCTTGTGTCCATACTGGTGACCAGCACCTCCTCTCTGTTTGTGGCGATCAAAGAGACCGACAGCGGCACCACAGGGCTAATCACTCGCTACAGAGGTGGGCGGTGTATGAAAAGACTTTTAATACATAATGGACTGGTGGAAGAATGGAAGGATGGAGAGGGGGGTGAATGAATGGATGGGTTAAAGGCGGGTGTGATGGAAATGTGGATGGAGGCATGATGGATGAATGAATTAATGAATTAATGGAAGGAAAGATTAACAATAATTTATTGCTTCGGTAGAAATATGTCTCATACATCAATTGTGCTGGCAGGTTTAAAATCCCCTATTTTTATTTGACTTTACTTGCCACTTTGCTTCACACTGCTCACAGCTGCACAAATGTCATATTTCACAGCCAAAGACAGATTAAGCAGAGGTACACTGAGTTCCAGAAAGTGTAAACACACCAAATCCTTAGTTCTCTCTGCTGGGTTTTGAGCAAAGCCAGACAATAATCTGTCAGTGGGATCGTCTTCTGTTCACAGTGGAGTGGAGCACCTCCGCCAGCTTCAAACGCATCCTCGGCTCAGCCCAAGTTACTGACACCAAGAGCCCTTCCCACAGCATCACAGGGCTCACAAATGTAAGACACACACCTGCACACGCCATTGTAAACAAACACACACACACACACAGGTACATACACACACACAAAGGAGAGCATGGAGCAACTAAGCACATGGAAGCAAACACCTAACAGGACATACACATGTAGAAACATCCGCAGATATCAACCGCTAACACAGACACACACATACTCACAGACACACACACACACACACACACACACACACAACTCACACACTATTTGTCCCTCGCCCCATCATCTTCTGCACTGAGCCACTTCCCACAGGAAAACACTCAGCCTGTTGAACTGTTTCATTTAACCAGATGAATTAATAATGAGGGCTGTATGTGATTCCTTTGCTCTGGAATGGGGCTGTTCATAAGGTTAATGCGTGGTGATAATGTGGCGGTGTGATGCTTCTCCAAACGCAGGGAGTGCATTACTTTGTGAGGGTGAGCGCCTACAACGTGAAGGGATGGGGCCCGCCGCAGTGCTCTACTCCAGTCAGTGCTGCCCCCTCCAGTGAGTATGCCGAACTGCAAGCTCTGATGAATGTAGACTCATCTCCAGGATGCTCCATTCTTTCTCTCCCTGTCCCCGTGTAACGAAATGACTCGGGTGACTTAGACCTCGATGTGAAAGAAGCGAAATCCACTCATGGCTTGTCGATTAGTGAATTATTAAAACGTGGAGAATTAAAGAGTGTCTTTGTGGCTCAATGGGCCGTGTTCTCATGCCATTGTGACTTTGAATTTGCCTCATAATCTTTGTTGCGTGTCCATTCCTTCTTTCTCCCTCCAATCTTTGATGCCATTCTCTATGTTAAAGGGTCCAATAACGCAAAAATGTCATATAATGATTAGAAAAATGGAGAACAAAGGCAAACATATAATCAGAATATAACCATAGATACAAATATTCAGCTATTGGTGTTGAACTTTCAGTAGGATAGTACAATGAAATTAGATTTAGAGATTAGAGCTAGATTTAAATAACAAGGAGACCGAGTTTTAACAGCTCAGAATGATTCAGCACTGAAACTTTCAGAGTCACGGCACACAGATGGTTTCTCATGCAGCCGTTCTTGCCTGCTAATCACCAGGATGGGGAACTGCAGCACTCAGGACTCGCCTGGAAATGAGATCTTGATGTCTGAATGATTTTCTCTAATTAGATAAAAAAAAAAAAAAAAAAAAGGCAAGTGACGCAGTGTTTTTCTCCCCGTTCTTTCTGCAGGTTGGAGAGAGTGCATCGGTGTGAAGTCGCAGTTAAGGAACCAGGAGGGCCTAGTGAGGAAACTGCTGGAGCAGACCAGGGAACCACATTACAGGGGATACTGCATAGGTAACACATTCACTAGTTTTGCTTGCCGATTAAAAGAGATTCTGACTCTGAAATAAGTGCTTTGACAATTTGACAGAAAACATAATGAACATGAAGTAGCCTAAAAACATGCAAATTGACTTTACTGTATGTGAGACATAAAGATGCTCTCTTCACAACAGCTACGTTATGTAAGATTGATATGGCATTGCTCCTTGCACCAAAGACCCATAGATTTTATTCATACTTTGCTCTATTTTATATCACCGGCATGTACTGTATGTATCATCTCTGTTCATAATAGAGAAAACAGTTTCACCAAATTCACCTAGTCAAATATCCTGTGCATGCACGGTGGATCTACTTTGGCAGATGAAGCGATTCTCATCCTGTCTGATCCTCCTCTCTTCCGCTCCACAGAGAGCTCTAAGCCCCAGAGCCCAAGCAAGCGTCTGTCTGTGTCTCGAGGCATCAAACAACTGTTCCAGTCAGCCACCAAGTTTGTTCGTCTCCTACAGAGGTAGCGCTCCATCTGTCTTACCTGTCCCACCGTGCCTCCGGGGTGTGGGGAGTACCGGATTAAATGCGATGTGATTACAGCAGTTAAGAGTACAAACAATTCCTAACTCTTATCTGTTACGGTTATTGAAAAAGAACAGCAGTCACATTAAAGCTGCAGTAGCCTCGAGGTTAGGGGAAGCGTTCAGATCGAATGCTTCCCGCTGCCCCATCCGCTCCAGTAGACCACAATAGAGAGCAGTGGTTATTCTGGGAAGCTCCTGGGTGGGAATGTGTGTAACTGAATGAATGTGAAGCACGGTGTTGCCATAAATTAGTCACACAGCCATTTGAAGGGGAAAATACTTCTTGATTATAGACACAAACATCATTTACGCCATTTGAAATAAGGGTTAATCATTATTTTAAGTCGGCAGTGATAACAGCACCATTTAAACAGTTAATAAAATGGAAAAACTTGTTTCATACTACACAATAATGCATTGTCAATACATTGATTTCATCTGTATTTTCTGTTTATTTTGTCCCTCTGAATTTCCTTAGAGGTGTGTACCTGGCAACTGTGTTCTACCACAAGGAAAACATCCTGGTGACAGCAGAAGATCAACTCCCATTGGTGGAGATCCAGTGCTGCTCCACCTCCATCACCCAGGACTTCCTTTGGTTTGCCAAGGTTAACTGCCAATCAAACATATATGTTAATATACAGATATTGACATACTATCTGATTTGGTTCATATATGCTGTTGATACCCTGTAAATTCACTTTGAATTCAGTCAATATAGGCAGTGAATTTTCTTCATAATCAAACATCTAGAAATGTTTTGTTATTTTATATATCCAGTCTATAAAGAAAATATTCATAATGAAGGCTGTATGACTCATATGTGCATTGCAGTTTCACATTATGGCCTGTTTCCCTGTAGTTGTCCTGTGCGTGGCAACAGGTGCCGTGGCTCCAGCAGGCCCTCTGCTCCGCTCACTCCTCTTCCTCCTCCCTCCTCCAGAACAGACACAACATTTTAAGAGCTGTTTCCCAGCTGCAGGTAGGAAGTTAAGCAGCTTACTCTTCATGATAGAAAGCGTCAGAATGGGTTAATTACTTTTTTAATTACCTCTTTACATCTCTTCTTCCTCCAACTCTTCTCACCACCACTCCACCCGCCCCCACCCTTGTCAGGCTGCCTGCCTGTTTCCTCCACTCTGTGTCTTTCATTGCATTACTGTAATCCCTAATATCCTCATGTTTATTCATTCTCTTGTTTCTATTTTACCTTTCCCCCCCTTCCTCTGCCTCCAGTCGTCCCTGGGGACAGTGGACCTGGGCCAGGTGTACTATGAGCCTCTGAAGGACCGGCAGGGCAACGTCCTGCTAGTGACTGTGAAGAACTGCCCCAACCCTCCCAGGTTAGAACTGAGAAAGTGTCTTTTGTTACGCTCTATTGATCCCTGTAGGAGAAATTGTGCATGCCGCCCCTCCACAGAGAGGTCAGAGCACAAGGCAGCACAGTGCCACTCTGCTGCCTACGATCATGTCCCATTGACTCACAATGAAGCAAACATGTTCAAAATCTAGCAGACTGAATTTGTCCACTCAGCTCCCATATGAGACAATGAACATCTACATATGCACCCTGATGCTTTCAGGAAATCCAGCCCGCTGCGGTTGGGCTGTTGGTTGTTGGTGTTATATGAATGAATCAAAGAGATTTTTCCACTGTGTGGCTGCTTTTCTCTTTTTCATTGAGTTTTCTGCTCCACTCCAAGTCCTCCTGACCCTCCGCTCCACTGGCTGCCCCTGGCCCGCCTGGAAAAGAACCGCAGCAGAACTCCTCTACTGCCAGAGCCCACTGCCATGGACACACTCACTGAGCAACTCAAGGTGAACCTGTGTGTGTGTGTGTGTGTGTGTGTGTTTGAGAGAGAGAGAGTAAGAGAGAGAGTGTGTGAGAGAGAGAAAGTCTAACACCATGGGCACACTTACTGAGCAGCAGCTATGTGCAACCGAATTGCATTTAGCACTGAGTGTATAGTGATTGAGTGTATTGAGTTTTCCCGACTTGTTTATCGAACCATGTTTTTCTCCCCTGTGCAACTCAAATAATCCTAAAATGCATTTGAATCAATTTAGCTAGCCCGACTAAAACAAAACGAGCTAACCAAATTAAAACAAAATGAGACACAGCAAATTAAATTCATTAAAACATTAGATTCCAGTAGCATCTCTCAAACTCTCTGTCTCTCTTTGTCTCCCTTCCCCAGGAGAAGTTGTCCTTCCACAGGCACAGCATCCAGTGGGCCCAGCCGGGTCTGTATGTGGGCATCCTGAAACTGTGCAGCTCTGTAGAGCAGATCAGGGTCCTGGTGCCCCAGAGGCTGCCCAACCTCCTCTGCCATACACGGGTCCGCCACAACCCTCATGTGTCCAGGTAACACAGTTTAATCCGGTGAAATACTTATATACTACTTTGTTTTCAGATTCAGCATACTTTTACAGTGTTTCAAACCTTGAGTGTTATCATAAAGGTCTCCGTTTTTATTTATTCTGTTTATTTACAACAATGGTAAAGTTTTGTTAATGGCCTAATGCATAGGCAGTCTGATTTGTGGTGACTGGGTCCTCCTTGTGTGACAGAGACGAGTGGGCGTGGCTACAGAGTCACGTTTTCACCACAGCCAATGGCAGTGCTCTGAACCTGTTGAGCGGTGAGGACGAGAGCTCGATGGAGAGCAGCGGGCTGGTGGAGTTCGTCAGGTCTCTGAGGGCAGCAGTCACTCATCTCCTGACAAAGCTCAACATCCCCCTCTACAGGGTAAAAACGGCTTCACACCATCGCCTCAGACTCTCCTATTCATTCATAACCAGTTATCAATAGCTAAAAAACTACTAGACTATTGAACCTGCTTTGTTAGTTTGTATTACTCTTTCTCTATCATTATGCTGGATGGCATTCTTACAGTCCAACATATGTAACAGACTTGCATTACATTACATTATCACACATTGCAAGATTGGTCTGCTGTACTACTATTTCTCTGCCTCTGGTAGGCGTATCAGTATGGTGTGTACACTCGCGAGCTGCTGCAGTTTGGAGACAAGGTGTCCATGCTGCTGCTGCTGCCTCCCAGTGAGGACTTCAGCTCCAGCTACTGGCCTCTGGTGGGGACCAAGGAGGCTGGCCTCACCATGCCCCTGCAGATCTTTGAGTTGGGTAAGTCTGTAGGACTATAGTAGTACAACCTGGATCTGTTCTTTCCAAGCAGTTCCTCTTGGGCAAGCGTGTAAAAACTATAATTCATACAGCGTCCACACCTGTAAATTCAACAAGAAGAGGTGTAAAGAGGTAATTAAAAAAATTATTCACCCTTCGACAAACTGGGATTCTGGGAACTTAAATTTGTGAAGTTAGGATAAACTTCTTAGGATAATCTTATTTTACCAAGAATTGTATGGCATCCCCAGAGTCCTTCGAAGTTGAAAACATTAGCACCACATGAGAACAGGATGAAAGGAGTCTCCTTGCGTATGAAACAGCACATTTCATTAAGTATGCCATACATGTCGTAAAGATCAATAAACATGCTCATTTTCAAAAGAATAAAAGAACAGAATGTTAAAAACAAACAAACAAACAAACAAACCCTAATCCGTGTAATGCATTCCGACCAAGCATCGGCAGATTGGTTGGAAAACGAACCGTGCATAAGCCACGCAGAGGTTTCTGATCTTTTGGTCTTTTGAAGATTATTTTTTCTTGTCTACTTAGGCCTTTGATCTTCCTTTTCATCCGCATGTTACGATTTGTTTTTGTTCTCGTATCTATCGCTCCCTTTGACCCATCTTGACAATTCCCTCGCTCAAGGTGTGATAAAGTGTGCTAATGAGTTCTGAGGCAGAGGGTTTTTCTCTTAGCTTTGAGGCACGCTAATTTTGTCTTTCCTCTCGACCTTGGCTCGCCGTGCACCAGTTCACTTCTGGACGTACGAGCGAGACTTCCTGTACCAGTACTGCCAGGCCTGGGTGAGGCTGGAGCTGGACACTCACCTGGCCCAGCAGGCTCTGCGGGAGGCCTTGGATGCCAAGGAGGTGCAGGAGGCCCAAGAGCGCCTGAACCACGTCAGCCAGCTGTCACAGGTAAGATCATGAAAGCAGTCAAGAAGGCGGAGTATTTAAGAGGAGAGCTTGTGGCACAATTAGAGATCGTCGCTCCACCTGGTCTTCTCCCTTCTGGTTCTCCGATGGTGGAATGGCATTCCTACTTCAGTCAGAATAGCAGAGTCACTCCCCATATTCCGTTATTGGCTGAAAACTCTCATCACCTTCTCCCTACTGAATCTTTCCCCTCTCCTCTACTCACTCTAACTGCAATTAAAAAATCCCCTCTATCTTTCTCCTTAACTCTTATGTTGCTTCTTTTCCTAGTACTTCTCTCTTGCATGATCATTATATGGTCACAGGAATATTGTCAGAGCACTATAACTCTGACCTTTACTCTACTGTTGCACCCATTGTAAGTCTCTCTGGATAGGAGCATCAGCTAGATGCCTAAAATGTAAGATGTAACAGCCTCATGGGTAAGGACAGGAAATCAATATGAAAGGTAAACATAATGAATTGCATAAAAACCTACCCACAGAGATTCAAGTTCCATTGCATTGTATTGATACATTGCACTAAGCTGATCCAAAAGAGTGTGAAAACTCAAAAGATGTGACCTTTAAAGACCAACCACTAGGAGAACGTTTGTTTTAGCTTTAAATCATTTTGCCATGTTGCCTCTATACACATTATAAATCCTGTTTCCCTGTGCCTTTAGCGCCTCGATGTGGTGTGGCGGGACTCCCGCTGGATTATGGACTGTCTACAGTGTGTTCGATCCAAGCAGTGGGTGGGGGCGGTGCCGCTTGGCCTGGTGATGGGAGGAGATCCACCTCCGCGTCCTGATGGTGAGGAAGAGGAGGAGAGTCTGACTGCCAGACTGACGTGGCCCCATCGGCTGCAAGCACAGAGAGCCGTTGCAGGTACGATGATGATGTGGGTGTAGATGTACATGTCTCACTTTAGACCTATTAAGCTTTTAATTCTTACCATTATACAGCTGAATAGACAGCCAAATATAAAATAAAATAAAATAAAAATATGTAAAAGAGTAGATTTCACTCTCCAGTGATCTAAAAGTAATTTTTTTTGATCTACCACTGATATATACTGTATATAAAGAATGAAATCTACAAGCAGGGAACTTTTTTGTCTAACTCTCCCCTCTCTGTGTCTATCTCTGCCACGAGAAACTGCATTATCCCTGTTCTACTCTCTCAAGGCCTATTCAAGTTTGTGTTCCACATTCAGAAGAACTGCTACTGTACCAAGGAACACTGAGCAACGTATTTTAAGATAAAGATTCTAACTTCTCCTTTTCAACTTCTTTTTTTCTGTCTCCCCTTTCCCTTTCAGAGAGCTTAGTCAGCGTGACTCCGACAAATGTGGTCAGTGTGGAGGTTTCCGCTCCAGCAGGTGTCCTGGTCGCCCCTGAAGAGGGCGATATCGTGTTGATGGAAGGCGTAGCTAAGGGAGGCTACCCTGTCGACATCACCGCCCAGTCCACTGTGGACTTGACCACCATTGGCCAATCAGAATTGGGATGCGAATGCACTTCAATCCTATCAGGAATGGAGCCTGCCACCGTTGGCCAACTGGAAGTGGGATATGACGGTATGGTTGTGCAGGAGACCTACAGCGGGGAACAGGAATTTCCTCCCAGCATCAGCGAGGTGATCCGGCCAATGGAGATGGCAGAGTTGGTAGACATCTTGCCCACACTGAGCCTTATAGAGGAGGAGACTCCAAGTGACCCAAAGACACCATCAGTAATGGAGATGCTAGAGAGCTTTGGGCTGGGGATTGGTGAAAACAGCACTTTCTTCGATTTAGGGAAATCAGACTTGATCAATGGAGCCGAGAGTCTGCCACACTCCAACAGCCATTGTAGCGACAGCGGCACCTTGATGCCAGAGCTCGATCTGGGAGAGAGACTCTGTGAGAATATGGTTTTACTGGGTCAAGACACACCTGCCCCTGTTAACATGGTGAGTGCCACTGCTACCGTCATGCCTGCTGTGCACTGGGACTTACCTCCAGAAGATGCAGAGACGCAGGTTCCCAACAAGTGTTTTCCAGTGAGAAACCAGGTGGAGTGGGTCAGACCCTCTCACAGTTCATCCTGATATCTTCTCAAGTCCTAGCCTACTTCTAACTTGTGTGTTCTTAGCCAACTTAAATGTCAAATTAAAAGGAACCTGTAGGCTGCAGTGGACTGCTACCCATCCTTGGCTCAGGAGTGACATCGCCCCTGACACCTGACTACAGATAAGTGTCACACTGCCAAATCTAACATTAACCATTAGTGGAGAAAATTCAAACTGACAACTGACAACAGATCGGTATCTACTGCAGGGGCAATTTCACCCACCTCAAGATCACAGGCAATCTAATGATGGACATGGGAAATGAAAAAAACATCAAAAACAGACTGATTTCTTTCCTTTGCGCATTTCTGGGGCTGCAGTTAATCTTTTCCATGATCTGGGGTTCAGTGCATTAGAGTATCTTGTGTGGAAAACCTCAGCTAGAGTAGCAGGTCTTATGACTTGAAAATCCACTAGTCACTACAGTACAAAGCTATAGGGAACGTTTCAATTTATCTTTGGGAACTATTAAGGAACTCTTTAAATGTATAGATCACCTCCGGTATATCAAGATAGTTTTCTGCATGCAAGCATTTGCTTTGCAGTCTTTGCAAGGCTATTATACGTATATAAATTATATATCGCTTAATAGTTGTGGTTGTGTTTTGGTTTACTCTACCTGTGTGCACTTTTGACATTTAATACCAAAACAGTAGCTAGACTTATAATCCTGTTGATTGTGCAGTAATAGCCTATATCGGTGGCATGCTTAGGTGGGGGGGCAGGGTAGGTAACCAGTTTGCCAGTTTTGCTCTGGGTGCCCAAGCTCCACTTAAAATGTCCAAGGAATCTGATCACTTAATCAGCACAGTATCATTTTCCGATAAAAAAAAGACACCAGGAAATGTGGGGGTGGTAAGAAACCCAAAGTCAAAAAGGTCAACTTTCAGTTATGAAAAGGCAGGTAGAAGATCTAGATAGAAGATGACTTCCTCTTTAGGTTTTTTCACAAATGATCCTTCACCAAAAATGTCTATTTGCAGGCATTGTTTTAAAAATTGTTCAACAGTTTCATTTATTTGCCTGATGGAACTTGGTAGCATACTCAGCGATCCTGAACACATAAAACCATGGACAATTCATGAAATTTGGAATTTTGTATTCCAGGTCTGAAAAGGTTATGGAACATGTTATGTGTTTAAAAAGTTTTGGAAATGTTATGAAAATGTGTTCATATTTTTTGTTTTTTTTTGTTTTGTTTTCTCAACTGGTCAAGTGTTAAAATCAAGCTTGCCGATTGGTAGATCGAAATGTTTCTGAAGGAATCATAGCCCATAAGAAATGTCTTCATTACATAAGTCACACGTTATATCTTGACAGAACAAGACCTGGGACATTCACATCAACTTTTCATCAAAAATGGTAACATTTGAACATAGATGATGGCAAATTAGGGTCATATGAATTGCACAACGTATCATGGAATGGTGCTGGAGAGGTCATGGAATTTGAGTAGCAAATTGTGTAAGAATCCTGTTTACTCTCTGTCTTCAGACTCTGGTAATGGGCCTGAGTTGCCTAAACCTAAATCTACAGGTCTGATATCTGATGACAGAGTACTTGTGTGCCACAAACCTTAAACCTGTCATTTTCCTATTTACCTTTTTATTTTGTTACATCCTTATATAACTGCTGAGCTGGGGAAATGAAATGTTGTACTCAAGGCAACTGTTTTCATGAAATTATGATGTTTATTAAAATGCTGCACACTGTGTGCTCTCATAGATCAATAGAATAGAATAGAGTAGAATAGTTTTGCCTTTCACATCACAATGAATGAGATAGTCAATCTATAGCTGTTTTCACAAAACTTTCTTTGATAACGTATTTTGGGATTTCTTCCAAAACTCTTGCATAGGTACATAGTTGCATAATTATTAGGGAAATGTAATATTTGTTTGGTAAGGGGGATAGAATGAATACTTGAGTGAACATTAAGGTGCACAGTAAATCCACTTTTTGAGGCAAAAATCAACGTATGTCATCCTAGAATAGAATCCTGGTAAAGATCTTGGCATTGCCGATTAATACTGATGATTTTGAAAACTGATCAATTTGTCCTTTTTCAAAGACCTTCTGTGTTGTGGTTGTTGTATTCATGCAATTTATTTTGGGGCCAAACAACCTGAAGCCACCATGCTATACCAGACCCCACCCTGCCCAAACACACACACACACACACACACACACACACACACACACACACACACACACACACAATACCAGTGATAAACTTGGAATTATAAGGTTCTATCTAGGCAGAGTGCAGTTCTGAGATATTGAGCATGAAAGGTTTGACATACCAGCTGGCAAAACTTATGTTATGTACTTTCTATCTTAAATATTTAACACCAAAAGGTTCTTTGTAAAAAAAAACAATGATCATGAATATGTGGATAACTTAATTTTAATGAACTCAGATAGAACCTTAAATTTCCAAGCTCACAATCTGTCACATTGTTAGAGGGGTTGAGAAGTGCCAAAACTGATTTGGTTAAACACTTCATTAAAGACTTGTGAGGTTTTAACATAGGGCTTTTTGCATTCCATGTGTCATTTGTGTGTGTGGGCATTAGCATTTCCTGTTTTTCTTTGTTCTTTGTGTGCAAGAAGAGGAACAAAACCATGTGCATAACATTTTAGCACAAGACAGTGAAGTTACACTGGTCACTAAGGACAGACTGCGGGATTTCACAGTGGGAGTTCAGTAGATTGTCACATTTATGAAATCTCACCCTTATGACACAGAAACTCTCAACATGTTGGAGATTATCAAATGGAACAAAACTCTAATTTTAATATTTCTTTCTAATTCTAATGTTTTGGCAGTTTTGGAAGCCATTTTTTGCTCCTGCTTATTTGGGCTAGCTGTAGCTTGCATACAGTAGGTGTGATTTGTAGTGATTATGTTCTTTTCTTGATGGATATGCAGAGTGATGTATTAAAATTCTATTTAATGTAGTGCCAGTTCTGCCGAACATCAAGGAGTTACTAATTAGGAGATGACACAAGAATTTAGTTTGCTTTTTATTTATGACATTGACATGAAAGGATAGCAATGTGGATACAGTAATAATTAGCTATAGTAAATTACTGCCACTGGTGGGTCTGCCTCCGCTGGGTCTAAATGGTCATCTGATTGCACTCTGATGGGCAAGTCTTTGTGGACACACAGCCATCCTGTGACGGGCTAAGCTGTGGTTCAATCTGTGTGGCCATGCAGCCATCATACAATTGGCTAAACTGTGGTTCAACCTCCGCAGGCACACAACCATCATACCACAGGCTCAACTGTGGTTGGTCAACCTCTGTGGGCATGCAGCCATCATACGACTGGCTAAACTGTGGTGAGTAAGTCTCCGTGGACACACAGCTATCATAGGACTGGCTAAACTGTGGTTCAATTTCTGTGGACACACAATCATCATATGACTGGCGAAAGTGTGGTTGGTCAACCTCGGAAGGCACACAGCCATCATACGACTGGTTAAACTGTGTTGTGTCAATCTCCATGAGTCTACAGTCTTCATTTAAGGCGAGATTGGTCATTGGTGAATAGTTCCCAGCAGTGTACGCTTGTTGTGTGACGTGCCATGCAGCAAAACACTCAGTCAACTGGTCAGCTGGACAGATGTTGCCCCCTGCCAGCTGGTTGGTCACTGGATTTGACACAATGCTGTCATTTACCTGATTAAAGGTCTGGCCTGTAAAGGAGCTGGTGTTTGCCTGGGGCAGGCAGAAGCTTGTAGTTGCTGTCTGCTTTACTCCTGACCGTTTCTCACAGGAGATTCTATTTTCCTCTGATTTCTCTGAGTAATCAACAGGAGACTCACCCTGAAAGGGAAGTTTGTCCTCAGTGGACGAGTCTAGATTATCCATTTCAGCACTTGAAGGCTACGTTTCCCAGAAAACTTCCCCCTCACCCCAGAGTATGAGGAGAGAAGGAGGCTTGGGGAGAAGCACCAGCTGTGGACACAAAAGCACACACTTATTTTGGTAAATTGAAAAATACTACAGTAAAGTCACATTTACTCCAAGTAAGTGTAAGTCTTCAAAGTTTGTCTAAAGTAATAATCAATATTATCTTATAATAAATACATTTAAAAAGATTGCTTGATTTAAGACAGTCTGTGTTCCTTAGTTTGGCTACAAAAAACAAAACAAATCTAAAAAATAGAAAACATTTTTATAGTTATCCATTAAAATGTACATACCTGGATGATAAAGAGCCAAATTGGACATGTAGTTTAGGGATCAAAGTATTTGAAGTTAGAAGGTAGAGTCACTATCATTCACGCAGAAAGTTGGATGTAGAATGAGAAACATTTCAGTGTCTCTTGAGTTCTGGAACATTTTGCTTTATGATGGAATCCGATGGCTGAGATCTTCATGCTTAGTGACATCACTCCAATATCCTATGGCAGGTTTGCCCACATATATACTATAACAAAATACAGAATAAAATGTGAAAAAATAAAAAAATAAAAAAATACACCCCTCTGGTTACCAAAAGAATTGCCAATGAAACCATTTCAAACTATGATGGACCTTCATTAAGGATCAGAATGTAAAGCACATACTGTATCTTCCACTGCAGTCAACACATAACACTTGCATATTGTGTGGCACCGTATTACATTCAAACACTTTCAAAACTGAACCGTACATGAGTTTGCTGTTTTGCTGTTTCAAATCGCATCATCCCAATGAAAGAGAAATATAACAGAAATTAGGAAAAGTGTAAACTATTAACATTTTTGTGGCACTTGCTATCCTTCAGCCTAAGTGAGTCCAAATTTGATCTTGTAGATGTTGTTTTTTTAGATTTATTTGGATTCCATATCTAAAATAAGTCACATCAGGGGCGCATTCAGGGCCAGTGTTCTCTCTCTTAATTTATTTGCTTAAATCCCATTTGGCAGCTTCTTTTTGGGTCTTGGAGTCAACCAGTTTTACTTTTGCTCCAATATCTTATGTATATGTGAGAGGCTTATTTAAAATGATTGCACTGTGAGAGATACAGTATATATTTTAAATTAATATAAAATATTTAGCAGGTGAATCTGTTTTGAGCATGTGCACTATATCGTTTGACCAAGCCGGAGTGAATGTCTGACTATGCAGATTCTTCACCAGCTCCTCCATTAAATATGGGGCAACAACTTCATTAATGACTCCATTGGGTTTTGACCTAGTTGAAGCGTACATCTCCTCAAATTTGGAGTCTGGAAAAATCACTTTAAAGAGAGAGTGCGGGCAGTCTGCAAACGCCAGAGGGATGTTGAGCTGGACCGTGTTCACAGCATGTCATGGGCCATCTTGACCATCTTCATCTTAATAGAAAAAAACGCTGTTTGGTTAATTAAGAGGAAAATATGGTTCAAAAGCTCTCTACATGTTCTCTCACATGTACCCTAATCACCTCAACATCCAGCTGGGAAATTCTCCCAATTTGTGGACTTGTGATGTACTTATCTAATTTCTTTTTCATCTGGACTTGTCTCCTTTCTTCCTCCTCCATCTCCCTCTCTTTCCTTCTCTTCATTACGGCTTCTCACCTCTCTTTCTCCCCTGTCTCTCCGCTCCTCCCTTCTCTCTCCTTTCAAAGTATTTCAGCAAGCTCATCTAGTCACAGAATTTGTTTCTTGTCCTGAGGCTTCAGAGCTTCTAGATGGCTTTTATATAAGGAGTTCATTAACAACCAACATGGGGGGTTAATGAACACATTTGCTTTCAATGTGCTAGAAGTTGGAAAATTTAAACACACACACAACAAAGGAATCACATGCAAACCAGTTACAAAAGCTGATGTTTTATTGAAATAAGAGCTGCTTGGTGGATCCCTGTGTGCTGAATTCACAAGTGGACCCTAATGACTTTTCCTGTATTTCATTACTAACATGAACAAAATACATAATCATTTTCAGTATAAGACTCCCACTGAATGCAACATTCATTGCTTTAGACGGAGAGTGAGATAGAAAGATCATCAGGTAGAGAGTGAGAGAGACAGGGACGCAGAGAGTGAAGTGTGATGTGATTGGTTATTTACAGGGCCAGTAGCTAGGTGTCCTCCATTAGCCTGCAGCCATATTGGATTTCTATCATGAGATATGTTTCTGAAGAAAATAATGAGGAAATTCGAGATAAGTCTGTAAATTTATCAGCATACTGCAAATTGCCCCTGAGAGAGACTTTGTACATCAGTGATGGCAAAAACACACAGTGTCAATCAAACCTGTAATCAAAGCTATAAATCAATGTGCAGTAAATATCCAATGCCTAAAGACAGTGTGGAAAGGTATGGAATTTCAAAATGTAAAATGTATAGGTTGTGTTTTTAATCGACTTAAATGTTGCACACATAAATGAAAAAAATATGCGTTTTATTGCTTTTGAATTTTCACATTTGAATTAACATTTGAATATTGTTAACCATAAAGTGCTGGATTTCTTTGAAAATTAAATGTCAAATGTTTTTTTTTTTATTAATATTTTAATATCAGTGTGCATACTGGTAGGCTACATGAAACTTTTAAATTTTCATTTTGATCCAAATAAATACATAGGTGGAAAAATGCTATTGTGTGACTGAATTCTCATTTTTAAATGTGGATAACATTTGTTAACTATATGCTTCCATACCACGCAGGCTGTTTTATTGTTTCATTTTAACCTTTTTTTTATTTTTTTTTATTTGATATTTTAACTTCTTAACCTTGAGATAGATTGTCTTATGGTAGTGCAAAAGTGCAAATAATTAATTTAAAATAACGAACTAGTGGTCACCATTCGTAAATTAAGATTTGTTTGTATAATGCCATGGAGTTAAATGCGTAGGGGTCGCAGTGCTGGACAGGAGCGCCCCTCTTCATCCGACACGACGAGCTGCAGCGGCACTGATGCGTCCTGTCTGCGGTCCGGTGGAAAGGGAATGAAAGATTTCGCAAAGGTGGGCAGAAGACCATTTCAACACAGCGAAGATACTGACAAAACGATACCATACGGCATCTTTGTCCTATAATTTCGGCTACTGAATAACCATTATATTATAAAACGTAGTTTCCCTGTTTGGAGGATGGCGTCATCGGAATGTGCCGCGTCAGCTGAAGGTATGTTGGCAACGGGACACTGAAAATTACACTGGCGGGCCCATACAGCGTTGTGTCCATCTACTGTAGTATCAAGGCTGAAACCAATCGATGTCATTGAATTTCATATAGGCTACCTAAGTCTTGCTAGTCGAGGCAGGAGTGCATTGGCATTTCCCAGCAGTCCACAGCTATGGAATCAAATCCCTCCTGAAATTGCTGAATTAAACAGTCTAGGCCTTGAAATATAGGCTAATTTAGCCCTAATGTGATTTTCCTTAAAATATGAGTGGACCCTAAAAAGATGTTCCTTATCGGCAAATTAAAATAGATTATTAGTAATATCGGCTACAATTATGCTAGATACTACTGCGACTACTGCTACTACTACTACTACAGGTACTACTACTACTACTACTACTACTACTACTACTACTACTACTACTACTACTACTACAGGTACTACTACTACTACTACTACAGGTACTACTACTACTACTACTACAGGTACTACTACTACTACTATAATATAGCCTACATGTATAACTGTATGGTGTATAACTATTGTACATGTATAACTGTATGGTGTCCCACAGTCTGTGAAGCATCACCTTCTACAGTGGAGCCCAGCACCTGTGACCCCCTGAGGATTGTCCTGGTGGGGAAGACGGGCACAGGCAGGAGCTCCTCGGGCAACACCATCCTGGGCCGGAACACCTTCCGGGTCGACGTCTCCCCCGGCTCCGTCACCACGCAGTGTGAGAGGCAGACCGGGACAGTAGACGGGCGAAGCATCTCTGTGATTGACACCCCGGGGTTCTTCAACACGCGCCTCTCCCCTCAGGAGGTGACGACAGAGGTGGGACGAAGCGTCGCCCTGTGCTCTCCGGGACCCCACGCCTTCTTGCTGACCCTCCGGCCCAGCAGGTTCACCCAGGAGGAGCGGGACGCCCTGCAGTGGATCAAGGCTACGTTCGGGCCTGGAGCCACCAGGTTCACCATGGTCCTGTTCACCTGGGGGGACCAGCTGCGGGGCAGACGCATCGAGGACTTCCTGGAGGAGAGCGATGAGCTGTCGGAGTTCGTCAGCAGCTGCCAGGGAGGGTGCCACGTCTTAGATAATAGTGACGGCCGTAGCGGACGGGACAAGACAACGGAGCGCTCGCAGCAGGTCGCGCAGCTCCTGGAGAAGGTAGACAAGATGGTGGCGGAGAACGGAGACGCTTGCTACAGCCATGAGATGTTCAAGGAAGCCGAGAGGGCCATCAGAGAGGCACAGGAGAGGATTCTGGGAGAAAGAGGAGACGAGGTCGCGTCCCTTCAGAAGGAGGCAGAGGAGAGCGAGGAGCGGGGCCCGGAGTTCGAGAGGAGGAGGAAGAGGGAAGAGGAGGAGAGGAGGCGGGAGGAGGAGGCTGCTAAGAAGAGCGGAGAGAAGCTTTTCTGGTGCGAGTTGGTGACTGCGCTCGGGAAGGGGGCAGCAGAGGGGGCGGGCATCATGGGGAAAGACAAAGGGAAAGGGAAGGCCGTGAAGAAGGTGAAGGTGGTGGAGAAGGCGGCCGCTCTGGCTGCCACACCGCTGTCAATCACTTCAGCTGCCAAAGTGGTGGGCGGGGCCGTGAGGGAAGGAAGCAAGGTCTTATACAAACACCGCAAGTCTCTACTACACTGAGGCATACTTGAGAGTGTGACTGTGTTCACTTAAGTTTTGACAATCAGGAAATAGGTATTTACTGGGGCCTGTGGTCTTTACACTTTTAAAGGTGAGGACGTGTAAAGTAGGATTGGTTCAATGATGACTCACTAACTGTGTTATTTCTCCAATGTACATCATACATTTGCCTGACTCCAATGGCAGTAGGAGGTACTAGGAATAATACCTTGATACCTAGCACTTGATACACTCTGACCATATTATGGAGAATGTGTGTGTGCGTGTGTGTGTGTGTGCACTGAAGAAAGGTTAACATCCTGATGTGTCGCAATACATCTGGATCACCAACAAAGAACATAACCACGCCTTGTATTTACACAATTCACATGTAATAATAAAGTTCATGTCATTAAAATGCTGTGCAATTCAACATATGTACCACATTTGTAAAGGTGTGCCAAAAAATGTGTTAGTCTATTACATAAGATCAAGATACCGATATACCACTTTCCCATTGTGCCCTGACACAAGACAGTTAGCTTAAGGTAACGGCCCATGAAAGAAAGGCTGGGAGAGGAAGTGAATGATATTTAGTGCAGAACATTTCTTTTACTGTATCTCTGCAGCATTTATCTGTTCCATCTTTGGCTTCACTTACGACACGACAAAATATTTAGCCCTTTTTGCTCCCATAGAAGAAATACATTGAAATAGAAAAGACAGATGAAGTACAAAACAGTAACATACTTAGCATTAAGGGAGAAAACTTTGTTTGCAGATAATAGAATACGATTGCCATGGAGTGTCTGTAACATTACAGAACCAAATAGGAAGACACAGACTTCTGGGCACACCCAGAGTTACAAATTTACAATTTATATATTCTGTGAGCGTTTTCTAAAGCTATGGAACATGACCCAAAGTCACTCAAGGGCCTTGTACAAGTTGATGATGTAATATCTGTTGGATAATGTAATAACTTGTCAAAATATAATAAGATGTCCCTCTAAATGCGATGAAAATATAATAAATCCTGTTACTGTAATAAATTCCCAGATAATATTATAACATCACATTAATACAGTAACCGGCAATCATTACCTCATAAGGGGTGTAACATACTTTAACCGACAAATAATATATATTACTATGACATTAGTTAAAAATGTTACATTCCTTATAAAAGTACTAATAATTACATTATCCATCAATTTATTACAGTAACAGGTTACATTACATTAGATTACATTTTGACCCATTTGATGGGACATTCTGTTACATTTTGACACATTTTTACATTATCCGGCCGATGTGACATTATCAGTTGCCACAGGCCTTATATTTGGTGGGTTCCCACATGAACATACAACATCCAGAAAATACTAGAATATCCATCATTACTCTTTCAGTCATTGGGAAAGCTGGAGTTAGTCAAATTTGGGTCCTGGACTGCCAAAGTGTAGGAACCCCTGATGTGTAACTCTGGGAACTCCTACAGCCTTAATATAGGAATCACTGCATCCTTTAAATTATTGAAACTAAAGTTACATACAATAAGACTAGCTATGCACTCGAGACTACCTGAGTGTTGTACAATATGCTTCAACCAACCACATTTAGGCTACATGTTTTGTGGATCGACCATTCTAACATTTAGTATGGAAACTGCATTCGGGTGTCTCTAGAGCGACAGTCTATCTCAGCTTCTATGAGGGAAAGTAAAGAAAAAACAAACGCACCATTCCCATAGTATTACTCAGTTGCCTGAATTTAAGCTCCACATGCACATCAGGGACATGATTCCAATGTCATTTTTGCATCTTATGGGAAAAACCCCAAACATACTACACATCACAAAGTTTTGACCACTATGCACACGCAAATACACAGACACACACACACACACACACAGCACCAATCACACAGAATGTCATCTTCTAGGGGTGTACTCATCTTGGTCTACACAGTGATGTCAGACCATCAGTCCCATTGCTAAATACAGTTGAAGGGCAAGGTATGTGTTCAATTGCTGAACTGTAGCAGGCACAGAATGGTAGCTGCATGGCACAGGCTCTTTTTAAACGGGCATTGGCAGGCCCATCTTTCCACTTCCCCGAAGCACTGCAGACAGGCAGAGGAGAACAGAGGCAGGTATGAGAAAAGACTTAGGTATTAAAACCCCAAACTCAAAGAGAAATTAACTGAAGGAAACACAGTCTGAGTCAACTGCTAGGTTACTAAGGCCGCTGGAATGACCCACAAACCTATAAAGTTTGAGGTGAATATCCTAAAAAATAATAAAACCCCATCCAATTGAACACATTTTATACCTAAGTAATCAGCTTTAAAGTCCCCATAAAGTGAACTGCCATTACTTTTACATCCTGGAAAACAGAGTGTCTTTAATGGTGACCTCATGCTGCACCAGTAGGCGTAAATAAAAACTCCAACCAATAGAACCATCACAGATTTTTTAACAATCCCTCCGCCCCTCCATCAAATAAAACTGCCTTTCTCTCCCAGACTGATCCCATTGGTTTAGAGTTTTGAATGATCCCTCCCTGTGTTATGTCCCGCCCTAATATCCTGTTTCAGCAGGAAATACATCTAAAATATTAAAACACATAAACTCAATGCGACCAACTGAACCCGAAACACTGAGCATAGATACATACAATAAGTTTAATCTACTCACCCCTCGTGACGTAAAGGTAGAAGAAGTCACAGTAGAAGATGGTCTGCACCACGCCGGACACCACGGCGATCTGGTCGAAGAAGCCCTCGGTGTGGTAACGCCACACCCAGTTGGCCAGGTAGAGCGCTCGGTACAGACCCAGGAAGAACAGGTAGTGGGTGGTGATGGACTCCGCCTCGCCGGTCTTGGTGATCATGAAGAGCTGGGGCATTATGGCCACCGCCTCCAGGAAGATGGAGAAGGTCCACAGGATCTGGGTGGAATGAGTGGGAACAAGATGCATAAACTCTACTGATAGAGGCTCCATCTTTACAATTTAACCAGAGCAACCACAGATGCAAAAAAGCAAAGTGCATGTCAAAAGTTGCATATTCTTCAACCCAAAGTGATCACATAATACAGATATTTTTAGTCTTTTCCAGCCCTGCACACAAAAGTACTAAATTTAACCACATTCACCACGGGATCCATCCTCATTAGAAGATAACAGTACTCTTGTCATGTGGGCCCACCAGAAGTAGGCCAGCGACCCATTTTGGCATCCCGTTCTGTAGTAAAAGAAACTCTGGTATAATGTTTACCTCCAGCGGGGTGAAAGCGTAGTTTTCCAGGAAGGACAGCCCGACGACGGGCACCAGCAGGAACTCCACACGGAACGAGTCGTTCTCCGAGTCATAGGTGTTCCTAAAGCGCATGTAGATCAGGTAGACGGTAGCGTAGGCCAGAGCCAGGAACACCACCTGAGAGTGGAGGGGGGGGGGGGGGGGGGGGTTAGAATGGAATATAAAATACTGGCTGTGACGGAATAGAAATACTCTTCTGTTGTGTGTTAACAAGCAAGACACGCAATCTGTCAGTGGTTTTAGGTCTAACTGCTGCCTGCTGTGCATATTTACTCTGCGTGTGTGAAGGTGTGAACAACTGTCTGTTTGTATTAGCTAGTGTTTGTGTGTGTGTGTGTGTGATGGGTCTACACACTCACCTTCATGACTGTGTTGTAGACAGAGATGAAGACAGTGAACAGGTCCAGGTACCTGGTGGTGAAGACCAGTGCAAACAGCACCTGAGACTTCCCAGAGATGCCTGCAGAAAAAACAAAGATACCGGTAGGTTTAATCAGACTCTTTCAAATGAGCTCATGCACAGCTCCCCTGGACAGGTGGGGTCCTGACAGACTGATAGATGTTAGCTTTCCCACACACCCTCATACCTTTATGACTTAATAGCACTGAGTAAAAGCACTAAAGAATGCAACTGCACAGGATATTTAATTTGCTTCATAGACGTAGGTCGAGTATTAGAGTAGCGGAACAGGCAGCAGATACCAGTGTTAAACGTCACTTTGCCACGTAGCTCAGCTCGTGCAGAACTACTGAGCATTATGCAAAATCCCCTCCATCCATCCCAATGCACTCGTGTGACTGATATCCACAGAAAACGCTTCAATACATCAGTGAATGCTCTCTGTAAGGCCGCCGCAACAATGTTGCAGCTACAGTAACTGCATGCATATGAAGTCAAGAACAGGCCTTGAAGACTACGGCAAAAACAAATTACAGTAGCCAAAGGTGCAAATGCAATAAGTGAGTAAATCATTAACATCAGCAGCAGGCTAAACTCAGTGTCAGCCTACCAGCACAGGATCTGGACCTCCATATCTTCATAAACAGAATGATGATAGCCACCAGATGTGACACGTCACCCGCCAGACGAAAGATGTTCATTTTGTTTACTTTATGCCTCAAAAAGAAAAACGCCTTAAACCTTCAAGCTTACAAGTCGACACGGTATAAGAAAGAGTGGTATAACCAAAAATGCAAGAAACTCCAGCTCTTCTTGGATAAATGAAAGTGGAACCGCAAGAACAATAAATAAAAGAAGCTAAAAGCTACACAAGGCGGTCAGTCCTCTTGATGGTTCGGCATCTAAAGGCATGTGAACCGATGTAATTTCCAACGATTCCGCATATAAACTGTAGTGTGGCTGCAATGGTCCCAGAAAAAAGTTGTTTCAGTGGCGGTGACGTGGCTGACAGCTCGGACAGGATCCATCCGTCTTCTCTGTCGGAGGAGGAGGAACCAGTGTCAAGTTAGCCAGAATAAAAACAAAAACATCCGGTTAGAATTTACAAAATAAAACCCTTATAACTGAACATGCGCTCTTTCATCAAGAATGCACGATAATACCATCTAATATGTACCTATTTTAGAGATATTTTCATCACATATTTAATGTATTAATTCCACTGAGTATATTGGTACCACCATTTTCAAAAGTGACATATTTAACGCTTTTATTTTGAAGGCAAAGTCGCCTGTTTTCCGGTGTTGTTTGGCTTTCTCTGGTCGGCTTGACGCAGCTAGAAGAGATTGTGGGCTGGTCCCTCTTGGTAGTGGGCCATCCTCTCCATCCGCCACCAAGTAACAAGAAATAGAGCCTTAATAAAACAAAACAGCAGATGGCGACAGCAGTAAGGAAGTAAATTGCTCTTTTTAATAGGAGGTAAATTAGGCTACTCTGCTAAACGTCAATGAAGGATTTATGGCCGGTAAGATAGCAAAATAAATCCTTATTAGACTACGGATCCCCATTTGATAAGAGTTTGGGAACCATTGGTATAAACCACTGGTGTAAAGTTCAACGAGGTGGCATCCTCTTAGTTCTCATGAGTATATATCTATCTATCTATCTATCTACAAAACAAAAATGGTAGCATAATTTATTAGTTACTGTAACAATAATACATTACTGATACTTTTAGAAAATAAAATGAATGAATATTTTTTGTATTTATCATAAACATGTTTTGCATGGATTTACTTAGATTGTGAGATTATAGTTACTATAGTTTGCTGATCTTGAAATAACGTCTGAATGTCTGATAATAGTTCTGACACTAGTCAAATTGCATACATATACATATACATAAACATTGTATATTCAGGTGCTCCAAAAATAATTAAAATTAATCAGATTATGTTGCGGAGTTTGAAAATTTCAGTGGATCCCATTTGCAGTTATGTTTCTAAGCAGATAATCAATAATCTGTAAAAGGTTGTATTTGAACATATCCAACCCTCCTTGATATGGTGTTTTGGTCTGAGTCTTCTCTAGCTGTCTGGTAACCTGTTTCTATTTGTGGCCTGATAAAGAAGAGAAGTTGAGATGAGGCGTTAGTCTAAATATGTCTGTCTTCTGTTGATGGTAAAATTACTAAATCACTTCTCCAACTTGAATGCCGCAGTCACGCAGTCAAAAACCTGCTCAAAAGAGTGATTTTCATCCCCACACAATAAGTGAAGGCTTGTAACATTGTGCTCATGCTTTTCATAGTGTTTTAATATACTCACCTCCCTCTGTCTTCAACGTCTTATGACATTTGACACCTACCTCCCTTCCCTCCTGCTTCTGCTGTCTGAATCACTGTCAAAACCTGAAACCGCTCACCCCCATTTCTCTCTGCTGTGTGTCTCCCTTCCCATCTGATACCCTCCTTCTCCACCTCCTCCCCCTCCCTCCCTCCCTCTTAATCCACCGACTGCAACCAAATTCTGGTCTCTTCGCCCGGCGGTGTGTGATTCTCGCTGAGCATCGCAAAGATCCGGATCCTGCTTCCCTGCATCCTACTCTCATGTTTGATGCAGGATGGTTGCAGAGCAAAATGAGCACAGGGCATCTGACATGTCAGAGGAAATGCTTTCTGCCTACTAAGAGTTGAGAAAAGTGAGGGGGCACCAACTCCAATGAAGAGTGTACTGCGTCCTTAGCACAGACCCTGTATGTGTTCACATTAGCGCTCACCAATATGTTTACAGCTTATGTCAAATTTATGATTGGGAGATGTTGAACAGTTGCACACATTCAGGAACAACTTAGGGGACAACCTAGGGAAGCAGTATCCCCTCCCATTCAAATATTGTATTGCGTTATATATATTTGAGTATTATTTAACAGAAACAGAAATGTCTTCATATTATCTGAAACTGGCTACATCAGAGAGAGTGATAAATTGATTGGTAGACAAGGGAGAGGGAGGCAAGAAGAGACAAACACACACACGCACAGACAGACAATACTGAGCAACATATGCAACAAAATGCAGCTTTATTATCCCCCATAGGGCAGTTTCTTCCAGACAAGTAGGTGAACACACAGGTAGCCCAGCAGACGGAGAGCAGCATCAGTAGAGGATTCCCTCTGGAGAGAGCTGGGTAACTTAGCTGACCCATATGCACCGTAATGAGTGTGTGCCTAGCAAAAGGTTATGGGAACTAATCTGACACCCAGGCCTGATTAGAGTCTATTTATACACACACACAGCCTGAGGAGTGTGTCTGCGTGGTCATCTGCTCGGATGCTGCGCTGCGAACTGACTGACTGACTGACTGTCTCTCTGTCTGTCTGTGACCATCACTCTCCTCCCGTCTTTCACTTCACACACAGCCCATCTCCGGTTGTTCAGTGTGTGACTCTGCTCAAATGGACTGGAGCTCTGCAGACTGAAGCTCTGTTTTAACGCTGTAACACTGCAGAGCGCCAACACTGTATAGCTGGTGAAAGGCTGTCATTATCTTTAAAACTAGCCTTTAGGTAATTAATAGGTATTATCATTTTCGCAATCATGCAGTGCTCAGTTCAGCCCTCTGGGGCTTTCTGTTAAAGCTGAAAGCAGGGACTGTTTTGTGTATTATTATGGTTGTCTATGCATGGATTTTTGCAGAATGAGCAAAATAAGATGTTTATGTTTAGTATTGCAGGTAGAGGTCCATTTTACTCACACTTTGCAACACGTTTTAGAGCTTCCAACCTGTAATACTTATGTTTTGCTGTTCTATAATCTGTCTTCGTATCAAAAACCTGTTTATCTATTTGACAAAATATCTTGTATTCCATGGGCAGCAGGTCTACACATCATTTTTTCATGAAGGATTGGGCCTTTAAACTCGTGTTGCATTTGAATGCATGCTTGTAGACTATTTGCAACTTGTAGAAACAGACTGTGTCTAAATGCTGAATCAGAACAAAGATTTTATTTGAGTTCTGTTTGGGTAGAGAGAGAACAGTGTATAACCAACACCTGCAGCATCCAGAGGGAAACCTGCTTGATGTTTCCTCTATCGTTAGGTGTAGATTTTGATCAGAATTCAACCGAGAACAGTCTGTTCCAAACCAACTTTTTAGTTTTTCTCAGAGGCTCTCTCTACACCCTGAACTTTTACAAGGAAAGGCAACTTTCCATCTTAAATAATTCAAAAAATCTTGCAGTTTGGTGTGTATAGATTTTAACTTTCCTGTGTTTGTTATTATTGATAAATAGTACTGCATCTCTCTGCTCTGTCTCCTGTTTAGATTGGCTGACCCCTGGTAACCTGTTAAAATTTGTCTGTCTCACCCTCTAACCCAGTGTGTAGCTGCCATTCCTGTGTCCCTCACATGTGATACTAGTTCTGCACTCTCCGTGTGTGTGTGTGTGTGTGTGTGTGTGTGTGTGTGTATGTGTATGTGTATGTGTGTGTATTCGCAAAGGCTATGAGGCTACAATGAATGAGGCACCAGTATTTCCCACAGCTACTCCCACAGTCTTCGTCATCACCCCTCCTTTTGATTTTTTTAAGCATCTCTTTGTTGTGTGCAATTCATATTATGTCACTACTTCTTATAATAGCGGAACTCAACCAGGTTTCTTTAGAAGTGTTATTGCCTGCAGGTCTGAAGTATTATCTTGTGATCGTATTTTACTTCTTTGAAACCCCTTTATTTGTTTGAAAGCGTGCATAATGTCATGAGAAATCCTGTTCTCTCTGCCTAATTCCGACACACGTGCTTCTCAGTGTACCTGTTTGCCCCCGGAACCTCCTCCGTCTCTCCTCGTCCTCCTTCCCTGTAAGTTTCTGTCTTCTGCTTACCTCGCTCTTGCTGCTACCTACAGTGCTGTCTCTCCATCCACCCCCTCGTTCCTCCTCTGTGAATTTGTCATATGGGCAGATGCACACCCACCTTCCTATTCAGAGGGAGAGAGAGATTTGAAAAGAAGTCTCCCCTGCTCTATAATTTACAACCAGAAGGGAGAGTCAGGAGAGGGTGAGGGAAGGAGAGAGAGAGAGAGAGAGAGAGAGAGATGGGGGGGCTAAGGGGGGGGGGGGGGGGGGGGGCGGTTTCCATAGCAACTGTTTTGCTCATTTCATATTTCATGTAGTCATCTGGATTCTAGATGATGGAATTCTAAATTAAACTAGAAAAGGTCTCTTGAGATGTTTTCTATTGAGTATAATGAGGCAGTGTCAATCTTGATTTGCCAGCAATGTGACTGTGAGAACTCACAAAGTTATGCTGAGAATGTCGAGATGGTTGCGAAGTCCGCTCCTGCACTCTCCCCCATTTTTCAGCCACTGTACACTAACTTATGGCGTTCACATTAAAGGGGAAAGCCACTCAAATGAAGAATTCATTTCTGTTATCGCTGTGGTCAAGGACAGTCCGGTCGGTTTCTGTGAGCAGGAGCATCTCTCTTCCAAGGTTAGAAATCAAAGAACCAGGACTCTAATATGGTGCAGCTGCACTGACAATGAATGGGAGAATGTGTGGTACTATTTTAAGAATTTTCAGATGAACTTGAAATTACAGTGATATCAGTTATGAGCCATGAAATCTACACTGATCTCCAGAAAATCCTGTTGAACACACACTCAGTCACCTTTGACAATTACTTCTTTATGGAGTTGTACATCTGTGTGGCATCACAGATGGGATGGGACAAACTCATTGCCCTTGACTTGTCTGATGAGACACTTGTGAACTACAATCAGAACTGTCAAAATTACAAATTCATTGCAAAAGCCACATATATTTATGAAAGAACCAGGCACGAATATGCATTGGAAAAAAAATATTTCGCTTTTATTCACAAGTAAACATCAGAGGTAGAACTTCACAGCAGTGAAGTTAACATGGAGTTAACATGAGCCCCTCATGGACGGAAAGAGACGATATTTGGCCTTCAGTTCTCAGCAAGACGCTGTCGGAGCTGAAGGGGATGTGACTTTTGATTGTGTTGAAAGTCTAACATGCATTGACAGACCGGCTCTCACTGCAGCGCCAGCGATAAGAGCTTGGAAACCGTCCCTGGCACCGCTCTGAGGGAGTCAATGTAAAGGGATTATGTTTAAAGGGAGATTCCGTAGCCTTGTGATAGTGCGTTCATCACAGGTTTTTTCCACTTTTTTCCAAGCTCTTATATCTTCCTCGTCTTCCACCTGTTGCAGCAGCATCTCTGTTGTTGTTCCTCGAGGAGAAACTGTTCCTCTCATCGTGAGTCAAGCGTGTTCTCATTTACTTATATGGGCACATCAGGCATCACTCAACACCTACACATGCTTAGAGTGCACAGACAAAGTGACAGCCTCCCCTTTTACTCTTATCTCCTCTCCCTTTTCTCTCTTTTCCTTTCTTTCCTCCGCTCCATTTTCCCTCTCCTGTCTTCTTTTCATTCCTCTCCTCTCCTCTCCTCTCCTCTCCTTTCCTCTCCTCCATCCCTCCCTCCCTCCCAAGCCCACATGCTCTGCAGAGGGGAGATTGACACAGCATTTTCAGCCCGGGGTGTATGAGTGCACAGAGGCGAGCGCGCACAGAGAAGGGATTACAGGACACAGGAGTCAACGAAGGAGGCTGCGGAGGACAATAAAGGATTAAAAGAGAGAAACAAGAGGAATACAACAATGAACATGAGATGAAGAAGAAACCAAGAGAAGAAAAGTGAAAAGAAACAATAAAAAAAAAGGGAAAGAAGCAAACGCAGACTGTAGAAGCTTAAGGATATGGGACCTTTGCCCTGAATAGTGAGTGGGGTATTGAAAAGTGAAGCGGGGGTGCAAAGGGAATTCAAATTACAGCCGAGTGACATAACAGAACAACTAACTTGCAGGGTGAGTATCATATCAATTCAATTATCATACAGTATTTCAATATCAAAAGATGTACAGAATTGCCTTTTTAATGGGTTAAGTTCATTGTTTGTTGAATTAATTCATTTGATGAGGCTCTCGCTCCAAATGCCACACATTAAAAGCAGCTCCAGGTTTGTTTACAGAGAGTTCACAGATATCATAACAACATAAGCAGTGCGTCAGACCAACTAAAGCATGGGCATCATGGAAACTGCTGTGTCGAGTGTGATCATGGGAATAGTCACACTGCTCCGTCATATACTGTAAATCTCTACAGCACTAGTGAGGCTTAAAGGCATTTTCCTGGACACATATTAAGTCAAAGCTGGTTGACATGATCTATCTTAGAGGTATACACTATATGGTCAAGTTATTGTTGTGCACCTGTTGATCAAGTTCAAACAAATGCGATTAGATATGTTAAATGCCCAGAAATGACTTCTCTTCCCTTTCTTCTTTGGGCTATTGTTGAGGTCAGTCTTGTATTTCTATAATTTCTGTCAGTCAAACTAAAAAGAAATCTCTGGAAAAGGAAAAGGAAAGGCCTCCAGGCTCCTTGTACTTGGGAAATGTGAGGACAGAGGAGGGATACAGATATTATAAATAATCCCAGTGTGCCTTGGATGATGAAAACAAATGGAAAATTCATATTTTAAATACAGTGCTGTAATCCCAGTCTCTGTAATTATGCCTAGTGGATGAAACTGGATGTGTTCTTGCACTAAAAAAACAATGTTATGCAGTTCGAAACATCCAATACTGATTGGTCAATACTATTATGGTAAAACATAACTGTAGTATTTAGCACAGTTCTCATAGCACACTTAATCTCACTCGAACAATGAAGGAACCTTGCCAGTAAATAACCCTTTTAGTCCAAATAAGAACAATTTCATTAAAACATTGGAGGGGAAAGTTATTGATTTGTTTTGCCTCGATTACGTAACTCTGGTCCCGATGTTGTCCTTTTTTTAGAAAGCCCTAATGGCCTTTTCAGGACCAGTCAGGAGAGTAGCATCGACCGGGACTGTTAGGATAAATAAAGACTTAAACTGGGCAGGAAAATGTCAAACGCAATGTGTTGGATCGATTTATTTACACTGTCACAAACCAGTAGGTATGATGTAAAACAATAGCTGTGATGGAGACTGACTAGATGGTCAATAGGCTACTTAGTGAACAGCTGATGATTAGCTCTAATTGGGACGCCCTCTCTTCCAGATCATTCAGACACATAAAGGGAGAGGGATTGAAATTCCTGAGGAGGAAAGTAGTTGAAGTGTTTCATTCCAAAATGGGATACAAATAAATGTGACGGAAAACTCACTGTTGACTACTACTGAAGTATAAGTTCAATAATTTAGCTCATACTTAGCTATCATAGACATTTGCCTATTAAAACAGTTGCATCAATGTGTAATCAAATCTGGACATGGATATATAGTTTTTAGGGAACAAAACCCTTCAGTTGATCTATTGGATAATCCAGGAAATATGGACAATATCTGCTGCAAAGAATAAAATAGGACAAGAGTGGAAAACATGGAAAACGTGTGGAAAACAGTGTGAACAGAAGCCAAGATGGAGGTTGTCTGGATGTGATGACAGCGTGGGGATAATTCTTAGCACTGGCTGACATGGTGCTGCTTCTCTGTGGGTTGGCTCGTGACGAGCAGAGGTGAAACCAGAGTTTTTATTGATTTGTTTTTGCATACTACAAGCTCATAGTTTACAAAGGAGAGAAGAAGGAACTGTGCACCTGTGCAGCGCAACGTCTGATTCAAACCTCCTTTTAACTGGAATGATATGAATCTGAATCTGATGAGATTATCAAAATTGCTCTTGATCATAATCTCATTTACCTGATTCCACCGCAGTGAAAAAGACATTGCGACTAAAGAGACTAAAATGAATATTTACATAAATATGATTTCATACAAAAAAATGAAAAATCAAACATACAGTAGGCTAACTGTCCCATTATCCTAACACAAAGGCCTGTAGCATGAATCACTTTGGTGAGAGGGACTCAACAAGTCCTTAACTTGGGTAAATTACATCACAAATGCTTAGCAAATATGTGCTTCTGGTAATAGACAAAGTTTATATAACAATGTTTACACAAAGAACCATTTGGCCAGTCTGATTTACCATCGTTTATTGCTATTATTTTAGACAGCAAACAAATTGCTGCACATAAGTACCTCTCTTTAAAGAAAGGCGGTATGTTACACAATAAAAATATGACTTATAACACATTCTGCCTTTAAATGCTGAACCCAAATTTGCATGTGGCATTTTCATACTAACCTTTCTTATGTGGTGTTGCTAATTTCTCCATTTTTAATGACCAGATATGACTGACATATGACAGAAAAATGACCCCATTGTATAATTGGTCCATTAGATGTTTGAGGCTTAGAACACTGACAATATGAGCTATGTTTATTAAAAAAGCTATGAAAAGCTATAGTACATTGATTTCCAAAGCAGATTCATAATGGTAAAAAGTAACTACCTCATGTTATTCTTCTATTGGTATAATACATGGAATTAAAAAATGACTTTTTTTCATTAAAATAATAGAATGATGAAGGGAATACTGAGAAGGGTGAGAAGTATTTTGTGACCTGAGACTGAGACGCCAAATCAGAAACCACATAACTCATAACATAACTCTCTGCTATTCATACTAAATGTAATATATAATCTATTTTCTGGTTGATGTAATATAGTGCCTCGTCAGTGGTGATTACCCATGCTAAATCTGCTGAGGCTTTATGGGAAATGAATCCTTTCTCATCTTAACCCCCCCACCCCCCACCTCCACAACCCACCACCCAATCTGTTTCTGTGTGTTACACAAAGGCATGTATCTGTATGCATGGACATTCACAACCACACAGACACAACACTACCTCTCTCACACACACTCTTTCTCTTTCTTTCTCTCTTTCTAACTCACTCCCTGCACACACTCACCTCCTGGACATGATGATGGATCTTTCACTGTTGTGCAACAGAGGTTTATTATTATTTCCACCCAGACAATCTCTCCTCAAGACCTGCGTCAAATAGTTACCTGCTTGTCATATCAGATGGGTAGGTTTACCGCATCTGAGCTAAATAAATAGTAGATAATTGTGAGTCACAGAAATGTAAACTGAATTAATACCATTTTTAAATACTTCTCTATGTTTGATGAAACCATCTGGCTCTTATTGTAATGTCCTTTGTGGCAAATCAAAATTCATTTGGCACCTAAGTAGGATTTGACCTAGGTCTGGTCTACACAGACCAAAAAAAGACATATTTCTCTCCCCCCATTTATATTCTCACTCTGTAATGTGTCTCGCAATTGACAGTTGAATGAAATTTTGCACTAAGTGGCAACTCTTGCACCTCACTTTGAATCTAGTTAAAATGAAATGTAGATGTTGGACTGTTGCCCTTTCACCCCTTTCTCTGCTCACCCCCTCTCCTCTCTCTCTCTCTCTCTCCCTCTCTCACTCTCTTTTGTTCTCTTGCTCTCTCTCTCCCTTCTTTTCTCTGCCTCTCTCTCCCTCTCTCTGACTCATGTTATAAGAGCACTTACAGTACACTAGCCCCCCTACACCACCATCTCTGTAGTGACTCTCTCCACTTCACTCTGTCCCCAAATGCCACAGGAGATGGGTTCCTATGGAAACTAGCTGCAGCGAAAGTCCCCAGTATTACCTGGTGACCACAAACTGGTTTGGATTGTCTCATTTCTGCAGCACCGCCACTGTACCTGCACTCTGTCTCTCCTGGTCTCTTGTTTATTGAGGGTTAGAAACCTTTTGCACCAAAAAGGAAACTCCATCAGTGATGGATTGTTGGCTGGGTGCATCTTCCTTTTATAGATTCGACTTGGGGACAGAGTAAGTTATTCCACAGCAGTCTTGTTGGTTTGAAACCAAACATACCTGTATGGAGAAATCACATGAGAATAAAAAAAACAGTGATAACATACATGCATTCATACAGCACATACACACATACATACAGTAGATACATATACTGTATACATACATAAGAATAGCTCATTCATACATACATACATTCATACATACATACATACATACATACATACATATACTGTATAAGTAAGAAGAATATCTGGTTGAATAGGCTATAAAAAACATTGTGCTCAGATGCCAACAACAGGACTACACAAAGAGCTGCAAGGGTGTTTGAGACAAAGCCTCTGCCACTTTCTGATGAAACACTTGTTCAGTTTAGGGTGAGAGACAAAGTCACAAAGAGAGTGAGTGTCAGTGTAAAACAACACTGTTTTCCAAAGATATGTATATGCCCTCGTTTTGATTAAATGGAGTTAATTTGGATAGAATGCTTTTAGTAGGCGTATTTATTTTAATCTCATTTTGTACTAGTTTGTAGGCGTGATGTAAACAAATGAGCTGATTACAATATGTCATGCAAACTCAGCGACACCATGACATCAGAAAAGAGTAAAAGATAAATACAGTTTAAATTTTGAATCTTTGAAAGGCACAATTTGTCTTTGTAGCAGAAATCTTCTGATTTCTGCCGGCAAGACTGTGGCAAAAACACATTTAGTTACAGTGAAATGGATGTTACTGAAATAAGGGAAATTAAAATGAAGGGAATTTGAAGTATATGTTGTAAGAACAGGAGAAGTAGAGCTAAAATCAAACCATGTTACAGACAACTAAAGCCCAAGGTTGTTCCTGGGAGCCCTGTTTGTCTTGGCTGACACTGACATCTGGCAGTGAATCCACCAGAAAACCTGCTGCAGCCAGACAAAAGTCACAAAGCCTGTATCTGTAACTGTAATACAGAAAGCCTCTGGATATACACACAAATGTAACAAACACACAGCTACTACAACCTTCAGCTTGGACTCACTAGCTGATTTGTATTATAGGTATTATGATGCAAGGATTATGTGAGCGGATTTTCTTTTTATTTTTGGAAAGGCAATTTTATGTAATACAAATAAAAACCCCTTGAGCTGTATTCATGTATGGTGTTGGTTAAGGCAGGAGATCATCCTGAAGAGAAGTTTATTCGTTTTGTACTGTCTCACATGAAGTGAAGCAGAATTTGCTGTTCATTTGTCATCAGATCTGGATCAAATACCATTTGCAAAAACCTGATCTGGTTTGTATTAGTCTACTAAAGCACCAGGTGGGTGGGATTCCCATAAGGCCTGAAATTTTAAACAAGAAAGTATTTGAAAGTCAGCTAAGTGTTCTTTGGCAGCTGAACTAACACTATCTGAACTCTCCTGGTGTGGTAAACAACACTGATTTGGTGCTCTAAGCAGATAAAAACAAATGCTAAGAATTATTTGCAAATAAAACTTGACCTAGATCTGGTTTTGATGTGTCATGTTTTCCATAAAAAATACAGGTATGACAATGAAGTAGAGCTTCAGCCACTCAGGCTGATGTCTAATCTGAAGTAGATGCTGTTCAGTTAAAACCATAGGCAATTAGTTAGTTTGTGTGAATATGAGCTCCTGTGAACCTCTTTGGCAGTCAAAGATTTAGCTCAAATCCAGGAATATTTATTTTGTATGAATGTCAAGATGAGGTATCGGCTCATCATCTATTTTGTGACAAGTTATAACAACGCTTGTGTACAAAACATAGACTTGGATGCAGTTGTGATGGCTAAGAGCAATTACAACAGCAAAAGTATTTCATTAGTAATGATTATTACAAGTGACGATAACACAGCAACTTTCCCTCTTCAGTTTTCAACCTGTTCAGATTGACTCTAGTTCTACAGTGTGTCAGACAGACAAATTAACAAACAGGGGTGTAAACAAAACCTCCTTGGCGGAGGTGATAACAAGGCCTCAGTGACCTGCAAGGCCTCTTCTGGGGATTTGGAAGGGGTGCTGAGGTTAGTGGCTACATTTAGACCGGCTAATCAGACCTTTAACTTTCCCCTCAACAACTTTGGTGAGGCAGTAATAACCAGTGTGTTAGAGAAGCAGTCTACAAGGAAGTTTGTCAGTTCAAATCAAGTGAGTGAGCTCCCAGGTGAATGTTTATAAGTCTATGAATGTGAGGCTGATCAGTGTGTGTGTGTGTATGGGGTGGGGTGGGGTGGGGTGGGGGTGTGTGAGTGAATACTTTCTACATTTCTACATTTAAGTTTATACATTTAGCCTAACATGACATACAGGATATGTGTCCCACACAGAGACATAGAGAGAAATTAACAAAGGTTCATGGTATCAGCTGCTAAAACGAAGCTTTCCGCCTATAGTGATACGTTGTGAACAGATAATCCTTTAGCCTCCAATACTACACAGCTGTATCTGTTCTCAAGAGTAAGGTCAGACAAGGCCACAGCTTCTCAGGATATTTCACAGAATCAAATCAGGATTACATCTAAATCCGCATCTATAGGTTACTAGCATAAAACAACACACAACAACCAGAGCAGAAACGCAAAACCAAACACATAAACAATGAAAGATTAGGGTTAAAAGAGATTAAAAAAAAAGTTATGTTTTGAGTGTCTGTCTAAAGTCAATATTCTTTCCCTGCTGGAATTTCCTCAGTGATTCATAATTAATCAACTACTCTCTGTACTTTCCAGGATTAAATCCACAGTTGGTGGTGTATTTGCTGTCTTTTGATCTAATGATGATCTTATAGGATTTGATACTTGCTGATTCTGTCATCTCTCTCTATCTTCAGTGGTTTCCTCGGTGGTCCAATCACCACTTCCATGGAGATACCTATTCTTTGGGAGTAGGTGACTCGCGAGTGCAGAGTCTGGCCTCCCACCCAAGCCCCAGTGATCACTGGTGCCATGGGATCAAGTAGGGCCAACAGGTAAGGCCTGTAATCTGGAAGCAACCTTCTGTCTAGGATAAATCTGGATTGCAACTGTGGTTCTTTTGTTTTTGTTTTTTACTTTTATTTAATTAGGTGGTCCCAGTGAGTTTTCAAATCTGTCTTTCAAGGGAGGCCTTGAAATCCCCCTCAATTTCAGTATTCAAATACACAGATTATTCTTCCTGCCTAACATAGGGCATTTTGTATCTGTGAACATGCAGTAGCATCTGATTTAGCCATAAAAAAACAGAGAAATGAGAAATAAGGCAGTCAAGTTTTACTGTTATGAAATTAAGATAATTTGGCCGCACAGTTTCCCATCCCAGATATATCTTTATTGTAGTGTTATTGCACACACTTGATACATTAAGTCGAGTCAAGTTTATTTGTATAGCCCTTAATCACAGCTACAGTCTCAAAGGGCTTCATAGCACCCACAATATGAAACAATAAATGAAAAAGACACCCTCCATTGTTACACCCTCAATGAGAAGGAAAAACTCCTGTGAAAACCAATGAAATAACAGAATGATATGCCATTGGATAAAAAAGGTGTAAAAGTCCTGATTGCCAGTAATCAGTGGGGTAATGAAAGTGTGACAGTGTTACCATTCGGTAGTATGATTTCTCAGACTGTTAACTGATCAGTTCTATACGTCTTTCCCGGTCAAAATGGGTTGTCTCACTGACACTGACTCAGATATAATCCTATAATCCATGATGACAGCAATCCTTCTCACGTAGCTAAACTGAACTCACCTTCCCAGCTGCTAATCCCCAATGTAAAGGAGAGACAGGTGAGAGTGATCAATACACTCAGCTGATCAAGGGTTTGGTCAATATGAGTATATTGCTTGTGATTGGGAGTTATCAATATACCTTTTACCTCCAAAGTAATTTACCATTCCCCCTTCAAACTCTGTGGCTTGCTGTTTCTTAGTTCCCCACATCCCTTGTTCCCTGTAATGAGTCATGCATTATCTTCCTATCTCCCAGACCTCTCTCTGCCTATGAGCAGCCACTTTGTGCCCTTTAAGATTATGGGCACTATAATAAACCCTCTTCCTATTTTTCACCCTGTCCTGAATACCTCTTGGTCTTTCCATACTGTACACAGTAGGGTGTAACCACACTAGGAGTTGAAGGCCGATACTGATATTTGATAAAAGGCCAACATCGGCCGGATATATTGGCAAACTGATATTTCAGCCTAACTCTAGTACACACCTATTGGCATAACCACATTCATTGTTAAACTTTGTAACTAAAATGTTATCAAATCACATATTGTTAATAAACCAAATTGTTGTCCATTTAACATGTCACTAAATTGTTATGAAATATGTGTTCAGTATCAATATAATTCTGTATCAATATAACCTGTGGCTAAAACCTGTTTGGTCAAATTAAATAAAACAAGTGAGGGGTGAATTATTATGTTCATATGTATTTTGTGTGCTGTTAATTTGAAACCTAATCTCTCCGCTGTTTTCTCTGTCTGTCTAACAGGTACAGCATCGTATCAGACATTTTACCAGACGAGGAACGCCGTAAGATCTCTAGCCTGGGACTCCATAACGGCCACGGTTCCCCCAGCATCCAACTGCATTCGGCCTGCGAGACAGAAACAGAAGACAGTAGCAGGAGGTCAGGAGCCACCTCCACTGCCACGTCCAGCACGAGGGGACAAGGAGGGATGAACAACTACAACGGGAAGATCCTGACAAGGGGCTCCAGCCAACTGCGGAGCCGGTTCGTGAAGAAAAATGGACAGTGCAATGTTGTATTCACCAACTTGGAAGAAAAGAGGCAGCGCTACCTGGCCGACATCTTCACCACCTGCGTGGACATCCGCTGGAGATACCTGTTTCTTATCTTTTGCTGCAGCTTCATAGTGTCCTGGCTTTTCTTCGGCATCATCTTTTACACTGTCTCCCTGGCCCACGGGGACTTTGATGAGCACCCCGCGGTGAAGGGCGATGGTCTGACGATGGGGATGCAGCACGGAGTGGGCACCGGATACAGTGCAGCCGGTGTGGGTCCAGGACAGAGGATGCCGTGCCTACTTCATGTCCAGGGATTTGTTGGGGCGCTCTTGTTCTCCATGGAGACCCAGACCACCATCGGCTACGGCTGGCGCTGTGTCACCGAGGAGTGCCCGGTTGCTATACTGACAGTGGTGATCCAGTCCATCGTGGGCTGCATCATTGACTCTTTCATGATTGGCACCATCATGGCCAAGATGGCGCGGCCTAAGAAGAGGAACCAGACCCTCATGTTCTCCAAAAACGCTGTCATTTCCCTGCGCGATGGCAAGCTGTGCCTCATGTGGAGGGTGGGCAACCTGCGGAAGAGCCACATCGTGGAGGCTCACGTCCGAGCCCAACTCATACGTCCGTACGTCACGGCCGAGGGCGAGTTCATCCCCATGGAGCAGATGGACCTCAATGTGGGTTACGATGAGGGCATAGACAGGCTGTTTCTGGTGTCCCCCCTGGTTATAATCCATGAGATAGATAAAGACAGCCCCTTGTATACATTAAGCAAAGCCGATCTGGAGTCAGACGAATTTGAGATCGTGGTGATCCTGGAGGGGATGGTGGAGGCCACAGCCATGACCACCCAGTTCCGCAGCTCCTACCTTTCCAGGGAGATCTTCTGGGGCCACAGGTTTGAGCCTGTGATCTACGAGGACCGGGACCGCTACAAGGTGGACTACGCCCGCTTCCACAACACCTACGAGGTGCCGTCAACGCCCCCCCTCAGCGCCAAAGAGCTCGACGAGGCCGCCAGCCGGCCCTCCTCCGCTACCTCTCGCGTGTCTGCGTCCAGATCCACGCACGATTTGATCCCGCGGTCACTGAGCGCCTTCTGCTACGAGAACGAGATGGCGCTGAGCTGCGGGGACGAAGAGGACGACATCTTTGACTCCACTCAGATCGGGGGGAAGGAGAGGGAGGAGGAGCGGAGGACTTCGGTTTCTGTAGACTTCCAAAATATGTTCCAGGACACTGCGACCATGACATCAGGCAGTCAAAACGTCATGTGTGTTCTGGACATGGACAATAACCAGATGGAGTTTGACATCCTACAGACTACCATCCCTCTTGATCCAGTGACCTATAAGAATGAACCAGAGATCTAAAGAGCGGAGGGAGGGTACAGTCTCCCGCGTCCCTCTTCTTCCACCCACAAATCCCTCATTTTGAACAGACCTACAGTGACTTGGTCTTCAAGAGGGATTGCTCCCTTATGTACTTCGCATGTTCGGCTCTAGATTAGATGTACAGAAATTTAAACCCTTTTGCCTTGCCAGTATTGTTTTACATTTGAACTCAAGCCTGTGTGACATTTGCTCTTCTCGTGAGGAATACAAGTTAAGAAAAAGAAGAGATTTTTTTCTAAATCCTGATAACTTTTGGCAAAAGCATCTGGTGACATTTATTGAAGAGCAATAACAAACAACGTGACTGACTCTGTAAGATGACAAAGGATCTCTGAGAAAGCGCTGACAGACTTCTGGCTCCCTTTAGATTAAGACTCTAAGACATTGATTTGACAACCAAAGGAAAGCACAATAGAAATTACCAGAAAAAAAAGTCCAGAAACTTGAGTCATATTTTAGACATGATTAATGTATTTAGATTTAGCATAGTTGCAAGTTAATCTAGAATTAGATTTTAGAGTTTCATTTTTCTTTTTTTCTGTGAATATAAATGAGAGATTTTATGAAAGCAATAGACATTTTGGTGGAATTCTCTTCCTTTTTGAAGAAGAGTGAACTCGAGACTGCAATGCTCAATTTTAAGATGCACTGTATATCAAAGTGGGGACAATTTATGCTACATAAGTTGATTGTTGTTCATTGATTTCATTGGTCATCATGCCTGCAATAGTTCCTTGCAAAGTCTGCTATTTGCACTATTTTTTGGTGAGTCTGGCTGTTTCGTCAAATTTTTCCCTGTAAAATATAAAAACTCCTTCATCTAGGTATTTTAGTATGCATCAGTGAATAACTACTGTATTTGATTTTGCTGTGCAGTATACCAACAAGACCATTCTAAGTACAATCATTATAGCTGAAGGAGTATTTTTCTGAATAAGGTAGTTAGCTTGAAAAATAACTACTGACAGATGTCTTGATTTACTGCAATGCAGGATGTCTGATGTTATAAATCCAATTTCTTTTTCTTCTTAAAATTGGTTTTGAGTGAATGTTGAAAACACAACTGAACATTCATATTTCATTTAGTAACCCATGGATTTGAGACGTTGAAACTATTGAATATTCACCTTTTTGTACAATCAATTTGAAGTCAAGTAGACTTTTTGTTTACTTTATTGATCACTTCAAAACTTTTTGGTTGGTTTGTTTGTTTCTTGTGGAGGTTGAACCAGGGATAACAGAAACAAGACTGAGAAGTGGCTTTGATTCATGTTAGTGCTGCTGTTGTTGTTCGCCAAAGGTTTGGAGTTGGAAAGTGTGATGCAGAGCACCTCTGCTGTCTGAGTTAATATTTGGGATACCGAGGTGCATGTAGCCTAAGTGCACTCGTTGTCTTTGACTGATAATAGAAAGATATAAGCCATTGTAAAGCACAACAGGAAACAAAGGGATGAAGGCAATGTCTGCAGTAGCCTACAATGCCAGGTCAAGGAATACAACCTCCGGAAACGTGCAATAGGGATATTGAGGATAAAGCCTACCTGAATTAAAAGTTGTGTAACTATATCATGTGGATTGCAGTGAACTAAGAATGTTATGCTGGTTGTATAATAGATAAGATAAAGTATAGTTGCTCTCTATTCTAGCGGGAGGGCAACAGAGCTGGGTCAACACGCTGGGACGACCAGATGGGACAATTCAAGTAAGTTCCATAAAAGTGTCAATCACAGAGAAGGTATACTAAATACCTGTGATCATTTAAACTTTCCATATTCATTGTATTGTCCTATGTGGCAAATCCCACCCATCTGGTACTCTAAGTTGACTGAAACAAACTCCAAGTATCATGTATAAATGCTACTTGACTAAGATTTGGAGGGCAACAATTGGGATTATGTGTGGATTTTTCCCCTGTTAGCTTTGGATCTCATGCAGTTTTGCTCATCCCATATATATGCGGGCTTCCTGAACGATGTACCTCTGCCTCTTAACTGCACCTGTTCCCATCATTTTTCATTTGTGAATTAGTTTTTGCTGATTATATCGCTTCAGCAGGTGTGTATCTGTGTGTGTGTGTGTGTGTGTGTGTGTGTGTGTGTGTGTGTGTGAGAGAGAGAGAGAGAGAGAGAGAGAGAGAGAGAGAATAAGTGATTGTAGTGAGAATGTGGGCATCTGAGCATCAGGCATTTGATATTGATAGCTTTTTAAATTTACATTGTCTAATTTTCCAGTGCAAACCTGCGATTCGCTAAATATCCAGAACTTTATTAAGCATACTGAAAAGGTTTTCTATTGACAAACATATAACAGTCACACTTTTCATAATTCGTAATTTATGTTGGCTCTTAAATCTATTAGGAGTTGATGCTGAACTCATCAACATGAGCACAGACGGACAGCCAACTTGAGCGCAGGATAACAACCAATGTAAATGCCATTTTGTTTAACAGATGAAGTTGTAATATGGTACAGTATTTTGTTATCTGTTCTTTGCTGCTAAGTCTTCCTGCTTTGTAAACCTTTGGTGATTTTCAACCCCCTGCTTGGATACAAAAAAAAAATTGCACTGAACAAACTATTGTCCTGATTGGAACAAGCTTGAAAAGAAAACAAAAGTACAAAGCACTTTATTCTTCCTTGTATACCTTTTGATGTTGCAAATAAATATTTATATAATTTTGGTTGTTTCTGTCATTGTTGAAACTTTGAAATTGTTGTCATCCTGGTAAAAAAAAAAGAAAAAAAACACAAAAATGGTCTCTTTTCAAAATACTGTTTGAGCTCTTTAAACTCTAAGGAATGTGAAGCTGTTCAGTTTGCTGTGCTCATCTGGTGCCACTAGATGCCTCTGAAGCTTCTTCTATCATCGCGGGCTTCAGGGGAAACACTGAGCCATATGTTCCCTCTAGTGGTGCATGAGGTCCAGTGTCCAGCCATCACTGGAAATGAGGCACAACATGCTGTTGTAGTTAAAACTTAGATCATGAACTTTGAATAATAAGGTTGAATCTGCATCCACAGATTTTTTGTGATATGGAGCATTCAATTTTCACATCCTATAGAACAAAAGTATTATGCCTTTTTTATTCTGCATCTTTTACCTGCTTAAACGTTTTTCAGAATTGGAAGAATTACATTATATAGAGAGAACTATTTTTTTTCTCCAATTTCAAAATGACAAGATATGGAAAATATGAAGACTGTGCAATGAAATGTTTGGTGACACGTTACAATGACCTCATTCCAGTGTATTATCCTGTGTATTAACCTGTGGAAAAATACTGAAGTTTTGCAATAACACTGTTTTAGAACTGTATTAGCACAACAAGTTGCCTGCTTTTCCCTTTTCATTCGGTATGGTGTATTTATAACACATTTCAACAGGTCAATACACCAGAATAAGACCAAAATCTGAGCATATATATGCCACTGAGGAGTCATGCCATCATAGGCCTTGGCAAAATTATTATTGGGTGCATTCTGAGTACTTGCATGGAGAGTGCTTGATTTCTCTTATCTCAAAAGTATAATGCACCAGTTTTTTTTAGACCATATAGATTTCTGGCAAGATGAATAAGTGGCATGTCTAAAATAATGAAAATATTTGCTACCATATTCTGATATATTTTTGCTCAGGTCTATATTCCCATATCTGAGTCTCTACATGTAAATGGATTTCCCTCTAGCCCTTGGTGCCCACCTGGCTCCTCCATCCAATAAAAAAAATATGTTCAGATAGTCTAGAATGGTTCCTTCCTCTATGTAAGTTGTTGCTGGTTGTTTACAGTATGAACGAAGCTAAGGTTAAGTTAGTCTCACAAAGCTGTCGCTCTCAGCAAGCTAGCATGAGGAAAGGTTATATTTGTTCAGTCTCCATGTTATCCTGTAGATTTACAGTAGTGTTTCTGATTTGATTTTTCATGCCCTATCAAAGGGTTTTTGAAGAAAACTCCTTTTCAAGCAACAATGGACAACAAATGAGGGGAAATAAACTACAAAAACTGAAGGGTGCTGTAGACATCGCAAACATTTACTTTTTATGACCATTAAAGAAAGCTCTCTGTGGTATAAATCATAATGCAAGTGACTTCCGGATGTTCAAAGGCGTCTTCATTAAGCAATGATTCACAGTCAAGTATCATTGATACTGGTAGATCGTCTGCGTCCAAATCAAAACGGAGCAAGGCAGAAGAGCAACAGGGAGACGATGGGTTGTGCTTAATAGCATAGTTTGAAAGCATGAAATGGTATATTATGCCAACTGTCTTTCAAATGGACTTAATAATAATGACAAGAGACAAACAAGCTATGGCATGGAGCCTAAAACTGTAAGGCTTCTCTTTTTTTACCTTTAAGCACCCACAGTCTATTAACTGAGCACTCTTTTTTTACTCAGCACAAGGCCTTTTCAAACAACTTTGAATGTTCTGGTCTTTCATCATAGTATTTTTCTACCCTATACAGCCTCCTACTCCACTATCTGATCTATTCATTAAAACCATTAAAACTAAACTAAGCACTCTTGCCTCTCTCAGTGACTTCCTGCCACACACCCACACTGTTACATTCAGAGATCGTCGAGCCGCCCGGATTCAAACTGACAGCCTTGCTCACTCTATTTCACTTCTCTAACCTCACAGCTGCCTCTTACTTAGGTCTGCTGCTGGCCAATATCAAGTAACAAACAACCTGATCTGGACAGACGATGATAAATAGACACAGGTATTTAACCAGAAACCAGTGAACTAAAGCCATGTTCACACTGCAGCTGAAAGTGTCCCAATTCAGATTCTTTTCCTTCCTACGGGACACAAATCTGATGTTTTTAGTGCAATGTGAAAGAAAAAAATCACTTGGAATCTGATCTTTTAATTTTAATTTCTGATTAGGACCACATTATAAATCACATATCTGATCTGCGGCCATGCGACCGCAGTCTGAACTGCCAGATTAGAATTTGGAAATGTGGTTTTGACGTCACTCTGCATGGGACGGACCGCTGCCACCATAACTCTGCGTCCATTTGCCTAGAAAAAACATGGAGGACAACAATTCAAGCAGCCAGTGGAGAGGCAGGGAGGTCGCAAATTTAATTAGTTTTTGGAGCGATGCCTCCATTCAACCAAAACTACAGGGGACATATCGTAATCGACCAGTGTTCGAAACAATTGCAAGTAGAAGTAGGCAAGCGGGGCCACAAGTGAACTTGGCTGCAGTGTCAATGAGAGATGAAGACCCTCAACGCCAAGTTCAAGGAGGTGAAAGACTGAACAACGGAGCGGTCATGGCTGCATAACGCGTCTTTTCTGGACCGTAATTCCACCGGCTTCCGTGTCAGACTGTCCAGACGTGACATCTTTTGTTGCTGTTCATTTGCACATGCGGGTCATTTCAGGATGGAGGTCCGTTTAACCTGATATCAGATATGGATCACTTTCAAAATGAATGTGAACAAAAAAATCGGATCTGAGCAAAAAAAAAAAATCAGAATTGAGCACTAAAGCCTGCAGTGTGAACGTAGCCAAATATCATTCATGCAGATATACAGTCATTTCTTGCATCTGTGAAATATTGGAAATGCCACAGAGCTGCACAATAACTATAAAATAATAAAGGCTTTCAAATCTCTGAAGCTGCATTCACCTGGTCTTAATAGATGATGAACAGAATAAGAGAGAGCAAGGGAGTCTGACTGCAAATCAAAGATCAAAAGTTTACATATTTCATTTAATTTCATTTATGTATTTATTTTTAAACAGGGACAGTGCACATTAATTGACCCGAGGGTAAATGTGCCAGTGTTAGCCAACTGGTTACTTTTCAACTGTAGTCCCTGTGGCCAGACGCTATTAGCCAGAAACTGTAGTTAAATGCATAATTATATGTATACATATCTCAGAAATAGATCTCTCTAATAGATCTCCTACTAGGCATTTTTGCTACAAACACCACACTATCAAATACATTTTACAGCCTCCCAATCTCTGAGGGAGAAGTTACCTTTTCTTAGAGGATGGCTGGATAAATATCTCAGGGGGGATTTGGCCAGGAGCCAGTGAACAAAACTACAAATTTCTGTAACCTCTCCTTTAGAGTAATTACGCTGCAAAACTGCTGCCGAACACGCAGGCCCTTACAGCTCCCAGGTATTGGTAGATGGCCTGTTGTGCCGCGGAGGAATTTGACCAGGGGTCAGCAAGGCTAAACCCCGGCGCAGACAAACCCAGGCTCATCGCCAGCGTTGACGCACCATCAGCCTCTTTGAAATGCTGCTGCGGCGAACACGCAGCAGCACACAGGAGCGCTTGTCAGGGATCTCCCTTCTAATACAGCGCTGCAGTTAAGCCAGGAAGCACGCTGCGTGTCCTGATCTCTGATACGGCGAGGATATCAGTGGTACTGAGACAGCGCTTTGGACAGAAACCGCTCACAGCTGTGTTTACCAGCGGGTAACTTCCTTCGCTATGCAACAAAAGACACTGTCCTTATATCAGCATGTGAAGCATGCCCATTTCTTTTCAGTCATTCCATGTCCCTATCCCGTAATTAAATCATTTTCCTTCATCTCTCTCTTTTTCTCTCTCTCCAGATTTTAATCAAGTTAAAATCACCCTCTGTCAGGCTAATAAGCCACTTCCCCTTTCGGCCCTTCGCGGCCCTCCTGTCTCGATCTCCCTTTAATTATAACCCCCCGTCTCTTTGTCTGTGGCTCTTCCCATGTAGGCCCGTCCCAGCCTGACCCGATCCGACAGCAAAGCGGCCCACAAGTCGGACCTCTGATCCTTGGGAGAGCCGGAGAGGCATTTCTGTCAGAGGGTGCAAAGATGAAAAGAGGCAAACGAGGAGGAAGGGGCAAGCTGTTTGGTAACTGCGGGCCTCGAGGCTATCGCTTTTTCATTAGTTCGTCAGTGAGTGAGTGAATGAGTGTGATCGGTGGGGTGATAAAAAAGAAGACACGGTGGTGGGCCGCGTCGGCTATTAGGGTGATTTGGGGGCTCCTACTGACTCCTATTGTGCATTGTCTCCAAAGTGAGCAGCCGGGGCTCAACAGTGAGCCTTTGTGTGGGACATTTAACTGCCTGTTAGCATGCTAATTATGGGATGTGTGTGTGCGTGAGTGTGTGTGTGAGTGTGTGTCTCCATCATTTCTTCCTCTCCATCTCTCCATCTCTCTCTCCTTCCGGGATTTCCACTACCCTAATTCCTCTTCCTCTATCTTTTCTTTTCTATCTTTTCCCCAACCCCAAACCCTCCACTGTGATCTCCGCCTTACAGTCGTGACCCTTTTCCAAGCTCCTTCCTGTTGTTTCCGTTTTCTTCACTTCTTTTCTGTCTTTCTCCCGAACTCTGTCTGTTCTCAAGGTCTTGTTTGGCCTCTCTTCAACAACCAGCTGCTTCACAACTTCTGCTGTGCTTCACCCCAGTGTTTAAACATTAAGCGTCTCTCTCACACGCCTTGTACATTATCCTCACATTTACTTACAGCATCTCTTCAGCCATGCATCTCTTTCATCAGTAACAACTCCCGCTGCAGACTCTCCAGCCATCTTGAGCCTGTGCTCCTTTTCCACCTGTCTCCTCTGCTCTTGCTGGATTAGAGGTGTACGATTACAGATTCCCAAAATATTTCTGGCCAGGGAAGACCATGCCGGATGGGAAAAGAATGAGGCAGGCTACCTGCTGTTGTCGAGCAACTATTTCTCAACAGTTCAAGCCTAGAATTTAGAGTGTAGAGTGTTTGAATAGTAGAGTGTAATATAGTAGAGTGGTAGCTTTTTTAAAATGTCCAAATTATGCATCTTTCCTGTGATAGGATTGCATGCTTTTTGAATGTAATGAAGATGAACACAAAAAAAATGTCTTTAGAAACCGGTTGCTTAGACCATTCAGTATGGCGCAATGCACAATTGTGACCAAAATAATTTCTCTAAAAAGCATCTGCAGTCACTACAAAGCTTGACTGTGTTCTTTTGAACCAGATTTGTTCAGATAAGGTTAAGGCGGACTCATCCATGTCCAAAGCCAACGGTCTGTGCAATAATCATTCTGTAAACCTTCTTACTTTACATTTTATCACCAAGCACTAAACAAGATATCTTTTCATGATCTTCAGTGGAGCTTAAGTTGTGCAGGGTGCAGTCTGAGCTCTTTTTCAACTGTAGAGTCAAAGCATCAGTGTTTCCCTCTGATTTGACTGTGCATCCTGTTCTAACAGACAGTGAGAGCGCTGACTGGCAGCCAAGACAGAAATCGATTTATTCCTTACAAAACAATGGGAGGCAAAATCAGCCAAGAAACTGAAATATGCCCCTCACCCAGCCATCTCAAATCAATTGAAATGTATTGTTGAATTCTGCTTTAGGACATGTAATTAGAGAAAAATCATTGACAAGGTTTGACATGGGAGCGTGACGAGTGTGAAGTGAATGTTTTTCATTTCGGTGAATTTTGCTTAAAAAAAGTCCCTTGAATTTTACGATGAGCAACTAATTGATTTATTCTGTAACAGCCCAATAAAACAAAGAAAAAAATGCTACTGCACAAAATGCTACTGCACAGTAAATAGCATTTTCATCTCAAATCTGTTCACGGGATTTCTACAATTTTGATTTTACAATGTTGATGCAATCCAATGAAGGGTCGGTCATATTCATGGCATGTAATGTAGGTCAGTGTGCTCACTGAATACGGCCACAGTCAGGCTATTGTAATGTGGTGAAGAGTAAATAGTATTATCTCAATTGATCAACATGAAATAGAATTGACCAGACACAACACTGAACAGTAACAAATGTCTCTCGCTGACCGCTACAAGGGCGGCTTTGTTGCTGGGCCTACTAACTTGAACTCTTAGTAATGCATTCACACTGATGTCATTTCTGCTGTCGATGCAAGTCAGCTCCACACTGTGTGCAAGTAATGGGATTACAGACTTTGCGAAAATAAAAATGGCCATTACTCAAACTGACACAATTCACAATCAATGAAGCAATGTACGCTACAGTGTAAGCTGCTGCAGAATCCCTGCACCCTGCATGCATCTGTGCATCGGTATGGCATGCCGTATTCCCTGAAAGTGCACTAGTCACTAAAAATGAGCCAATAGTATTTATTTATTTTTATCTATTTTATTTACTAGTCACTATTTTGCCAGTTATTAGCCACTACTGTAATCTACTATAAAATAAGTACTAGTACTTATTAAATGGTTACTAATAAAAATAGGGAAGTGACTAGTAAAACCCAAATTAGCCACTAGTAGCCTACCTATTAAATTAGAACTAGTAGCCTATCTATTATATAGCAACTACTACAATAATGACTAGTAGCTGGCAGAATAGTGACTAGTGACAAAAAGATAAGCACTAGTGGCTCATTTTTAGTGACTTGTGCATTTTAGGAAATAAATGACAAAACGGCCTGCAATACAAATACTAGTACTGCAGTATTTTCCAAGGAATATGGCAACATAATAAGCATGGATTTCTACAATAGCTCCGTTTGCAGCCAACTAGTGTCTTTTGCTTGACTGTTGTTAGTATGGGAGGAAGATCTTTAGTCTTTGTTTAAGTATGTGTGTCTTGACTTCATGTCTGTGTATATATCTCTGCTGGATCTGTCTACCTGAGCTCATAAAGTATGTTTCATTTTATTGGCAGGTTGTGCGAGTTTGCATTGGTGTCTGTGTTCAACCAGTGTGCACCTACAGGTGGCGCGCATACGTGTGTGTGCGTGTGTGTGTGTGTGCATGCGTGTGCATGTCAACACTTGAATATGCAGCACACGTATAGGCAGGTTTACATGTCTGCATGTATGTTTGCACGTATGCCTATACCTATTGGATGAGCAAGTGTTTGCGTGTATGTGCACACCTATGTGTTCACCCACACATGTTTCTGTGTGTGTGTGTGTGTGTGTGTGTGTGGGAGCAGCTGTGGGCCCTGTGTTTGAACTCCAGCTCACATGGGCAGAGCGAGGGAGGGCCGCAGGGTGAGGAGGCGATGGGAGAGGGGACTGATGCCCGACAAACTCCCCATCTCCCTCTCCCCTTTCATCTCCCTCTCCCAGCATCAAACAACGGACTCTTTCATTCGGGCATCTTTGCGGCCGCCCCCAGACCCCCGAGGCCCCCACCCGTTCACGCTGCTTAATTCAATGTTCCGAGAAAAACTCATGATTGGAAAGTTACTTTTTTTTTTTCTTCCTCCTTCTCCATATCTCCTCCTAAGAAGCATCACCCTGCTCCCTGCTCTTCCTCTCTCTGTTTTTTCCCTCTCATGTCAAAACAGCTTCTGTCCTATAAACACACAGGAAGGAATGCTCAGGTCAAGCCACTATGGTGAATGTAAAATGACACATAAGGGTTAATAGCACAGAACTGGATTGGACAGAAAGTGCAATTTCCCTTCAAAAGAGCATTCTTGAATGACCAGTACACTTAAGATGCCAGCCATAGAGAATTTGACATTGTTGGCATGGAAAAAAGCATTCGTACACTGCTTGACACCTAATATAGAGCACTTTGAATGCAACTTCAATCTCTCTGTAAAGGTGCGTAGAGCAAAGCACCGTCAGAAATTGGAAGTTGCCAAGCCTGCTTTTCAAATTGTCCATCCTTATGTGTCGTATAACATAGAAACATGCAACATAGAAAAAGCCACTCACCCCCTATGATATCAGATATCAGAAAAAGATCAATTCTTCAGCTGCACTGTGAGCTAAGTGGGCTAGAAAAAAAATATTTCTGTTCATGCAAACATTATACCTTAACCTACTTTAACCTACTACACAGTGCTAAAAAAAACAGACAACATGTTTTTTCACTGCGGATGAACCTTGTCTACAACTTCGATGCCAACCAAATGTCCCCAACCAAATGTAAATGCATTTTATTAACAGAGAGACTGGCTTATAACAAGAGTAAATATAAAACACCTGTATCTGTGTATCTGTGATGTGCTACATTTCAACAAGTGCCTCAGTTGTTTCATATGGGTGCAACACACCAATGGCACCCACTGTAGCTCTAGTCCTAGTGCAAAAACCCATCCTGCCCTAGAGCCAATAAAATGGAGACTAAGCAACAGTATTCAAATTGAAATAGATCAGAAAGAAAGCACAAAGCGTGTGAAATGTACTTACTGCCTGTTGCAGCCACTGCATTCCACAATACTGAACACCTTGTCTGCCTATTGACTAGTTCCACAAAACCTCCCATAATCAATATAACTGTTGATATGAGCTGAAAGGGAACCGTTATCAAACCTTGGGCTGATAATAAGACATTCAATTTGCAAAGACCAAATTGGGCGATGTTTTCTTTATGGGGAGAAAGCACAACATCTTGATGTTTTTCACTTAAAGTAACTACTAAGTATAGGTGAGTATTTTGTTAATGAGTTGCTCTTTTACTTGCACTTGAGTGAATTTCTACACTCTTACTCTGACTTGAGTAAATTTGAACTGTTGCAGGCAGTACTGCTACTACAGTAAAATATTTATGTACTTTTTCCACCTCTGGTCAACCTCCCTCATTAGTATCCTTTATTGTTTGTGGCAGATACAAGAATATAGTATGTAGAGATGTGAAATTCTAAGAAATGCAGGTATTCCAGCCCATGCAATTACAAGCACCTGACATGCACATCAGCAGACTCAGAAAGCAGCATGTCGCACTAAATCAGATATTTAATGAGGATTTTGTCTTGTGTCTTGGCACCGTGCACCACGAGGAGAAACAGACCAATAAACAGTCATCAAAATTGAACATTTTCAGCGAGGCAGATCATCGCTGTGCGACGCTGGTGTCCCAAACAGCAGCCAGACATACTGCAGAAACATCCCAACAAAGGACGGCCTTGTTCCCCGCTGAATTCTTGAACATCATTTTCTGCATTTTCCTGCAAATGACTCAATCTCCACGTCCCTCGCCTCTCATTCCGCCCAATTATCATTTCTCAAGCATGTACCCTCCTCCTACAAGGATGGGTTGTTTGGGAGTTTCCAAAGCTTACCATGAAATCGGCTCATAGGCGTACATAAGTGTGAGGGGTTTTAGTGCCATATAGAAACACAGTGAACACACACATACACACACACACACCCACACAGACTCGCTCTGCGTGGCCTTTGGAAGGTGACGCAGATAGATGGAGAGAGCGGTGGCTGGTGATGGACTCGGAAGAATATGCGAGTGATTTTGCTCCAAGAGGGAAGAGAGCGGACAGTTGGGAGGGACACAAGGCACCATTGAGAATTCTCTTTCTCTTATTCCTCCTGCGTCTCTCCCTTTTCCCCCCTTCTCCTCTTGTCGCAGTCACAGCTGCAGCAGGGCTCGGACATTTGTGATGAGAGGGAGAGGGAGAGGGAGGGAGAGAGGGTGAGAGAGAGAGAGAGAGAGAGGTGGGGGAGACCCAGGGAGGGAAGGAGAGAGAAATAGAAATGGAATAGTGAAGAAATTGTAAAACAAGAAATATACTGATTCATAGGAGCAGGAAGCACTGGCTATAGCAGTTGTTGTCTGTTCAATGCGTCTGTGGCCACAGTGAGAGTACGGTATGTATCTGTGCCTGGAGAAATAATTAATGTCAAACTGAATAAATGGCGTGAGAGGTCAAAGGTCATGTATAACTCAACAGATTATTCACAGTTATAACTTACAGAGTCAGGCTTATTATGGCCAGCAGCGATTGTCCCTGCAGTCTTAGTAGTCATCATAGTATATCTATTATCATGCTGAATCACTGAGATGAATCAAGTCATGCTGATCAAATAGTTTGACTAACAGTTAACTCTTCTATAAGTTAAACGTAGCTAATTAAAAGCGAATTAAAACGACCAAATGCTGTATAAGTGTGCTTTCATGTTGCATCATCTTAAGACTTGACTGTTGTGTAGATTCACAGTTAAAGACACTATAGGTTGTGGTGCCTTTGGATTAGATAGAGCATTCATACTCCTGAAGGCTACAACTTTATTGCTAAAGGAAATCTCCACCATTGGAAAAAAGTGACAGCTACTCTTACAAAATGATTGATAGCACAAAATTAAAACAAAGTATGGCACTTTTTGAAGGATAGTAAGTAACCTCAGTCCTTGGTCAACAAAATAATACTTTATCCTTAATGCTTAATAATGCTTTTCAGAGTGGATCCTTATGATTTAGAAATACTGAGTGATCGAATTTGGGTAATTTTCCCCCCAACATGGATGTAGCCTACAGCATTTTAGAAATTATCTCTTCAATTGATTGCTAGTTTAGTGAAAATCCATCTATCTATACTTAAACAGGCAGCACAAACTCCCACACATCTGCTGACAAGAGATCTAAAACTACAAACAGCAGCATGCAGTCAGTCTGCGGGACCAACAGGCTTCTGAGACTGAAAACAGGAAACAGGAGCCGAGTTCTCAAAAACAAGTAGAACGATGATTATAGAATACCAGCAGAGATCAGCCACAGGTAACTAAACTCTCTCTCTCTCTCTCCCTCTCTCTCTCTCTCTCTCTCTCACCTGGGACCCTCACCCCAATAAGCCCCCCACCCCCTTCCATATCAATTTCCTTTAGATGTTCCCCCTCACACAATTGGAGTAACTAGATTCTTTCCTTTGGCTGCCCAGTGGAGATATGAAGCAGAACGCACAATGGGCCATTCATTAAGCTAGCAATGCAGTCCCCCCCCCCCCCCACCCCCCACCCCTCCACACACCACACACACGCATCTCACCCCCAACCACCCTCCCCCCCACACACACACACCAGCACCATCGGCAGCACCGTCTCCTCTTGCCTCCTCCTTGCCCCATCTCTGTATAGCCCTCTGCCCACACACACATACATACAAAACACATCTCTCTATAATATATCTGCATGCACACGTAAGCATGTAAGCACACACACACACACACACACACACGCATCCTCTCACATAAACACGCACAAACAAATGTGCACACACACACACACACACACGGCCACACATATACATACATATACACACACACACACACACACACACACACACACAACATCCCACCTCACTCCCCAGCTGCAGTGGAAGCCCGTCCAAGTTCTTGCCCCCCCCTCCACCCTAACCCCCCACCCACCCACCCACCCACACACACAGACACACACACACACACACACACACACACACACTCACACACACTACAACTACCAGTCCTACCCCCTCCCCGACCAGCAACACTGAGAGAGAAAGACGAACACAAAAGAATAGGAAATTCGGTGGTATGAGCACAAAGGCAGGATTCATGGCGGGAGACAGACATTCAAGAGGGGGGACCTATTTAAACGTAACACAGCTGCATCAATTTATTAAAAACGATGGACGGAAAGAAAAGAAAAGGTCAGGAAGGTCTCGTGGAATGCTGAATTATTTTTATTAACCCTTTGAAGATTCCTCCGACATTTTAATTGGGGGCCGTAACTGATATTTATCACTGTTAGGGAGGAATCTGTGAATTATACTGGGTCAACTGCTTAATTGATGTTAATTTTGGATTACAATACATGTTAGGCAGCAGGGTGGCCTTCAAATCAAAGACCCTGTGTAGGAAAGCATCCGCCCTGCTGAAGTGTCCTTGAGCAAGACACTGACTCCCTACCAGCTTCACTGGGGCCATTATGTGGCTGACCTCTGACCTCCCTATAGGGGGAAAGCAAAAGAAGCAAGAAGCAAAAAGAAAAATTTCCACAAGGGAATCAATCAATTGTCAAGTTGTCAGGGAACTCAAACCTGAATGCTACATTTATCACAAAATATAAGATAAAAAAGATATGTTGATTGTCAGTGCTTCAGGTTGCAATAAACCCCCAACCTGCCGGTTACTGCTGCAAGGTTGACTGATCTACTTCAACGGGAAATACTCACACACCTGTTCTGTCCTGCGCAGGTGCAGGGAGAGAGGAAGAGAGAAAGAGAGAGTGATTGAGTGAGAGAGTAACTGTGTGTGTGTTGTGTGTGTGTGAGAGAGAGAGAGAGAGAGAGAGAGAGAGAGGGAGAGTGTGTATGCATGTGTGTGTTTGTGAGTGAGTGAGACAAAGAAAAAGGGTGTGACTGAGAACAGTTAGAGAGCAGAGAGTTTGGCTGCTTACTGAGGAGCAAATGTGACAGCATCACATATTTTAAGATCTTTATTTACACCAAAACCCAGACTTTTCGCAACACTACACTCATCTCATTCCATCTCTCTCTCTCTCTCTCTCTCTCTCTCTCTCTCTCTCTCTCTCTCTCTCTCACCCTATATCAGTTGATCAGATTCCCTCTGTTTGTGAGAGAGCAGGAATTCCCCCTGGAATGTGTTTGCCCGAACCAGAAAAGAGGCAAAAGGGCAAGAGTTCCCTCATGGAAAAAACAAAAGAACAAAACAATAATGCTTTCCATCTTTCTCGAAAACTTCTGCCCTTTCTGCATCTTTATTATACTTTTATATCTATACTCTTCTTGGATCTTTCTTTCCTACATAACATACAGTATATTTATACATCTATTTTACATTTCAACCAGTTGAAACAGTTGAAAGGTTTGTCTTCAACCTAAAAAACAAGTCTGCTAAGAGACTCTATAGCAGTGATCATCTATACCAGTGATTCTCAACCTTTTTCATATCAAGGACCCTAATTTTGCACACAATAGAGCCACGGACCCCCTGTAGCACCCAATAATGTAATAATTTCCTGAAAATGTAATAACGCCTGAAAATGTAATAAAATTTGCACTTAACTTGATCGAAAATGTAATAAAACCCAATAATGTAATAACTTGACCGATAATGTAATAAAATGTCCTGACTGATATTGTAATAACATTTTACCGATAATGTAATACCTTTCAATATAATAAAACCCAATAATGTAATAACTTGACCGATAATGTAATAAAATGTCCAGACTGATATTGTAATAACATTTGTACTGATAATGTAATACCTTTCAGGTGGGTAATTTTTTTTTCAAAACTGATGATGTTCATTTTCAGTCCAGAGTTATATATTTTGTGTTTTAAGAATTTAAGAATGTTATATACATTGGATTTGAAATGAAAGAATGACTATTAGGTTAAAGTGCAGACTTTGAGCACCATACAGCCATATTCACAACATAGGCAGAAACTCAGGGACATGCAACTACATCCTGGTCTTATTGAGTGGGTGATGGACTACCTCCTTGGGAGACCATTCCAGGTCAGATAAGCTTCTGAGCAGCACTGGGGACCCCAGGTAACTGTAACTAAACCTTCCTCTTCACTCTCTATACCACGGATTTCCAACAAAACACTGCCTCATGAAAACAACCACAATCCAACAAAACAACTTTCGGTAACACTTCATTTGAAGGGGGTATACATAAGCATTCATAACACCTACATACACACTACATGACACCTGACATAAACATACATAACCAGTCATAAATGTTTGTTCCACCTGGTCATAAAGGGTTATTATGTCACTTTCAATGTCAAATTGACATCATCCTCTATGTCAAGTGACATAGAGGTCAGTTGACATATACTGTCATACTGATATGTTATGACACTTTCTGCTTCAAAATGACATAGTATTTTATGACAATTGACATTGTCGTTCTGCGTGTTCCTCATTAAGTCAAAATAATATAACGAACAGCCAATCATTTTGGCCACTAGGTGGAGCTCTAGTGGAGCTAAACTGAAAATACTTCCAGCACTAGCTACACAAAATACCTCCAGCACTAGCTACACACTGCATTAAAGTTTTCTCCCTATAGGATATGATCACTTGGCAGGGTACAGTATGAAATGTTATAGCATCAATTCCTGCAGATTTCTATAGGTTATCAGAAAGAGTTTGATAGGATATGAGGATAAAGTGGTAGGCTTCAGGCTAGATTTTTTTTTTTATTGACCATGTGTTACATGCTAGTTAGAAGTTGATGTTAATGCTTGTTGATGCTAACTTCTTATCACATTAGCCAAGGCTAGGCTATAGCATAGCGTAGCATATTCATAGAATTAAATCTGTTCCTGTCTCTACCACATAATATTGACAGGCGCTCAGCAGTTACGTTATTTTCCCACGCTTGCCAAAACAATTAGGCGCACAGCCTAATTGTTTTGGCAAGCGCGGGAAAATAACTTTTTATTCCTGTGAGCGCACAGCTCACAGGAATTTGACAGTACCATTCTCAACGCAAAGTGATGCTAACTTTGCCTTATCAGGAAATAAATCACCAGGGGTGTAAAAAGTACCCAGAAATTATACTTAAGTTAAAGCAGTGGTTCTCAAACTTGGATCCCCCCATCATAATGCGTGGGGGTGCAATTGAGTAAAAGTCAAAAAGTTTCTACTTTTTACAAATCTTCTGATGGTGTCTAATCTAAGATCCACTCTGGTCTAATGGACGATCCTTGTACAACGACCAATCAGAATGGGTATGGGCGGGATCATTTCCCATTGATAGGGATTTTAGTTTAATGCATCTTTGCCTGATAACAATTTACCACTTGCCATCTGTTGTAAATTTCAAATTCTACATAAAGCCTAGAGTTTACATTTCCAAACATGAAATATAAAAATAAACATAAAAATGTTATTACAATATCAGTCAGGACATTTTATTACATTATTGATCAAGTTATTACATTATTGGGTTTTATTACATTTTCGATCAAGTTAAGTGCAAATTTTATTACATTTTCAGGCGTTATTACATTTTCAGGAAATTATTACATTATTGGGTGCTACACCCCCATTTGATGAGATTTTGTCTCTCAGACCCGAATCTGAGAATATTTTTATTGTTAGATATGATTTTGTCCAGAACTCCATGACTATCTGTATTGTAGTTAGAGAGATAACAGTGAAACTATGATCAAAACAGTCATTCTTCTACATTCTCTAACTGTGTTAACTTCTTGTAAATGAAATAATGGTGAAGTTTAATAATCCATCAATTTGCTGGGGACCGCCTGGAACGCCCTCAAGGACCCCTGGTGGTCCCCAGACCCCACGTTGAGAATCACTGATTTATACCCTAATACCACACCAACCACATGACTGACAGATAGGATTAATGGATGTAGATATGAAAACAACTGGATGTATTTCCTCATTTTCATAATGCAAAAAAGCTTTCTCTATCCCTAACCTAAACACCAACTTAGATCTAGACTGTTTTAATATGCTGAATGTAAGATTTTGTAATTTATATATTGTTGTGAAATTGGCTGTGATGACATTTTAATGTTAGTTTTTAAAAAAGTAAATTAAATAAGTCATGCTTCAAAAGTCTAGAGTATAGGGGAAAAATGCAAAACATGCTGACAGAAAGCAGTTCATAGTAGCTATAAAATGTAGCACCAATAGATAAAAAACAAGATTTTTGTAAAGTTTTGCACAGAAAATGAGCACCTTTGCTTCTTTTCTAACACAAAATGTTCTTGCAGATCCTCCAGTGTTGCTTGCAGAAGCGTTAGATACACTAGGCCACTTTGCACATTGGCAGCTCCAAATGGCAGCGAGAGGTAACTGTTTGAATAATTGGAACTCCAATACCCAGAAATCCTGCAACGTGATGTCAGTAAACTACACACAGCTCGCTCATTTCCACTTTATACCAAAGGAAACCAAAGGGACGAGAGAGGAAAAGATCAAACGCTTTCCCTGCTGCTGTTTAGGAGACAGTTTGGATTTCACTATGAAGTTTTGATTCATCACTTCCTGTGTGTGGAGAAGAGTCCATACCAGACACTAGAATTTCATTTGGGCAAATGGGCTGAAACTATGGAGTCTCCATTAGGGCTGGGATGGGACGCTCTTCACTGTTGGAGCCCCACTTGGGGATCTACGCTGATAGAACAGATGTATTTTTACATAAAAATCTTGCCTAGTGCAACTTTAATCCTTTTCAGAACACATAATCTCAGGGTTCATTAAAACATCTTGTTACATATTGACCCTCCAGCAATCAGTCTAGGCCCTGACCCGCAGTTTGAGAAACCAGGGCCTATATAGATGTAGCAAGACACACACAACCACCCCCATGACTAAAGATGATTTTCTCCAGTGTCTCTAGCTGAAGCTTGCAGGGGGATCTGTCCCGTCCCGGGGCCGAGGGGGGCGGGACGGTCACAGGACCGCGTGGCCCGCGTTAGGCTTCTGCTGCCGACCCATAACCTCTGCTGTGGTCACGAGTCCTCCTGACCTCTCGCTGTCACCCTGACAGCTGCGTGTGTATGTGTGCATGTACATGAGTGTGTGTGTGAGTTGTGTGTGTGTGTGTGTGTGTGTCTGCTGGAATGTGTGTATCTCCATGTACGCTCCACAACAAACTACATCATCTGTGTCACATGGCAGGACACATTTCTGTTCCTCAGCCTCTCGCTCTGTATTATCTGCCTCTGTGTGCGTGTGTGTGTGTGTGTGTGTGTGTGTGTGTGTGTGTGTGTGTGTGTGTGTGTGTTGTGTGCATGTTCATGTTCATGTTCATGTCTGTTTTTGTTTGTGCAAGTGATTTTAGTCTTTCTGCTCTGTGTTCCTTGTTTGTATTGTTTTTTAAAATCTTTTGTACAGCACTTCAGTCAACAATGGTTGTGTTAAATGTGTCTTACAAATAGAAGTGAATAGACTTGACTTGACTGAGGACACTTTTGCGAACAGAGACTAAAAGGCTGTAAATATTTACTCTTCTGGCACATGGACACATGCCTTCTACACTGTGGAAATCTCAGTTGCCAGAGATTCCTGTCTGAAATAACAGCCAGCTTTCAATTCTTATCTGCTCTTCGCTTCAGTGCAGCAAAACTCTGCTCTGTCTTGTATTTGGTTTCACCAGCTGACCAACAAATGCCGATATGCTAAATAATCTGCAAAAGCCCAAACTGTCTTTGTTTTGTCTGTTCACATTACTTGAAGGTCAGGGTTAGTAATAAAAACTGTTGTGATCTGCGGCACAGGCTGAGCCTCAATAGTTACAGTACTGAGAAATAGAATATATATTCCTCATTTATAAACTGAATCAAGACAAAGGAGAGACATTTTTATGAGTAATTAATTGTTCATTATTAGTGGGTAATTTGTTGCGTATTCATTAACATACCTTTAGTGACAATGACCCTATAATTTGGTTTGATATCAATCTTATTACAGAAAGTATGCAGTGTAGTCTCAATTTAATCTTATTTAAATTTAACTCTATACCTGTCAACAATAATAAAAAAATATCTAACCATCCCTCTCTATTTTGTAAGATCAAGTAAGATATACAATAAATCACTGACTGCAAATCATTTTTGAAATCATCTACATTTTTAAAATCATCTACAGTCTAATATCATTTAACTAGGAACCTTTACATTCGTTTCAAGGCTTAGTATTTTTCTCACATCTTAAAGGTTATTTCAATTAATTTATTAGTATTATTAGTATTCTACTATAAAATGTGTAGGTTTAAGCTACATCAACGAATTTTCAGCGTCATTATTTGAACACAATCATACATTTTATAATAACGTTACTTGTAACCATAAAACTGCACTACCAAGCTGTTGACATTGAATTAAACTATTCCCTTTATTTTTCATTTATTGAGGTTGAACTTTATAGACTAATAAGGCTTCAACACAAATACTTCCCCCCCAAAATAGAACTGCATTGTAATAAGAATGAATAGAAAAATAATAAAATGATAGAATTTTAATTATTCAACAATGCACATTGTTTAATATGTTGTTTTAATAATGTTTTGCGCCATGATAATATCACAGGGGGAAATCTGCTATTTTTATTGAAATTATAAAGGCCTTTATTATCATGATTTATAACACTAAATCATTGTATAGGCTAATAGTAGGCTTTTATTTTACATTCTTCCACATGCATTACAAGTAGGTCTAAATATTTTTTCTATATCTACCTTTTCTATTCTCTCTTCGCTTTAATATGAACTTCATTTCTTCCAGTGTAAATAAAGTGTGTGCAGGCTGTCGAGACATTCCTCATTATTCTGAAGGTATTTTCCGTTTCACGGGGGATTTATTGGGGAAATTATTAGGCAGGAATAAATGAATGGTTCCCCCTTCTTAAGACTCTGGGACAATTACTTCTTCTAGTATTTGTTTCAACGAATGACAAACATATAATATAATTATTACGATATTATTAGATTTTGTTCAGTGCTAGACATAGGAAATCATGCCCAACACATGCAATTACACCTAAATCATGGCTAATCTCAGAGACCAATACATTTCTCTCACGCATATTGTGGCCTTACAATAGACTTTACGTCAGTTGACTTTTTATTGTCTCATCTAATCCTCATTAATCATTTCCCTATGTGACATTCTGGTCTTGTCTAAACCCAGTCAATCCATTCCCCTGCTCTTCACACCTTCATCACTTGCGCGCACGCACACACACATACACACACACACCAAAAAAAAACTCACTTCAGTCTGAGGCCGGGCCACAAATCCCCAAGTGAAGAGCAGGAAAGAAGTCCCCGGAGCGGCTTGCTACATGTCCCCGGTTTAAAGCTCCAGGAGCCGGACAGTCCCGCCACAGATCCCCGGGCAGAGGAGCCGCGGTCCTGGAGCATTTTGCCCTACTATATGTCAGCGTTTGTTGAGACGCGGACAAAGAATGGGAGTAAAAAGGGAGACACAAGCCTTTTTCCTCTTTTCTTTTCTTTTTTCATATACACAGAACTGCTTTTTGTTCCTCATTTTTTCATTTAAGGGGGTAATGGGAAGGGGGGTGCTCGTTTTGATCACATGATTACAATTCACCTGAGATAAAACAAAGGGCGCAAAGAAAGGAGGAGAGAGGGGGAATGAAAGAGAGGGAGAGAGGGGGAATGAAAGAGAGGGAGAGAGGGAGAGAATCAGACAGAGAGATGCACTCATGGTTAGGATTCCCTTATCACAGTCAACATTCATGGATAATGAAAAAAGCGGTGATTTTTTGGATTGGGGGGCAGCGTGTCGCAAGGAGGGAGATACAAGGGGTCATTGTTGGGAAGAACAGCGCTGGTGTTTGTATCCGTGCGGCCCATAATGTTCCCTCCCGTCTCTCCTTTCTATATTTTCTACAAATACTGTTTGGTTTCAGATGTGCGCTCTGTGGATCTAAGTGAGCGCGCGCTGATGCAATTATAAATCTCACACGTGGAGATGAAGAGGCGCACTGTTGGATGCGGCTCATTCCGACACATTCACTCCAAGGGCCAAGTAGGCCTGTTTGAGTTTTACCGACACACACATGCAGTGGTGGATAGATGGGTAATATGACCTCCAGTCGGTCACCATGAGGGAAAAACCACCAGTATAAACAAACACCAATTATATCTCCAGTAAACGCATTCATTTATGCTTTTCCCCTTAAAAATCCGATCTTTAAACATCTTACGTAAGTTTGATACTTTTATTATGATGCATAGGTACTATGAATTTAAATCCTTAAGATTTATATCAGCCTAAAAAGCTGGGTAAACGTCATTCCACAGATTAAAAGGTGACTTTACCCTCCATTGCATCCCTGATTATAAACATCCAGTAAACCAGAAATCTGACATGTCCCGTCAAAGGAATATGCCAATATAATTAATTTTGTTTTGTACAAATGCAGATTTGATGGGACTGTGTATATTTCAAGTCTTTATTTAGATCAATTCTGTGCGTAAAGGTGCGTAAAATGGCATTTTCTTTTAAGGCAACAGTATTTCAATTGGATACATTTTATTATGTTTTGAGAACCGAACAGCAGAGGACCAAATCTAAACTGGTGTAAAGTAAGTAAATAAAGACAGTCTGTATGTCACTGTGAGGCCCAGTTTGTCCTCCTCTGCTCCTCTACAGGGGGCAGGAACAGGGACGCTGATTCCGCCACAAAGCTTTAAAATTTCCCCCCGACCCCTCCGCTAATTAGGCCGCTGTTCACATCAGTCAGGGATCAAAAGAGGAGACAAGTTTTAAAGATGCGTGTCTCTATCATGTGACCTACACTGACAGCCAGGAAGCTGTGTTGCCCCCCGGGGCATGTTCCCAAATCTCAAATCAAACATACCGACCGATGGCAAGGGCTTCTAAAAATATCCAACACTATAAAATCATCTTTGTCCATTGGTTTAAAATGGATCAAATAGCCTCAAGAGGAGTTAATTCACCCTGATTGAACCAGGAAAAATGAAATGTTGATCCTCGAGTAACAGCAGAATAACCAGACACAGATTTGGATTTGATTTTGAGAAAATTATAGAATGCACAAATTGTATATTTATATGTTTTATGTTCTTGTTTGGAATTAAAGATATGGACTAGCCTATCTAAAATGAAAATGCGCAATTTCAATTCCAATGAACTAAATTCTCTTTCTCAGTTTGTATGCTGAAGGTATAGCCTGGTTGAAATGCTCATTTTGTTTTTTTTTTGTTTTTTTTAAAAAGTGGCACTAGATTGCCGCAACATCTCAATTTTCACACCAAATACAAAGCCAGTATAATTTCTTGTAGGTCATTTGTAATTTGTGGAATCCATCATGCGAACACGAATATACATTATACAAAATATGCATTTTATTGTGGATACCATAATGGAAGCAGGCATGTCCTTTAACCAAATTATCACAATAGGCCAACTGTCAAATTATGTGCAACATAAAAATCCCGCCACAGGTGGATAGACTTCACATATGCAAAACTATGAGCGTAAAACCTCGTGCGTAAAATTCATGCGTAAATCACAAAGGAAACCAATTGAATCCAACTTTCAACTTATTCGAAAAATCAAACCTACAATGTTTTTTCTCTTCATTTGTTAGAAACATAATGATTTGGGTAATCTAAATTTAGAAATTATGAAATTACACAATCAATCAGGTACCCTAATACTATAGAGAGAGAGAGAGAGAGAGAGAGAGAGAGAGAGAGAGAGAGAGAGAGAGAGAGAGAGAGAGAGAGAGAGTCAGATAATCACTAGCCAATCACAGAGTTTGCCAGTCTTGCATCCGTGCAAGTTTGCTGCTCCTTTAAGACTTTCCCCCCACTTTTTTTCTCTCTCAGCCTCATACAAGGGAGCTCTTTAAGCCCCGGTACCGGCACACAGAGCAGGCATTCATAGATGGGCAGCGCGAGCGAGGGGGCTGGGGAGCGAGCGTCACTTTGGAGACTCGGGAACTCACGGATTCTCGTGCTAAACCGGCGACCTCCTTTTTCATGACTGAAGTAAGGCGCTTAGCATTTCCAACTCTTTCCTCTCTGTTGCTGCTGCTGCTATGACTGCTTATTTCTTATTTCTTCTTCTGGTCGGAGTTATAAAGTGTATCTATGGAGAAGAACCCAGACTCGCAGTTAGAGATGTAATACTATTACTAATGATAATTACCATGATTATTAGTATTACACAAGGGAGGGTTCTTCTATGTAGAACCGTAATGACTCAAAGAACTTTCTGGTTTGTTAAAATAATCAGAATAAAGAACCCAGCGCTGTTTTTAAAAACTTCTTTTGCTGATTTGGAACATTTGACGCATTTTACACGGTTCTATGTAGAACCATTTGAAAATAGTGCTATGAAAACCTTTCCAGAAAGGTTCTTTATAGCACCAAAAGGGTTCATATACAAGGTATAAGCCTAAAGAACCTAGAGTTTTCTGGTACAAACCCTTTTTGATAAGAGTGATAATAATAATCATAATGTGGTTATGATTATTATTAATATTTGTGATGATTTTCCTGTTATCGTCTCAGTGCAACGAATGGTCATTTTCAGTGGATTCCTGCGATGATTTCATTTTTGTACATCTTTGATTAATAAGGTTTTTGATAGTCCTCCAGCTTAGTTTGCCAGATAATTAATAATTCATATTTCTCTATAGGTGGTTTGTTTTTACTGTTCGACTCTATCTCTAACTTTATGCGGCTCCAAAAACTTTTTTTTTCTTCATAAGAATAAAAGAAAATTGCTAAAGAAGGCGATCTGTCAAAGAAGAATGAAGCTTATTTTTAAATTGTCTATGTAAATATTTACAACATATCAGCCTTATAACTCGAACAGGAATTGGATCCGGAGAGAAACTACAACGTATTGTCTCAAACTATTTGTCTATTAGCCTATTATTACATTTTTGCATTTTAGATTACAATGCACAGCTTTTAAATGAATTTGTGTTACTGTCTTGTTGTGGAATGGCCTATATTTATAGCCTATTGTTTTGGGGTTATTTGGGCTAGATAACATCATAAATATAAGCTATTGTAAAATTAATTGAAATAAACAGTGATGAAAAAAGGAAAATATTTCCCAACAAGCAAATTAAGGCCAAGTTATTGTTAAGTCAAGCGGCGATAATGAGTTTTCTTTCACATTGCCGTAATTCATTATGGCACACTAAATACGCTCAGTGATGGAAAATTAGTAACAAATTAAGCATGATTTGAAGGGGGTTTAGAAAACAATCTATATATTGTGAACAGATAATATATTAGATAAAAGTTGTCCAGTGTGCACAGACACAAATTGGCATGCAGCTCCTTGTAATCAGAGGATAGACGAGCTACTGTCGCCTCTGACTCAATTCCTTATTCACTCACTTGCTTGTTCCTAATTTGAGCCGCAGTCTGATGAGAGCAAAACTTTATTTATACATAAATGTGTCGAGTGACGAAAGAAAATCAATCACCACTCAATCAAAATGACTGTCAGCCATTACGATACCATTCTTCCATAACAAACAGTTACATTATATTCAGTAGATATAGTTGCAGTGTATGGCAACACGTGCGCAATGACGCATTGGGTCGTTTACGCACGATCTTTACGCATTGTCTTTCCACAGCAGAGAGGCAAGATGACACAGTCTGTGAACTGCTACAGTCCAGGTGGCAAGCGAATAGTTTTTAATGCGCCGTGGACAGATGGTGAAGCTGCTGGAACTGGATACGACTCCCACCGTCACTTTGATGTTAATTAAAAGCTGGTTTTCAGAACATAAACTCATCAAACCTTCATTAAGACTGTGATTGAACTGTATCGTCAGCCAAATTTCAACTAAACATTGTTTCTCAAGTGATGAGATGGTAAATTAAAGGTGGGTTAACTAAGAACAGTGGGTGAATACCACAGGGCAAACTACCACCAATATAACAAAAATCATTATATTTCCTGAAAATCATTAATTTATGCTTTTTGATACTCACTTACTATGATGTATACGTTGAATTTACGTCTTAAAAATGTATGTCAGCCTAAAACAGTTGGGTAATCTATTCCTCGCATAAAAAAGTGGGTGACCTGAGTTTTAAGTGAATTTACCCTCCTCTAATCCTGGCTCCCTCTCCCAGTTACTGCAGCACAGTGAACCCACACATGAAAAATACAGACTATCACATTGACGAGCTATTTCATAATGTCATTGGACGTGGGCGAGAACGGGCGAGATTCCTGTGATTTTTGTTGCAACGCGATACCAAGGTGGAAAACAAACCGGTGTTGTTGAGGTTCACGGGAAGTGCGCTGATTTAGAACGAGAAGGTCGAGGCAGCGTGTTGATTTAATGCACCAAACAACGCCACATTTTGCTCCCCCGGTAGACTCGCCCCTATGTATACTTTAACAAACAGACTGTGTCTAATTCACACACGCGTATAGACACGCAGCCGCGCGGGGTTTATATTTCCAGCGCCAGCCCGTGTTGATCCAAGAGCTGCAGAGTATAAATCCAAGGTCTGTGCTGCTGCGGGCTCATATTATTCCAACACTTTCTCTCCGGGGAGCTTGGAATAACTGCAAAACCTTAAACAGTAGCCTGTTAGGGCGACGGAGGCCTGGGCTTGGAATAACACAGGCACTGCGTTAGTTGGACCAGAACCTCTGCATATAACGTGTTGCACCTATAGGCCTGAATTCATTCATTCTCGTTTATTATAAAAATGTATAATAAGTTTTGTGAAGACTCAACCACGCCTTAATGAGAAAGAGCTATAGATAAATTACATTTCGGAAAGATTCTATCAAGACAAAACTTTAAGTCCCTATGGGAATACATAGGGATAAAACTACTTCTATGTATAAGATAAGGTCACTATAAACTCACTATTAAATACCACAGACACATCATAAGGCCCTAAAGGAATATTATAGGACTATTATGATTATTTTTCGTTAGGGACTCATATTTCTACAACTGAATACGCTTAATCTACTGGATCCATTCATCAATTCAGCTTGCCTCTGGTTTCTCATATATGGCAATAAACAAATGCGAAATCTTCTAAATCGTGCTTTCCCACCTCCTGTAAATCGGCCGTGTATTCATGACGTTTAAATGAATCACTTTCATTGGTGTTAACTGGGTATGGCAAGGTGTGGCACTCGCCAGACCTCAATTGTGAGTCCAATTTTGATCTTAGTTTTTATCATTATAATGGCAAAGATCATGCAAAATCGCCAGGGATTTAGTTGGAAGCCACATCTTAAAAAAGTCACACCAGAGGAGCATCCAGGACCAATAGCCCTAGTTTGGTGGCACTGACCAAATAATAACATCTCGTTCCCAGAAATGCAGTCATCATGTTTTGGGTGAAGTTTTGGAACTGACGCTTCTCATCACTTTGTGTCTTTTCAGGTCCTCGCTGTTAGAGATCACCCGCAGGACAAACCGAGGACAGAGAAGGGGAAGTAAGGAAGGAATTGAGACTGGGTGGGTTTGGCGCAGAGAGGTGCGAACCGGCGAGTAAACTGGGGTCCGAGGTGCGCACTGAGCCTATGATACCAACAACACGGATGGAAAGAACTTTAATGTGGAACCCTAATAGAGTCCTGCAGCGGAGGCTGAGAGTAGAGACAGACTGGCAGTTTATACTATAGAAGAAAGCAGAGGGAGCCGAGAGATCAGACAGCAGTCAGCCTACACTCAACCAGTCTAGCTGTCTCCTTCACTAGAGGAAAGCAGAGGAATAGGGAGCGGGCCAGGCAGAGCTGAGCGGATAGGAACAACAGTAGCCTTGCACCCTCTGCGCACCTGGAGGCTTGTATCTTTAGGAAGATGTCCGGAGAGGAGCAGAGCTTATCGGACGTGGAGCTGAGTCCGGGGGTCTCGGACGACAGCCGCTCCCTGTCACCGGGTCACTCCTCCGGTGCCGCCGGCGGCGGGGACTCGCCTCTTCACGGGCAGCAGCAGCCCCAGCTGGCCGGTCTGGGCGACAGCGCGTCCTGCGCGGCGGCGGGCAGGTCCTCCGGCAAATCCGACGACGAGGAGGACCGCTTCCCCATCGGCATCCGCGAGGCGGTGAGCCAGGTGCTCAACGGCTACGACTGGACCCTGGTGCCCATGCCCGTGCGCGTGAACACCGGAAGCAAGAACAAGCCGCACGTGAAGAGGCCCATGAACGCCTTCATGGTGTGGGCGCAGGCGGCGCGGAGGAAGCTGGCCGACCAGTACCCGCACCTGCACAACGCGGAGCTCAGCAAAACCCTGGGGAAGCTGTGGAGGTGAGGGAGGCGCTTCATCTGGACGGTCCAGTGCTGATACTCAAACTATTATCAAGTGACTGTTCTATAGATATTCAATGTCTGGGTTAGGGTTAATCTTAAGGTTGGGGTGAGGGACAGAAATAGGTTGAGGTTAGGGTTGTGTTTAAGAATTTGTGAATAATACATTTATTTTGGCTGGAAGAAGCCCGCAAGGTACTGGCACAACATACCAAGAGCTGGAAGCAGAATTGTTGAATCCAGTGTATTTTCAGAAAGGCACCATCTTTTACCGGGTTTAAAGTGGGCTCGGGGTTAGGGTTGGGTTTAGGCTAAGGTCAGGTTTAGGTTTAGTCTGCAGAGATACAGCAAATACGCAATTGACTCTTTGTTGACCAACTACTCTGTCACCTGATAGTTCATTGAGTATCAATATTGGACTAGGCAAATTAAGTTTTACCAGTTCAGTTTTCAGAAGTAACTGCATCTGGGTGAAGCAATCCTGGCTTGTTGTTCCGACATTTCCCCAAATAATGAATAAAAGGATTACGTTTTCTAAGGTCACAAGTGCAAAGTAGGGCAAAGTAGTAGATCCGCAATCAATTGACCTTTGACCCCCTGTGCCCCAATTCTCCATTGTTTTTTCTCCCTTTCCTTCCTTTTTTACTTTCTACTCTTTCAGTCTTCCATGGATTTAAAGTCATAAAAATTGCGAGTAAAGCAACAGTTTCTCAACTGATTCTGTTGTATCCCGACATAAATGTGACTTTGTCCATGAAGTCCTGACCAAATAACACAGTATTCCCTCATATAAGTTGATCTTTGCCCGCAACCCCGTCAGACTTTTGGTCACAGCCCACCGGTTGAGAAACACTTGTCGAGAGAGGACGTATCTGATGTAGGGTGAGTGTGCTGTGGTCACATGTTCCTGAATCCAGGCTAATTTCATAGACCACTTAATTCTCAGCCATTTAGTCGGAGCAAATGGCTCCCGAGGGAATTACTGGGCTTTTTCCAAACCCCTCAGCTCAGTTTTACAGCTCAGATTGTTGTAGCACTAACGGCAGAATGTTTTTCCATTCATTCATGCATTCAATCATTCATTTATTCATGCATTCATGCAGTGGTATATAGCTCCACGCTCTTCTCCCTCAATATACACAACATGTAGTCAACATTTGAATTGTTTAGAAAATCAGACTGTATTTTGCCTCTACAAATATTGCACTTATTTGATGAACTGTATTTCAAAATCAGCAATATTCCCAGGTCAACCAGAATAAAGTGAGTCTTTATGGCCAACAATGTAAAGAGCCTTTGCATTGTCAGATTGCATGCTTGAGTGTTGGGCCAGTGGTTAACGTCCCTGCCTCTTTGACCACATGTGCCACTGCTGGCCTCGGTTCAAATTCTGCCAGAACATCCTGTGTCTCCTCCGCTCCGTATCCCTCCTTCCTTGCTGCTTCCTCATACAGAATACTCACTATTTGCGGATGAGAAGGTCAGAGAGGGCTAATTCATTAACCTTGTAAGGACCGTGGATTAATTTGATGAAGACTTGACCTTGGGCTCAGGCATGATTGGTTAATTGGCCCAGAAACATGATGAACTGGGAGATTGAGAAAGGTCAGGGTTTTCCCATGCCAGTCCTGCCAGCAATAGTAATATGGATCTTGGTTTCGTGTTTGCAGACAGGATGCATCTTTGGCCTTCATAATTGCATTACTGTCCAGCAGTCAAAACCCCCTGGCAGACATAACTTTAGCTGCAGCTGTGCAGACGTAGTGGAGTGGGCTACCTGGAGCAAAACAAAAGGCAATTTGACATTACGCATTAGTAAATGTATTAATATGCACTGAAAATGTATCACGTTGATTATGTGAAAAATATGTTGCCAATGAGGCATATCAGTGTCATCAGGGAGAGATCATTTCGACCCATATGCCGTGTGTTGATATTCTTTGATGCTCTTGAATCCAGACATTGGCTCCTTAAATGTAATTTCCTATTCCATTAGCACACGGACCACATGCCAAATTACATAGGAGGATGTTTGATTGGTGCTGGTCAAGGTTATTGACCCCGTCCAGAATATCGAGCGTTAAAGAATTCAGCCCTGCATTTCTGTTATCTTAACGTGCATTTCTTAGTCGTCGCGTTACCAAACACACACGCTCTAAATGTTCTCAGATGACGACCATTTCCTTACACCAACAGAAAAGCTGCCGAAAATGGAGTTCAACACATTTTTCATATCACCCATAGAGTATACTGCAGCTTAAAACCAACAATGTGACCTAATGCGGTTCTGATTCTTGGTAGAAATGTGTCAAGAGATTTTTCCTCTATTTTTCATTCCATCAATAAACCCACCTACCTACATATTCTCTCTTCACCCAAGGCTCCTGAATGAGAACGACAAGCGGCCATTCATCGAGGAGGCAGAGCGGCTGAGGAAGCAGCACAAGAAGGATTACCCGGAGTACAAGTACCAGCCGCGGCGCCGCAAGAACGGCAAGCCCGGCTCCGGGTCGGGAAGTGAGGCCGACGGCCACTCGGAGGGTGAGGTCAGCCACAGCCAGTCCCACTACAAGGGCCTCCACCTGGACGTGGCCCACAGTGGGGGAGCCGGGTCCCCTCTGGCCGATGGGCACCACCCTCATGCTGCAGGTGGGCCGCAGGCTCCCTCCCACCACCCCACTGATACGGCACTGCCGCACATAGAATAGTGTGACACATAAGCTACCAGTCAAATGTTTGCACACAGACATTTTTCTTTATTTTTATTATTTTCCACATTTTAGAATAATAGTAAAGATATCAAAACTATGAAATAACAATACATAACAATTCTTTAAAGTAGTCGCCCTTTGCCTTGACGGAAAGACAAAGGCTTTGGAAAGAAATTCATACATAGGATCAACTTCACTATTTATATTTGTCTAAAAAACACATTTCAAGCATTTAAGCAGAAGCCTTTAGATCAAAATGGCTTTAAGAGAGTGAAAAACATAGTACATTCAATCAGGTGTGTCCAAACTTTTGCACAAAGAAAAAGACCTGTAACTACATGTCCATTTTTGTGTCCACAGGCCAGAGCCACAGTCCTCCTACTCCACCCACCACCCCCAAGACAGAGCTCCAGTCTGGGAAGTCTGGGGAGGGGAAGAGGGAGGGTGCTGGGAGTGGCGGCTCCCGCGGTACAATGGGAGCGGAGGGAGGCTCGGGTTCTGGGAAACCTCACATCGACTTCGGCAACGTGGACATCGGCGAGATGAGCCACGAGGTGATGGCCAACATGGAACCCTTTGACGTCAACGAGTTTGACCAGTACCTCCCTCCCAACGGGCACCCGGGGGTGGGGCAGGGCGCCGGGGCGGGGGCAGCGGCGGTGGGCTCCTCGGCTTCCCCCTATGCCTACGGCATCTCCTCGGCTCTGGCGGCGGCCAGCGGACACTCAGCAGCCTGGCTGTCCAAGCAGCAGCAGCAGCAGCAGCAGCAGCATCACCCCTCCCCTCTGAGCTCAGACCCCTCCAAGGCCCAGATCAAGAGCGAGGCCGGAGGTCCCGGGGGTCATTTTGCAGAGGCGGCATCAGCAGGGTCCCACGTCACCTACACCCCCCTCAGCCTCCCCCACTACAGCTCCGCCTTCCCCTCGCTGGCGTCCCGGGCGCAGTTCGCCGAATACGCGGACCACCAGGCCTCGGGGTCGTACTACGCCCACTCCGGCCAGGCCTCGGGGTTGTACTCGGCCTTCTCCTACATGGGACCGTCCCAGAGGCCGCTGTACACCGCCATCACCGACCCGGCCAGCGTGCCCCAGTCGCACAGCCCCACGCACTGGGAACAGCCCGTCTACACCACGCTGTCCCGGCCATGACAGACACCGAGACCAGAGGGCGCTGGTGCAGGTTCAGCCCCTATGTCCGACCCACAGAGGAGCAGCAGCAGCGGTGTGGGGGGTGTTGGGGGTGTCGGGGGCATTGGGGGTCTGGGCTGGGGGGAGTGGACAGGCACTGGGGGAGTCGGCTGGGGAGGCAGGAGGGGAGGAACCCTGTTCTGGTCTTGCCCGGACGCAGAAAGGCCGTCACAGCCCAAGGATGAGCTTGGAGCTCGGCGCTTTTGAAGCACGGTTGATCATCTGGGGTAACACAGTGTAGTCAGAGAATGTATTACTTCAAGATCGAAACCTTGAAAGAAACCTCGGGGGGTTTGGATCCTCATTAAGGAGGCTGTGACAGAGTGAGCCAAACTCATTCTATATTAAATGGTTTTATGGTATCGGAAGAATGGAGTGCCAAACTAGTTGGCTATAGCCCATTCACTTCTCAGGCAAGTTTAACCTGGTATCAAACAGATGTTAGTTTTGTATTGTTTTGGTAATCAGTATAACAATATTTTATAGCATTCTGTTGTGGTTTCAGAGGCACATTTGTTCCTTATTCAATACAAAATATTGTTCTGTGTTCACTTCAAATACATTTTTTACACACGGTGAGGGCTCATTGAGCAAAAATGCCATCAAACCTTGATGAGGTTAAGAAGTATTCATGTTGTCAGAAAACAGCTAAATGATAAAATGATAAAAAAAAATATATCATTGACTAATATCAGGATAGCTTATTGAATGTGCTTGAAATTCAAAATGTATATTCATGCATACAGATGAGATATGAGGTATGATTCTAGAGATGTTTTATTTGTAAGATGACCAAAGTTTTGAGACCAAAACTTTATTTCATATAGAGAAGAAACTGATTTTATAGATGTTTCTCCCAACATGACACCCGACACTACCTTAGATTATGTAGCAATTTAGTTTTCTCTTAGCTGACAACATTTTTCCAATGTGACTTATTGTACCTTACTCAAAACTGTATTGTACTGGTATCAACCTCAAGTTAATATTTTGGATTTTTCACAATATGGCACTGATGAGTGTGATGATTTTCAGAAGTATTTGATGTATTCATGAAGGACATTCATGATGATGGACAATTCTATTTATACTGTATAGATAATCCATTTTCATTGACCAAAACTATGGTCTCTATGTACCTTAGAATACATAATACAAACATTTTTTTCATTGTTTTAACAAGTTACTGTATTATTAATACTGTCAAATGCTTTTTGCCATTATTATCTCCACTGAAAGTCTGCACCACTGCCTTTGCATTTCCTTTGTGACATTCAAAATTTGTATATAGTACAGTATTCAATGTGAAATGTCAGATTTGTTGATTGTAGTTGTGTAATTTTTGTTACCATTTTAGGACAGTTTCTCTGCGTGAGACGCCAATATTGAAACACAGTTGCCAGAGATTGAGCGAGTAAAAGCTTCGATGTAGGAGTTGATAAGTTTAAAAAACATTAAATCCTAAATTTGCCTTGTCCTTACTGAAATGCCTGCTACTCACACATGCAACAGAGAAGCAACAATCTGTATGTCATGTTAAAAACCTGTTTGTTTTTTTCAAGGATTCAGAATTTATTTTATCACCAGATCAGTAGCTCAATTTGGGAAATTCATGTGGTGTCTGTGATTTCTGTGATCTGTATTTGGTCTCTATGGCTGATTATGTTTTGGCATATGGAAAGTAATCTCTCCCCTCGCATCCTTAACAACACGCCTGTAATTCAGGTTGCATGTCCTCCATCTTGGAACGTGAAACAATTACTCATTTCATTTGCTTTATTTTTATGTATATCACATTTTCTGTATCACTATTTGACACAAATCCATACCATATGCATTTGGTACTGCTTGTTTTACTCTCTGGTCCATCAGATTAACATTCTTATTTAACCATGTACCTCCAGCACAAGAGGCAGAGCAGAGTTCATTTTACATCCTAATTGCTATGTGTGAAATACCTATTGTTGCTATGAATATTACATTTATTATTTATATTTGCTGGTATTATGTTTGTGTGCGCTGTTCACTGTTTTTCTCCATCACGAAGAAAACATTTTGACTGTTATTGCCATTTTACTGTTTTGTATTTCCCACTCTTGTATAACTGCTGCCAGCACAGCACAGCAAAACAACTTGTAAATAATAGCGGGAGCGAAAGCTGAAACATGTGACGATGACTAATGATCTTCTTCTCTCACACTAAATAAAGCTGTATTCTTTCTGCTTTTATACAAGTCTGTCTCCTGAGGCCTTGTTACAATGGGACAGGACTTTAAAAGGATGAAAATGACTGTCACTAAAGATCATTTTCTGAATCTTCAAATTTTTCAAACAACAAACAAAATGTCTCGCTGATTATAAAAATATGCCTATTGTTTGCGATGACATTTTCATGCAGTATCATTATAAATTATACAGTGCCACAAAGGCAAGCGTCCATGGCATCCAGTGACTCAGTCACTGCTTCGCATTCTCAGCATAATCTGTTCAACTGAGGGATAATTCAGTTTGGCCGGCTGGGACCGGACAATCCACAGCTCGCCATTGGCCATTAGCGGAGAGCTGGACATGAGTGACGATGCATGTGCAGGTACTGAATGAGACTGTGGGAGTGATGCATTACATTACAGGAGCATCATCAGATCCCCATTCATCCCCACGCATATTGTGCAGTGTGCAGTCGACAGTGGCTGAAAGTTCATATCACACTACAGACAGCATCGCTCTTGGTCCCATTGCACTTCAACTAATCCTGGATGAGAGTGCGATTGGTTATGCATGCCTATATGCATATTTCAAGTTTGTTAAAGTGTGCATTTGTGCATGCGTGTGTGTGTGTGGCTATGTGTGTGTTGCGGGTTAAGCCTGACTCCTAATTCCCTCTATTTAATCGGCTGTGTGATACTTTGGAAAGACAAAGAGGGCCATTGAAAGGGAGCTGGGGGAGGAGGGAACCGGGGCAATGAGGGAGCCATACCCATAACTGCCTGGCCTGTAGCTTCGCCGGGATACAAAGGGACTCTCATACTCTCGGCACATAGACCCCACAACCCCCACTGCCCACCCGACTCCTCTCAACCCCCCTCCAGTGAAAAAAACACCCCTCCCTTCTCAGGTTGGAACTGTAATGGGATTAAAACATTCCAAAAGTAAGAGAGAGAGAGTTAACCAGAAAGAAGACTTATAGGGCGAATTATTTATTTATTTACATTAATTTAGAGCAGCAGACTGTCACATAACACAGCATGGCACATCAGGAGAGGTGTCAGGCAGGAGCAGCGAACCCAGGAACAGGTAGGAGTACTGCAGAGTCCCGCTTCTTGACACTCCTTGAAGGAAACTGGCAGTTGCAGAGGTCAAAACTGTGACCTTTCAGGACAGTGTCTCTAGCTATCAGGCCGCCCTGCCACCATACAAACTAGAAGAATACAAGAAGAATAAGGGTTCAAAAGGCTTCTTAGCTAGGTGGAAAGGTTGTGTTTGTGCTGTGTACCTCACAGGCTCTCTGACCCACTGGAGGTCTGGTGAACTCTGAACCAGGTATTGCAGTATTTCATCTCATTCTGTTCATGTGTTCAACTTCTGATTGTTTTAGTGATTATTTTTGTGTGATATTGCACTTTATGAGACTAACTAATCATCACAAAGCCTTGGATTTGGCACAAAGTTGGCAGAACCATAGAGACTGAGCTGCTTATGGTCTCTGAGCATAACATGCTGCATGAAAATATTAAAACGGAGACATTTTGGAAATGGAAACCATCAGAAAACAAAAACAAAATGTGTTTGTCCACTCCTCGTTCCTCTAGAATGCATAAAAAATGTGTTCTTATGCGGCTCAGTTGGTATATCAAACATATCAGATATGTTGATGAAGATGAAGATGAAGAAGAAGAAGAAGAAAAAGAAGAAGAAAAAGAAGAGCGGCCTGCTAGTGTCCTCTGTGTGGCTGCTGGTGGTGACGGTCACATGCGTTGCCCCCTCTGTCCCGTGAAAGGAGCGCTGTGCCACCCTGAGGCGCTCCCTCTCCTTATCAAAAGATTCACAGATTAAAGCGATTCATAATAAATCAGTAAAATGCAGCACCAGGCAATCCATGGATAACAAGTGTAAACTGGGTTTTCTCCGGTGATTTTTTAAAATATTTGCGAGATAGATTAGAACACACTGACACAGACATGTCTTTTTCAACTTTTATTTAGCTGTAAATGACATTTATTCATTTATTCACTGTATTCATCCACATCATGGTAGAAGAAGTTGTTTCCATCTCGGCTATTTTGCTCCACAACTGTACTTCTGTCAACCACTGACGGATGATGTATATTTGTATACTTTCTTATTGCATGGCTGTATGGTTAAAATAAAAGCACATGCATACATACATATAATTCATCCCTCTATCCATCAGAGGCTGGAGTATCATTACACAGCTTCCCTTACAACAAAGCTGCTAATCCTCTCTTACTAGCAAACTTTCACCCCCCTCTATCTTCCATCATGCATTGGGCTTCTGGCCGCCTGGGCAACAACCCATTTCCCCTAAACAATAAAGTGATTGTTTCCCTGCTTTGTGTGTGTGTGTACGTGTTTGCATGGGGAGAGAGAGGGGTGAGACAGGGAGCATTATGACAGTTACAACCTTTATCCATCAGCTGCAGTGGGAAACCTGCTCCATCTTTTTTTGACGACTGTGTAAAAAACACACACACGACTGATTGTGACACCAATGATAGTTTTAAGTTCAAACTACAGTTGATGTTCTTCAGATAAACTTGAAAGAATTAGATAAATGTATTTGGGTCATGCAAGAGCGACTCTGCTCTGCCACCAAGCCTGAAATACGTACGCTTGTTATTCAGGAACATGACACAGAAACACACACTTATTACAAACCTCTGTGTCATTGTGTGCTGTAAGAGATATGAATGAGACATGGCCATTTATACAAAAGATTTTATTCACAACAATAAAACTAAATTCTATCACATTTTCTCCCTCAAAACAATAAATGTTGTAATCAAGGTTATTTTGTAAAACAAAGTAGAAGTTTGACTTAAGTTACATTTCCCCCTTGTGGATCCTAGTTGTAGTACAACTGTAATAACATGTAACACCAGTCTAGAAGTAGATTAAAGTTCAGATTTGACCTGGGTCAAGTATAATGCAGCAACACATAACCAAACTGAAAAGATAACACAGGATTATAAGCTCTTGAGCAATTCATTTTTTGGATTCAATTGAGTAGCTTGGGTCGACCTTTACAGGACATCCAGTGTCTGTTCTGTAAATGTATTCAGACTTAACAGGCTCACCATGGCACCTGCCTGCAACATGGGTCATATCCAGGAATCAGTAGATGGGTGAGGATTACACACAGTCTTAGGACTGTTCTGGGTTTGTGGGGCCGAGTGGCCCGGTGGGACAGCGGGTGGGACCCGGTGCTGGGCTGGACAAGTTGTTTAATCGGTAATGATGAGCTCGTCGCAGCCCCAGTCCTCATAACTTCCATCGGGGAGGTACCTCCGGATGATGATGGGGATCTTTCTGCTCCTGTTGACAGGGACAAACACAAGTCACAGTAACATACTGGGACTCACAGAGAATACTGACCCGGAAAGCAGTTTGCCTGTATAGCCTCTTTTAATAATGTCAGAAAGAAAATAAAGACATGTAATTATAACACAATGTCTCCATGATCACTTACTTGAGCTCTTTCATAGCAATTTGCAGGGGGTCTGTCTCTCCTTCTAGCTCCACCATGACTGGAGCACACATCCTATTGGAAACAAGTAGGGTGGTTGATGAGGCTGAATTACAGTCAGTATGTAAGTGGTTGAGTCATTGGCAGGTTGCTACTGTTTAATACACCACCGAACATCCAAACCATCCTACAATTATGGCTGGGCGATACAGAATAAATGATATATCATGGTAATCATAGGGACGTTTTTCAATATTGATATTTATATATCATGATATCTGCTTGCGTGCGAGAAATCACGTGTTAAATAAACAAACTGATGTTCATTACATTGAATAGCATGGTAAAGTCGATATCAAACCAAAACTATGTAACTCAAATGATATTCCCTAAAATATGGCACATGTCATTTTGTTGGTATCATTAATTCAGACAACAGAATTGGTATCACCATATTATGATATCATAATTTAATCACAATATGACCCCATTTAAAGACGATATATGATAATATTGAATTATGGCCCAGCCCTACCTACAGTTCACCCAAAGGAATGACTAAATACATCAGCATAGACAACCTTTAATTAAAAGCACAAAACCTTTGTGACACAAATCAGCTGTACAACTTATGATGGTGCTGCAGTAGGTAGTTCTTAACATGCGACAAAGGTCTGAGGCCAGATTCGAACCCAGGATACGCTCCTTAGCCAACAGAACCACCAGGACACCCCCCAAAGTAGGTAGTTTTATTTAGACGCCATAGCAATAATAATAGTAATATTAAGACTCACGCTATCTGCAGGGCTCGTGTCCCCAGCACTCTGGCCCTCTCATACTTGGTCATGTATGGTGTTGTGATCCTCTTCTGGTTGGCCTGCTGGCCCTCTCCTGCAGGCAGGATCTGCACATTCTCCTGGTCTTCCTGGGTACAGGAGGAGAGGAGACACATTCAGAGCCTTCATCCACCAAACATGGACTGAAGTACAAAAGCACAGGGAAAGGGTGAAGAGAGAACAACTCTAAAAACAACAAAGACTAAATACAGGTTGGCTTTATAAGCTGTAACTCTATTTCACAACTTCAGTGACATGGTGTGATGCAGCTGGGAGAGGAATGAAAGTCAAACTCACATCTTCTGCGTTTTCCAGGTCATCCAACCCCTCGTCCTCCTCGGCGTCATCAAAGTCTCCATCATCGAAGCTGCAATTTTGACAGTAAAACAATTATTACAAGAACTAAGGCTACGAATATGGTTTAAAAACGGCAGTCTTGTTGGCTAACTAGCTAACTTAGCTGTATCAACACTACAGACTGTCGACCCACGTTGTGTTGCCGTTACAGTAACGTTAAATACGCAGCGTTACATTAATTTTTCCGCTAACATGTTTAAGCTGTGTACTTACTTATCTTCGTTGTCTGACATCTTCTCTTTTTAAGAAGCGTAAATATCCCTTATGAATATTTACTGTTGAAGTTTTCGCAGACACTTTGTTGTCAGCAGACCGCTCAGCATGAGCGTTACGAACTTCCCACTTCCGGTGAAGTGGTGCGTTCGGAAATATTCCGGATACTCGCGGAAATATTCGTATTTTGTTCCGCTTGTCCTGCAGTCTAATCCTCTGGTGTTACCGAGCCCTGCTGTTATGTGACGGGGCAGTTTGACCCACTTCAGTTCTCTCTTTTTCTCCATGACATTTTCGCTTTTCCTCATTTATGGTCATGAACTTGCTTGCAAAATGTGAACATACTGCTCATACTGCTGTTGAGGAATGTGCTGATATAACTACGTGTTAAATGCAGACAATTCATCTGCAGAGAGATATTTACACTGCTCATCATAATAACTGACTGAACAGATACTTTTGACCAAAAGGGTCAAATCACAAGTGCGAAAATGGGCTAACCTTTAGACAATACAAAAACATATACATGGAAAACTGAAAATACATAACATTTGACAGTTTGCGAGAAGGGAAATATGCTCACTACACTGTTGTTAAATGTAATATGTGAAATAAAAGTTACATTCATTCTTTTCTTTTCTCATTCGTTTTAGATGATTATCTGATTGTTTTGAGTGTCAGATAAGAGGATTAACTGGTATTTCAAAATCTGTTTTCAATTAAAGCTCTTTGACCACAAAATATAGAATGAAGACTCTTTTTCACAAAATACGCATGACAAGGTAGTTTCCTAGATAAATATTTATTGCATATTCTCTCAAGCAATACAAGTTTATACCTTGTATTAGAATAAAAGAAAAAAGAAAAAAATATTCACCACATTAAATACATTATCACTTCCATCAAAAATGCACCATGCACCCTGCCCAAAGTGCAAGTTCAAATAAAACTGATATCCAGTTCAAATGTGCAAGAGAAAAATATAGAATGAATACAAAACCCTGCATGGAAGAAATAATATTTCATGCACACAGTTTAATATTATGATCATCTTCTGTGGTAAAATAGTGCAAAAGCTTCTATCTTATCAAAGCACGAGTGAGCTTTTGTGTGAGTCCAGGAGTCTTTGAATCAGTACAACATGGCTTCATGCTGCAGTCATGATGGTCCTTCAGCTGGTTTTGTCCTTGCAGTCTTTGGCACTCTCTGCTTTAAGGCTCAGCATCTTCAACACTTTCATGGCCTTGAATTTTCCTTTTGACTTCTTTAGCTCTTTCAGTCCCTCTTTCTGGAACTCTAAAGAAGGAAAGTGCAGTATAGCATAGTGAAACAAAGGTATTAATGTGTTTAATGACTCCTGGTTTGAAGGCAAGACTAAGTTTACTCAGCTTGCTTCAAATAACTTCTAAGCAGAGAGTAAAGGAAGAGACATGACAACATGAAAACTATTTCCCAAAAGTGGCACATATTTTCTCACCTTTTTGCGTCATCATGGCTTCGAATAGCACATCTTCTTCCTTTTCCCTGATCAGAAAAACAAAATTGGATATGAGCACATTTCTATTGATCCTCAGGGAGATCTATCGGTGTGAGAGTACCAGGTATTGTTTCTCCCTGCGCACCTTTGTCTGTCCTGATCCAAGCTGCTGATGATCTGGTTCCTCTGTTCAATGACGGTGACCAGCTCATCCATCAGCTGCTGCTCTCGGCCCCGATCCTCCAGGCTCCACTCACTCTCTGGATGTCAAGAAAACAGTGGGTCACATATTGCAAAATTGTATTATTATTGTCAGCTCCATTCGCTGAAAACAGAGTGAGAAAGCGCTGAACATACTGACCGGGTTTATTGAGGAGACATCTGAGCTCATACTCCACATCCGCCTGTCTCTCTTCTAAAGTCTGTTGCTTTGTCCTGGAGAGAAGCACAACACAAAATGTCCATAAGCTTCAAGGTAGTTCCCAACATATAACTGTCATGAAATCTGTGGCAGGCAGATAGAACAGAGGAGTGTGAATGCACAATCAAAATGTTACCAGAACAAAACCATTGTCCTGGTCTACTAGGTTTTTTTTAAAGGGATTTTCTACAGTACAAGGGTTTCTACCATTAACAAAATCAATTTAGCCCTCTTACAAATAAACCAGCTCTGCATCTCTGCGCACCAGCACATGTTTCTCATGGATAAGAGAGAACCAGTCCATCAGCATCTCCTCCTCCACTTTATCTGAAATAAACAGGTGGAACCACAAAAACAGAACTATGTAAACGCTCTGAGTGAAAAATATCCTTATTAAGCTATTATTAAGTATTTATGTCCATAGCATAGACAACAACAGTGGTCTTGTACATTAGATAAACTGTGTGAGAGTCCACATTTGCTTACATTGACTACACACTTTTTTTATTTATTCTGCGCAGAATATATGATATCAGTCCGGTAAATTACTTAAAACCACTGGACAATGAAGTGATATGGGTAGTTTCTTTGTTTTCGTTCACAGATTAGTGAAAACATATATCTTACAATGAGGATGGGTTAAATAATTTGATGCCACTCCCAGTGCCAGTCATTACTTTTGTCTAGAACCAATATGAACAATTTGTATGAACCATTTTTGCAGTCTCTCAGGTTTCTCTCCAGTTCCACTCCTCTCAGCTCCAGTGTCTCCAGACGTTTGTCCAGTTCTCCCATCTCCACCTGCAGGTCTTCTATAGGAACACACCGGTCTGACTGCACCTGACAAGACAAATATAAGACAACAACTGAGGAGCGTCTCAGTCCAAAAATGTTATGTAGCATTTTTGCAAAACAAATCTTTTTTAACCTAAATTATGTCATTACTCAGTATTTCAAAAATTCAAGTGATCATATCCTCTAAAATACTTCAGGTTTCCTTTTAATCAGTAATCAGTAATCATTTTGTCAGTGTAGGTGTTACATTTTTTTTTTAAACATTTTTCTGTGTCAGCACAGTTGGGGGCAGCAGTGTCGATACAAATTTAGGACACTGTAATCAATCAATATTCACGTTTTTTAAATTTTATTTTTTTTTAAGGCCTAAATCCACCCGTCCTACCTTCCTCTTGACGAGGGGGAAGCCATATCCAGGAGCAGGGGTCCGTCTGGATGGGGGGGCCTGAAAAGTCTTAGATTTGGGGATAGCAGCTTTTCGATCGAAAGGGTTCTCTTTGCAGGCCTGCGAAAAACATAAAGTAAATAAATACTCTAAAATGGAAAATAGAAAGCAACTTTATATGTCATTGGTTTGTTGACTTAAACCATGAAAGACACTAACAATAAACCCTTGTGGCACTTGAAACTTGCCTAACCTGATATGTTTGCGTAACATTAGTATTCAGTCACATCAGCTTCTGGCAAGTTAAGCTGAGTGACATGGTTCTGAGTACACAGTTGCCTGCAGTTAAGTCATTTTATCACACAAAGAAGACGTTCATTAGATATAACTATTACAGTTAGCCCCAATCTCTCATCCTACCTTACTTTGAGATGGTGCGGCCTGTTCACACTCGTTTGCTTCCATCGGGTCAGCAGACACAGAGGGACTCTGAAGGAGGGCAGAGGAGACAGCTGGCACAGATACACTCTTGGGGAACGGACGACTCTGGGCCACATCTGATGTGGCGAGTCCCCCTGCTGCTCCAGCTGCACCACCTGTGGCACCGGCTTCAATCATGTCTGGTAAACAAAGTCCCGCAGAAGCTCCGGCCAGGTCAGGAACCTCTGCAGCTAAATCAGGTAATCCAAGATCACTAGCTGCATCTACTAAACCGCCTCGGCTTTTTGCCCCCGCTAAGCCCGGCACACCATGTCCACTTGCTGCCCCGTCGAAATCAGGTGCCTCAAGTCCACTTGCTACCCCTGTTAGGCCAGCTACACCAAGCCCACTGTCTGTATCTGCTAAGCCTCCGATGCCTCCAGTTTCAACCAAATCTGGTACATCAAGTTCACTAGAACCTCCAGCTAGTTCACCAGTTGCTCCTGCTAGCTCAGGGACCCCAAGTCCACTAGCTGCTTCTGCTAGCTCAGGGACCCCAAGTCCACTAGCTGCTTCTGCTGGGTCAGGGACCCCAAGTCCACTAGCTGCTCCTGCTAGCTCAGGGACCCCAAGTCCACTAGCTGCTTCTGCTGGGTCAGGCACCCCAAGTCCACTAGCTGCTCCTGCTAGCTCAGGGACCCCAAGTCCACTAGCTGCTTCTGCTAGCTCAGGGACCCCAAGTCCACTAGCTGCTCCTGCTAGCTCAGGGACCCCAAGTCCACTAGCTGCTTCTGCTGGGTCAAGGACCCCAAGTCCACTAGCAGCCTCTGCTACATCAGGGATTCCAGGTCCACTAGCTGGCCCTGCTAGGTCAGGGACCCCAAGAGCACTTGTAGCTTCTGCTGGGTCAGGGACCCCAAGAGTACTTTCAGCAGCAGCTAAATGAGATGTTTTCACACTAGGTGAACCAGATGCATCTGGTGCTTTAGGTTTATTAGCACTTGCTCCACTATCTCCTCTTCCACCGGACGGGCCGGAGGAGGCAGCTGGTCGCTCTTTCTGAGCCGAGTCCATAGTGGTTGGTGCTGTACCTTTGAAAGCTGGTTTCTTTGGTGGAATGGGTTTATCCGGTGGCTTTGCTTTGTCATCAGGTTTAGATTTGGCAGCAGCATTTGCCGTGTCATTTGAGCTCACCGGAGCATGTGTGTCACCTGAATTCTTTGGCAGATTACGGCCATTCTCTGATTGGCTAGTTGCCTCTGAGAGTTTAGTCTGGTTTGCAGCCTCAGTCTTGGTACCCTCTTCCCTTGCATCATCCTGAGTGTCCTCATCCGCCACCTTTCCAAATGGATTGGGAGGAGTCACCCTGGGCCTGAACCAGCTCCCCCCAGGGACAGAGCTGGATCGAGAAGGGGTTATTGGGGCTGGAGCGGGAGGGAGCTGTGTCCAGGGCCCGGGATGCACGATGGTCATCCATGGATGGTTACTTCGGACTTTATGGCTACCACTGGCCGGGCTAGTGCTAAAAGGTGTGAGAGAAAAGCATAGGTCATTTTAGAGGTTTTTTGACAGTGACTTAACTTTCGAAAAGCGTGTTTTATGGACTTCCTTTTATGTAATGTTTTAGATTTTTTCTTTCAGTGTTTTCCAATTTCTACCTCCTTTTTTAGTGATTTTATTGCTCTTGTTTTTACACCCTTTGTAAAGCATTTTGTAAACTCTGCGATTAGATAGGTGTTATGTAAAAAAGTGTTACCATTGTTACTATTATTATAGCGAATGGATAAATTAGGTGCTGTAAGTCTGAAAGTTGAAAGACAAAAAGAAATTTAATGTATTCCAAGATAAATACATACTGATGCCAAAGTTGAGTGGATGACTGTTTCTGACAAATACACTTACGTGCGGGAAGAATTAGATGAAGATTTACTTTGGCTGGGTGAACTGCCTGTACAGAGGAAGAGAGAGAGAAAAACAAAAGTGGTTTCATTCAATTTTTTCACCATCAACATCTGTACAGAATGTTAAAGACAGAAAATTAGCAGCTTTAATAAATAATACATAGTGAATATTCACCTGTAGCAGAGGAGCTGTCCATTCTCTGAAATGTTTTGGTCCGGGGTGCAGGAACAGGGCGTGCAGAAGAGTCTAACGTGCGCCTGGGTGCTGGAACTGGCCGACTACATCCTCCTGAAACTGCTGCACATAGTGAAGTAGGAGCGCGCCCAGAGGATCCTTGACTTTTTACGGCTTCCTCCTGTAACTTGCTGTCTGCCAGAATGAGCGAGGGTCCAGCTTCTCCAGCTCCTTCCGGCGCCCGACCTTTAAACCTGTGCGGAGGAGGATGAGGTGGAGCCGGCCTCTTTACCTCGCCCTTCGATCCACCAGCTGAGTCTGTACTTTCTCTCTCTTTCACCTCTCTGCTCCTCTCCTGCCTTGTGTTTCTTCCCCTTCCCTCTGTCTCCACTCTAACACAAACCAGTCTGTCTTGTGACTCTGTTTTCTCAGTGTAATGAGGGAGATGGTAGATGTTGTCAGTGAATCCACCCAGGAATAGAGTCCGTTCCTGACAGTTCAATTTGGGCAGATTCTCAGTAGATCCAATTTGCTGACGGCTGAAGTCAACACGGGTGTTTCTACTGTCTGTTATGTGGTGGGTGCAGATCAAGGAGCCAGCATCACTTCCCTGTTTGTAAGAGCCTGGTAAGAGAGTGCTACAGCACACTTTGCATCTGAAAAACAAGAAGAGGAATATCACTGTGAAGGCATCTGTAACACATATTTAATTCAACTGATCTGTACTAAAGTCTAAATAACTCACTTACCATATAATCAAATGCACCAATGGGATCACTTAACACTAAAAACACTAATGGGAGCAGAAAAATGATGAGTGGACATGCCTTTCCTTTTTTCTATTATGGATAATGATCCCAACAGAAATGTGACTAGAACATCTCCAAATAAGAATAAGCTATTGTTACCTTCTGAGCGGTGCTGTTACCTGAAACAGCTGCGATGGTAGATTTCTCCATCTATTAGGTGCCTCTGTACAAGGTGGACAGGCTTCCTACACAGAGTACAGACACTGTGCGTCCTGCTGCTGGATAAATGATCTTCTCTGCTGGACCGCCGATCAGGCAATCTCTGAAAACAGGAGAGAAAGCAGCAACTGAGGTGACTGATACTGTAGCTCTGGAAAAAAAGGCAGGTTTGTAGACATTAGCAGTGTATGTGCTTTAAAATACATTTGAGCGATTACCTTACAGGGTTTAAGACCATCAGGAGTTCTGCTCTTTGTGAGATTGGTTAGGCTTGTGACATTTGACGACCTCAAACTGGCAGGACTCGCTGCAAAGTCAAGAGAAGGCATGTTTGACAAACCTCTGGATTTAAATGTGCTGTCTTGCTTTTGGCAGAGGAGAGCTGTGGGCTATTTGAAGGTTTTTATTCACATAATGGGAGGAGTAAGAGGATTAGACAGTGGACAGGAGATACTGGTAGTAAAGAAGTGGGATGAGGCGGCATTTAAAGACTTAAAACTAATTCCTCAAGGGGCATAAGCTTGTAGATCTTCTAAGGAGCCTAAAACATCACAGGTTCGATCCTAGCAACAACCAGTTTGCGTCCTTAAAAAAAGTCGAAAGGCCTAAAACACAGACACACACCATGAGACTTCTTGTTGAAGAAGTAGTAGTACTGGGAAAGGTAGGTGAGGACACTCAAGCGATCAGGCACCTCAGTGGAAACCATGTCCTTTGGGTCCAGCAGTGCAGGGATGCCCAGCTTTGTCTCTGCAACCTCAAATGCCTAGAAGGAGATCAGATATACTGTTGTGTTACATAATAACAAATGACACAGAAGCTGTCTACGGTTTAGTGTGTTAGTGATGCTCAATAAACATCAAGCGCCGTGTTGAGTGAGGCATGCTTGCACTGCAGCTTGCACTCAAACACAGTTGGAAATAACTCACCAGTCGGTTATTTTGATAAACATTATCTTTGGAGAGGGAGCTGAAATCTCTGGAGCAAGGTGAGGAAAAGGAAGGGGTTGATTAATCAGTGATGAAATGACAGATGAAATCACGTCAGTTCATATGTTCATTGCACTGTTAGTTTTATACAGAAAAATACTGAAGAACGTCAGAAAAAGAATAGTGCTGACTGATGAAGAGTGGTTATGCAGACAAAAGATCAGATGTAAAAGGTAAAAATACCAACACAACTAGTCCCATCTAATAGGGAGAGAGAGAGAGAGAGAGAGAGAGAGAGAGAGAGAGAGAGAGAGAGAGAGAGAGAGAGAGAGAGATTAAGGAGGAGAGGAGAGCCGCTTATGCCCAGGCAGGTTGCAGGTCCTCCACTGCTCCAGATTAGACAGCATGTTGGTCAATCTGGACCAGGACAAAGACTCCCACTGAGCAGGGACAATAGACAAAGGCCAGGATTCTGCCTAACGTTTCCAACACTGTAGAAAAGTCCAAATAAAGCAGCACACCTGTAGGTGAGGTGAGCGATGCACCTCCAAACCTAGTGGGTTTGCTGGACAGAGAGATTCATAACAACAACCACCAGTCTTCTAATGGCCTACTTACATCAGGTCAGGTCGGTGTTTGTGGATGATGGCACAAAAGGCAAGTCCGTCTCTGAACGAGGTTGACATGTTCTTTACGTCCACATTGGGGTAATTAGCGGATTTTACGCGGCACCATTCAAGTAAAGCCTTCGGTGATCCCATTTCTTGCGCGGGGGTTGGCACGAGGACCGGGTGAACATGCTACAATATGTCAGAGAAGATCAAATGAAGCTGCTCTAGTGTTACTTCGTGGAGGAAACGGGAAACCAGCATCTGTTACCTTACAACTTGTATGTGCAGAAGAAAGAAACCTGTGGCGTCGCGCACCAACCCGCTGCACCGAGTCTCCGTGGCAGCAGGAAGAAATGGTTTCCTGTTGGTTCATCGAATAAAAACAAATTGATTGTATCCGCGCATGAAAACGAGGTCAGATTGTTTCAGTGTTGCCAACCACAACAAACTCTGAAATCTGGCTGGCTCCCCCTCATAGCAGAGTCCAAGCTGCAGCAGTTTGTCAACAGTAACGTCGACGGACTTTTCTCCATGATGAAGTGACGTTGCTCTCCTCCTGACCAAAACATTAGAGTCCACCGAGCATTATTGGTTGACTTGTTTGCAGAAAGCAGAGGGAAATTCAATTTAAATGGAATCCGTTACTTGCTGTAGCCTACTTGTTGTGCTGCACATGCACTGCAGTGCGCAATAGCTGCCGCTTGAGGGAGACACCGGGCTCGATCTCTAAAATTAGGTAGAGTCGGTTTCTGGTTTCAAGTTTATTTCTCAGATGTTGGGGTTCGGGGCCATAAGATTCACTTCAGAGTTAGGCTATGCTTTCAGCAGATTGTCTTTAAAAATATGTTATTTCAGTATTAAATCCGCAAATGGCTGGTAACAGGAACTTTTATATTCATTGCATTAACAGTGACACACTGCACGTATGTAATTTCACAATTTACACCACTATTCTCCAGTGGTTTGTATCGACAGCAGATCCATTACTCAAGCCCACTGTATCAAGTGCTTTTCAGTTTGACTCATCAGTCAAGCCAGCCAGAATGAAATGTACAAGTTCCGGTCAAGATTTCAAAATAAATCCCTAATTGGGGGAACTGGTGCAAAACTTCTTGAGTAATAATACACAGCACCAAAGAGAGATTTAATAGAATACAATATAATAGATTTACGGATAAATATATATTGAATGCTTTCACTATATATTTATTTATATTCATACTTTTTTCAAAGCATATGTTGATAGCCATACAGGCCTAAGAAAATGTCACGCTTTCATTTTGAAGGCAAAATCATCTAACTTCCGGTCTTGTTCTGGTCTCTTGCTTGACGCAGGTCTCCGACTGTACGTGGTCGTGAGTCCCTCGCGAGACCGATGCATGACATAAATCTCGTAGTGATGGCTGCGCCGCCCGATGCGGAGAGTTTGGAGTCTCGTATCAGTGAGTATTTCAAAGTTATTTACCAAGTCAGTGTTCGCCAGAGAGGTCGACGTGCAAAATATTATCCACGAGCTGCAGCGAACAAGATGACAGCTCGTGGCCGTGGCGTCTGCTGAATCAGAGGAGCAGAGACCCTACCATCAGATCAGGATGCTAACGCGTTAGTTAGCTCCGTAGCTGTTGTGCTTGCCAGCTGTCAACACAGCCTGACGTAGCGTTAGCAAGGCTTGCTAGCTCAACAAGGTAGTGAGCAACAAGGCAGTGAGCCACCTTCTTGGGTTTATAGGTTAGATTACAACATGGGATATGGCCTCGAAAGAAACTTCTAGATGAGAGAGTGGCAGAGTGCGTTTATCGAGAGCAAGCTAGCTACACTCCATTAGCACCTTGTATTTTTCTCTGTACGGAGGTACATGACTGCTAGGGATATGAGTCTCAGTGAGACTCATTTTCAATCATGCACAATACAGGAAGCCTGTTTTGCTTGGTTCAAGTTATCAATATCGAAAATAATGATGCCATGTTTAAGACATTTTAATACAGTCAAAATAACGTCTATCTGCTCTATTGTGTGATATCCAATTTCCTAACGTTTCAGACAGAGCCACCAACCCACTGAACAGAGACACAGACTGGGGCAGCATCCATGCCTTCTGTGACCAGCTCAACAATGATTTGGAGGGGTAAGAGAAGGCCACAGGGCCTGGGCATCTCTTGGGTTTCATCCTTTAATGTTGGGCTAGTTGGTGCTGATTAATTTTTAAATATTGGACATTTAATCCATGGTAGTCCTCTTTTTTTTTTTTTTTTACACCCAGGAGGTCATATAAATGAGGATGTTATCCCTCTTGAATTAAGAAATCATTAAATGCTTCTCCTTTGTTAATTTAGATGCAAAATGAGGGGGAAGCAATACAATTATTCTGTCTACTATCCACATATTAAGACTGAACGCTCCCAGTGCCTACTATGAATCATAGTTGTGTGTTTCTGAACATAAGGTCTTGTGTGACTCATGGCACACTGTACTGCAGTTGCAGTTGCTCACTTGCCATCTGACCGCTCAGTGCAGTGCAGTGACTGGAGGTTCAATATTCTTCATGACCTGTATTACAGACCTCAACTGGCCACCAGGCTCCTGGCCCACAAGATCCAGTCTCCACAGGAGTGGGAGGCCATGCAGGCGCTCCTGGTGAGTTCATGAGAGACAATTGAACCAGGGCTAGACGATATATCAGTGTGCGCATATATTGTGCTGATATTGCCCTTTTACAAAAAATCTGATATCAGCCAGTCACTTTATGATGGATATGATGCAGTTTGTTTGAAAACATATTTATTGTTTAATTGATCAATGCTAAAGTAGTTGTCTATGGGAAGCCCTAAACCTGAATTTATTTTAATGTGACATTGTGATTGGATTGCACACAAGTATGCATTATTATTATTATTATCATTATTATTAGTAGTGGTAGTATGCCTGGATTTCAGTGGAGAGTTTTAGTGTCCCATGGTTTAAATGCTGTTTCAGAGGCTTTTCTACCCTGACAAGAGTAAAATATTTGGGAAACAGTGGACACATGGAATTTTTGGCATGGAAATGGAATAATTGAAGATACTGGATACCAGTAAAAAATATTGCCTATTGGCAGCTTTAATCCAAAAATATGATCATCGGACTCCAAAACCCCATATGGTTCAAACCCTAGATCAAACAGTTGGTAGGAGTTGATATTTTTGATCTTTTTGAAAGGACTCTGCGCTCTTGAGTTTATGCTGTCTAAACATTTTCTACTCTTTATAGCTGCTCTTTCAACTGCTCATGAGATGGAACAGTCCTTAAACAAAACTAATTGTGTTGGGGTTTTGTCTAAATATGTATTGAGTAGTTTTAATTAGCCAACCTAACAGAGTATGGTGTCGATGTGTTCTGATGTTGCATTGTGTTTTTTTAACCAGGTGCTGGAGACATGTATGAAAAACTGTGGGAAAAGGTTCCACAGTGAAGTCGGCAAGTTCCGCTTTCTCAACGAACTCATCAAAGTAGTTTCTCCGAAGGTAAGACCTTGGATGTGAGTCTCTGCGTGCATGTGTCAATTTAAATGGGTTTTTATTCATATATGTCTGCCAATCACTCAGATGAAATTCTGTCACTTTCACTGTTAATGACTCAATTTTGTTGTCCTCTTCATCAATCCACCCCCTCTACTCAGTACCTGGGCTCACGGTCACCAGAGCCAGTAAAAAAGAAAGTTCTGGAGTTGATTTATAGCTGGACCTTGGGCTTGCCTGATGAGGCCAAGATCTCAGATGCCTACCAGATGCTGAAGAAACAAGGTAAGCTGCTTTCTGTACTTAGGTGAAGCCATATTACATGATTTCTAGTGTAATAAAGCACCAAAGTTTCTGGTGCATGTCAATTTTTCAGATTGACTTGGATACTCTGAGAATACCTATGAAGAAAAATGTTTGATTTTGACTCGGATCAGAACATATTGTGGGGCAAGTTATTTTCGTGTTTAAAAAGGTTATATGAATCCACCCTTGTTTGAATGAGCACTTTTAACCCTTTCATCACAAGGTGCTTTACATGGCAAGAAAGGACAAAGCTACAGATAAATACAGAGAGAGATAAAACACTGCAGTGAATGAGGATGATGGATGTACTAATGTATATATTAAGTAGTTGTCTTTTCATATTCTGGGTTTGTAAACCAGGTATTGTCAAACAGGACCCAGAGCTGCCGCCTGACAAACTACTGAACCCTCCTCCACCCAGACCCAAGAATGCCATTTTTGAGGATGAGGAGAAGTCGAAAGTAAGAATTTGTCTAAAGAACGAAAAGAATCGCTATCATTTGAAAATCTGCTTTTTGGGTACGCATGTGCATGTATGCCAGGTTGATCCCCACTTTCCCCGATCATGTTTCTCTCATCATTGTCCTCTTTTCCCTCTGGGATTAATAAAGAGTTCGTTCATTCGTTCTGTCATTCTTCACCATCTGACCTCTGCCTGCTTCTTTGGCAGATGCTGTCTCGCCTGTTGAATAGCACGCACCCTGAAGACCTAAAAGCAGCCAACAAACTCATCAAAGAAATGGTCCAAGAGGTAAGCCTCTTTCCTTCTCCTTCCTCGTTCTTTTAAAAATTACATTTTTCACATCCGTTAAACATTAACTGCAGCACCACTTTGTAGTGTCGCAGAGAAAAGTGTAGTCGTGTGTGTGTGTGTGCTTGTAAGAGAAGGATTAACGATACCAGCGTGCAGCGTTGAAGGAGATGGCAGGAACATTAGCTGAAGGAGGAAGTGGGTTGCTTGCCCTGGAGGGTTTTGTGTGTCGCTGGCAGAGTGATTCAGCAGGAGCTCTGAGAATAAATTTGTCCTGATTTTGGGGAGTAATAGGAGCTGCTCTTTGCTTTTATCCCTAGACATCACTAATGGCCTCTCCCTGACCTTTTTTTTTATACCTCTGCATCCTTCCCTCTGGCTATGTCTTTGTCTGTCTATTGTATGTTACTATGGCTTGCTTAATTTCTCATCATTTTCATATATATATGTGTGTGTGTGCGCACACCCTCGCATGCGTGTCTTTGTGAATTTGACTCTGTCTGTCTGTCTGTGTTAGGACCAGAAGCGAGCAGAGAAGGTGTCGAAGCGGGTGAACGCCATCCAGGAGGTGAAGGAGAGCGTCAGTCTGCTGACTCAGCTGCTGGAGGACTACGACAGGACCGCCAGCGAGCAGAGCAACGCTGAACTCATACAGGTCTTGATCAGTGGATGTGCACATGTACACACGAGCAAAGACAAAAACTGAAAGACAGAGACAGAGAAAACAGACGGCGATGCTACGCTCTCTCAGTCAGAGGGAGATGCATGCAAAGTGTACATCTGTATTGTAGTCACCAATCAGACAGAGAAACTTAACTTCAAGTGTTTGATGCTGTGTGTTTAGGACTTGTACCAGCGCTGTGAGAAGATGAGACCTACGCTGTTCAGACTGGCAAGTGACACAGAGGACAACGACGAGGCCCTGGGTGAGTTTTACTTTATTCATCTACCATTAATTATAATGTAAATGGAATAAGGAGTCTCGTATGACCAGAGAAACAAGGTGTTACTGTCATTGGGAGGCAGGGTGGTCTAGTGGTAAGCATGGCCGTCCCGTAATGAAAGGTTCACAGGTTCAATCCCTGCAACAGCCATATTGGCCTCAAGCAAGACATTGCACCCCTACCTGCTCACTCTTTGTAAGTAGCTCCTGATAAGGTAATTGCAAATATAAAAACTGTCTGAAAACTCATTGCCAGTCCAGGCACAAACACTGCTTACTGACAGCTTGGTCAGCTTTACATATAAACAGACTGACAGATGTATCCACTGAAGTATTGTCAGTGTCCATGCAGAAATCGTTTATCTCCAATCTTGCCATTTTGTACTGTAATTGCCAGTTGACATTTTCTCCCACATGTAGAAAATGTGTTATGGTCCTAGGACTAAACCATTTATAATGCATTGTTAAAATGTCAAAAAATACATGGATATCAGTTCAGATAATTTACCAGTCTTCTCTATTCCTGAAAAGTCAAGTTGACATATTGGGGCGATGCAGTGTAATATCGTCGCTGTCGGGTGAAAACCTGGTATCTCCAAATTGTCCACTTTTCAGGAACTAAGAAAATCAGCCTTGTTTTTAGCTTGATGACAATGCATTTTTGAGTTTATCCAATGGTTCTGAAGGGGTTTCATAAGCTCAAGAGGTCAGGGAATTTTCTCAACCCACAGAGGAGCATGAAATCTTTAATTTGAAGTAAAAACAAGAAAATCGGCAAATTGGAGTTATGGGGTTTTCACATGATAGTAGCGATATGATACTTATAGGGAAAGTCTGGTTTCACTTGCTCCCTCCAGTGAGGTCAGAGGTCAGGGTCAGCTACCAAACAGCACCCCTGGAGCCCGACGGCACTTGAGCAGGACGGATGCTTGCCGACACGGTTTCTTACACCCGGGTGTTCCAGCTGGAGGACGGTCTTTCTAACGTCTAGGCCACCCTGCCGCCCAATAGGAGACAGAACGGTTCTGAAGGATATCAACTGTATGAAAACTGTAAGGAGTGTATCCTCATGTCTTTCCACAGCGGAGATCCTGCAGGCCAACGACAGCCTGACCCAGGTCATCAACCTGTACAAGCAGCAGGTGAAGGGCGAGGAAGTGAACGGCAACAACACAGTAAACACACAGAGACAAACGGGTGGGTGAAGCATCGAGGAAAACCAACGTGAAAACTTTAGACAGCACATAATGAGTGATCTCAGATGTTCACAAATATGTCCATAATCATTTGTAGTGCTGTTGTTGACCCCATTCCTCACAGGAAGGACGGCGCTACTAGATCTGTCAGGATTGGACACGTCACCCCAGTCCCCTCCCTCCTTCCCAGAGTTCCCCACTCCGACAGACAGCCTGAACGCCCCCTCCCAGGAGATGGGGATCAGTCTCCTAGACGATGAGCTCATGTCACTAGGTAACAGCCTGACAGACAACACACCGTCTTCTAACTTTACCTGTTGTTTTGTTTGACCAACACAAGATTACACACACAGTCTATTTCTATATATATGTACTGTATAAGATACACACACATATATAGATAAATAGATAGATAAAAAAGCTTAATGTCTATATGTGTTATGCAGGTTCCACACAATTGTTATGAGTGTTATGGTAACTAGATAGATAGATTTTTTTTACTTTGTGTCCTTGCCTCACCCAGGTTTGAGTGAAGGGACCCACACCTCTAACCCTGCTTCCCAGCCCGAGGACTCCACAGCATGGGACTCCTTCCAGGTGAGAGAAGGGAGAATTATAATTGTGATTATTCACTAATCGTTCATATGAATAAAATTTAGGTCATTAGTCAAACACACCAAACCTCTTTTCCAATTTGGAAAATATTACAATTCATTCACAATTAATGCTTCAATCTAATCAGTAAGACATTGGTACTATTCTTTTGTGTCTGTCGCTTTCCACCAACAGTCCTCTGACAGCATAGACGCAGACATCCCAGCAGCACCCAGTCTTCTCCTGAGCCCAGACCCGCCCTCCCACTCTCAGCCCCTGTCCTCTGGCTCCACCCCTGGGAGCTCGGCCCTGGACGAGCTAGACCTGCTGGGGAAGACCCTGCTGCAGCAGTCCCTGCCTCCAGAGGGCCTGCAGGTCAAATGGTAACTTACTAATAATACTAAACTACCATCACATTACTGAGATATTGCACTGCTTCACTGAAACTCTATAAAACAGTGCCCTTTTTTAAAAAAAAGAAAAGCGTTGCTTCAACTGCTTTTTATCCTGATAATTTGAAAAGGTCTGTCGCACTTTGTTTCCATAACGACCAGCTGCAGTAGCTGCCACTATCAGCAAACAGAACTTGTGTGCAATTGTCAGATACTAGAAACTCCTACAACACAGCCAATGTGCTCCATACTGATGAGAGTAACAACTACTACCAGCTTTTCTACCAGTTTTTTCCTCCTACGTACCGTGAAACCCCGCCTCGTCTTCATTGTGATTGGTTGCCTGACAAAAAAGCAGCCCCTGTCATATTTGCGCTTCTAAAAACTTTAACTTTTCTCAACTTTAGAAAGTACTCCACTCTACCTAAAAAGATGCCAGGATGGCTCAGGATAAGAATAATGTTCTTTGAGATGTTTAGTTAAAAGTGTTTTTATTTGAAGACTAAGTCCTCACAGGCAGAACAGAAAATACTGGACCTTGATTGGTTGACAATACCAGGTCCTCTAATGCAAATGAGGTAAACCTGCTGAGTGGAGGCTTTCCACTTCAAATGCTGCAAAAATGTCTGGTTGGAAGGATTTCAGTTATTCTTTAGTGAGGGAGCCGATCAGGACCAAGTCCAGTTGTGATGCATTGACTGGAATTGAATCTGAAACTACATGTAAAAAGAGGGTGGATTTTTCAAAATGCAATAATAATAAATTTAACCACTCAAACAAAATGAAATTTTTGACAATGTCTCCTATAAACATCTTTGATCATATATATACGTACATATAGGAAATTTTAAATTCCTATAATAGGGCCACTTTAAATTTGGTCCATGATGAAGATGTTAGAATTGAGCATCATGTCAAAGTTTTTCTTTTCTGCTTTCAGGGACAAGCAGCAGTCCAAACCGACTCTGCGAGATCTCCAGAGCAAGTCTGGATCCAACATCACCCCAAGCCCCATCCCAGTCTTCACCTCTGAACCCCCCGGGGCTCTGCTGAACTCTCAGCCCGGCCTTGGAGCTACATTGCTGGATATGTCCCCTACTCACACGGAGACTCCCCCGGCAGAAGTCACCCTGACTGATGTTTTTGTACCGCTAGAATCCATTAAGCCCAGTAAGTAGATTAACCTGGTGACCTTTGTGCTTACACCCACCTGGAAGTGCAAAGTATTATTTCCCCTTCTCCCCTGCTGTTTCTGTCTTCATCTCTCCCTGTTTCTTTCTGTCCTCTCCTCCTCCAGGTAGTCTGTTACCGGTGACTGTGTTTGATGGACACAGTTTGCGGGTTCTGTTCCACTTTGCTTGCGACTCGCCTCCGTCTCGTCCCGATGTGCTGGTGGTCATCATCTCCATGCTCTCCTCCGCCCCCGTCCCCGTGACCAACATTAACTTCCAGACCTCTGCTCCAAAGGTCAGCTCTCAGGAACTTAAGAGGCCCTTGTCCCCTATCAATTTGATTATGACACTATATTGACCAATAGATATTGATCTGAAGCAGTAGATATAAGGGTTACGCAAAAGAGGTCGCTAATCACCATTATAATACATTTTATTTACATCAAAAGCAGAGTTTACAAATTGCTTTACAAAAAGGCATCAAAAGAGACGGTAAAATATGGTAAAATGGAGATAAAAACTGGCAAACACAAAACAAGAGTGGGCAAAATCTAATTTGTCGTTAACAGTGTTATCTATAATGGATTTCATCTCATAAAGACATTACTGTTACTTTATAATCTCAGTAACGAGAGGATGATATGGCTGTTGTAAATGAGCCTGTGATGTTTTTTATTTATCGATTGCAGTCCATGGCGGTGAAGCTGCAGCCACCATCGGGAACTGAGCTTCCAGCCTTCAACCCCATCCTCCCTCCTGCTGCTGTCACACAGATCCTGCTGCTGGCAAACCCAGACAAGGTAGGCCAGCATGGTTCACTGTCAAGTCAAATCAAACTTGGCAACTTAAATGATGATACCGAGGGTTTTTTTTAAAAGTTTGAGCCAATCATCTAGGTTGCCCCTCTCCTTTACATTATTCATGGTGGTGTTTCCGTGCAATCAGCACAGCCGGAGACAGCGGAGCTCATTTTTGTCCCTTCAGAAGAAGCCATTTGCTGACATTCATTCTTGTACAGTACGAAAAACAACCCGAGCTAGATAAATCATCACAGTAAATATGAAGCCTTAATTTAGTTCAGTCAGTTTCTGTTTTGTTATTTCATGTTGTCAAAAAAATCGAATTACATGCGACATGCATTGCAAAATGATTGGGGAAATGTAAACAGTAGACCGTAGTAAATGGGCTGTAACTCTAAATGACAGCGGTATTCCTTTTCATCCTACTGCTCTGACCAATTCAGTGGACTAGAATGGTTGTGATAGTAGCCTGTACTTGCCCAGCCTCCTCTGAATATGCTGAACTTGTACTTCTGGACTAAATACTCGACACGGCTGTATGTCAGTTTCCCCTCTGTGGCATCTGGCTGACGAGTTCATCTAACTTTAGATCATGAGATTACTGTAAAACTAAGATGCAGTCTGTGTAGCCAGTTTAAGGCATTATTTTCCTACATAAGCCCACATTAGCTGGAGGAGCCTGATACTAAGGTGACTGTCCACCAAATAGATAGTTCTTTTTTTATGGCTGTAAGCACCTATTTATTCACCTATTGTATCTCTCGTGTGTGTGTGTGTGTGTTCCAGGAGAAAGTGCAGCTGCAGTACAGGTTAACCTTCACCATGGGAGAGGAGCAGCACGACGAGAGCGGCGGTCTAGAACAGTTCCCCCCTCCCGAGACGTGGGGGAACCTATAGCGTTCACACGGGACCGCAACCTGACAGACTCTCTGCTTTCAGACTCCGCTTCCTTCCCAGTCCAACTCTCCAACTCAACACGTCGCATAAACTATTTGGTTTTGGTTTTTTTAACCACGCTGTATTTTTTCAGTTGTTTTCTTTGGATTATCCTTCGCTCAATCAGTGTATTGTGTTTATGCTTTGCTCTTAATGAGTCGTACGTGTCTAGGGCTAGTCTGCTGTATGTGGCTGCTTTAAAACAAAAAACCCTGCAACTGCTTCCCCGGCTTTGTTGCAGCTTTGTCGTCTTGTTTTTAACAGGTAACGCTATGAAGGAAGAACACCTACATCAGATGTGTGCATAATTACTGTCATCATCGTTTGGCGTGCTTGATTTTTATTCACCCGGTGCACAAAAGTTGGGCCTTTGTCGAGAACGTCAACTTGCGACCAGTTGCGTTCGCCTTCACTTCTGCATGCTCCGCCCACCTGGGGAACTGCGCTCGCAAAATCAAGCACACCAAAAGAGAAAGGAAATGTGAGTCACATATTTGGGGAAAAAACAAACAAAAAAAAAAGCTGTACTGAATTAACTTTTGTGTTTATGTTGTGTCTATTTTGTGACGCGTGAATATCATTGAGGATTTCTTTGGTCACGACTGAGTTCACTTTTTGATTTGCACAGGGAATGACTTCTTGGTAGTACTGTTGTTTTTCCTTTTTCCTGTCTTGTGGAAAGAACAAACTTACCGTAACATTGAAGTTCTGTTTTATCAGCCATACGTGCCTATTTTGCAGTTTGTTTCATATCTGTTCTAGTGCACTCGGATGGATTATTTGTCTTGGTCTCATCTGTTACATTGAGTCACATTAGTCACATTAGGTCCGGAAACAGCTTGTCAGAGATACAGTTCAGCTTCAGAATAATCTTGGCAAATTGTTAATATTATAAGAGCATTTTCAGCTGCGTATAAATGAAATGTTGACAAAAAATATATCTTTTGTTTAGCTAGTGACCTAATTCATAATTTCTGCTCTTATTTGGGGAAATTCAATATGGGTGACTTGAGTATATGCAAACTGAGCTGCACCCGGGTGTTCTGGGCAGTTTCTGTCTCTCAAACATGCTCAACTTGTTTCGGTGGTCTGCAATGCATGCTAGCCACGCTGAACCACTCCCTCCTCCCGACAGTCTCTCAGTCACATTCCACTGCACTACTTCTCTCCAATACAACTGCTTTGTAAATACTGATGATGGCAGTTCTGTTCTGTACATTTTGCCTAGTGCGACGTGCAAGAGCATAACACTGAAAAAAATATATCTAATGGGTAATAAAGGTTTTTTTCTTGGTGATTTGAAGCATGTTCATTTGCGTGTTGTGTAGATAAGAAATCATTGTATGCGTATTCCTCCTCCCACCACACTGCAACTCAACCTCACGCTATTGTCCCTTAAGCTGCTTTTCACTTTCACATCATATTGCAAAGAACTTCAGAGTACACAATGCTACACTGAAAAGCTTTATTGAAACCTGAAAAACAAACAAAAATGGTAAAAAGTGAACATGCTGTTGGTAAGCTATACATACCTTATCTATCATCACTGTAGCAAAGACTTAACCACACTAGTGATTAATGGACCACAATAAATTGTGGTTGGACTCAGGAGATTTGGAAGTAAAAACTTAAATGCCAGGAAGACTTGGGAGCTCAACTACATGCTTGTGATTTTGACAGAGTGCTACGGCTCCACAAGGCCCCTCTAGGTTTGCTTAACTGTATCAAACCTTAACTGAATATCCATGTATGTTTTTCTGAATTAATGTTCCTAAAATGAACACTAAGGTAAAGAGTTCAAAGAAAATGTGTTCTAAAGAAGAAAAAGGAAAATCTCACTGAGTATACATGAGAACAATCTTTTTAACAATAATTGTGTTGAAGGTCTATGGATCTCCAAGGTTTACCTTCAACTAACTCAACATGTTCTTGCGGCTTACAAAGTTTCAAACATGAAAGTAAGGATATTATGTACTAAACCTACAACAGATCAGCTTAGAAACAAAACAAGATAAAGTAACTGAAGCACCTACCTTTGATACACCTAAAGGCAAAATCAGATACTTTAGAAATCCACTGAAGCAGCTCACATCAAGAGGCTCACAATACAAAAAACAGCAGGTTTGCACAAAAAGGTGTGAAATTCTTTTCAAACTTGCAGACAATCGTGACAAACTGAGTCAACTGACACACAAGAGTCAGTTTTAGCCAAACATTAACTGATGAAAGTTGATTCATCTGACTTTCATGAAAGAACAATCTAAAGCAAAAAGGATTCACTATCTCATAAGAAACAAACAATTTGGGAATCCAGTCCAAATCTTGCTGTCATGGAATCTGATGTTGAAGAAATGACCATAACTCACCACTCAAATATCACCGAGGCAGGAAATTCAAAGCACAGTGCACAAATGTGTTGCAACCCAAGCAAGCTCTTAATTGGAATGTTGATGTGACAGTGGTAAATCGTCAAGGACTCAAAGCTAAATCCTTACAAAGTCAGACGATTGATTTTGAGGATAAAACAAATGTCTGTGAACGTGTAAGTGTGTGCGTTTTCCTCAGATCGCATTACTTTCTGCCTGAGGGAGGAGCGGGTGACGGAGACGCAAACTGGAAAGGCGAGTGCCCCATCAGGCCCATCATGGGCTGGGGAGGGTTAAACTGCTGGGCCATGAGCGGCTGGGGGCCGGACGGGGGCGGCGGCGGGGCCTGCCCCCCTCCGCTGCCCCCTGACCCAGAGCCGCCCCTGGAGCTGCTGTACTGGCTGCTGCTGCCGCTGCTGTTCTGGTACTGGTCGTAGGAACTGGAGCTGGAGCTGTAGCTGCGCCCTCCGTCCCTGCTGCTGCGCTCTCTGTAGGAGGAGGAAGAGGAGGAGGAGGAGCGCTCACCGTTGCGGCCGCTCCCTCCGCAGCCGTCTCGGCTGTCCCGACCGAAGCTGCCGCTGCCTCCCCGGCTGTCCTTGCTGCTGCTGCTGCTGCTGCCCCCGCCCACGGAGCGCATTCGCCGGTCGCACTCATCCTGGTACATCAGGTTGGGATTGTTGGAGTTGGAGCCGCCACGGAAACGAGGACGGCCGCCTGCAGACGAGAAAGAGAGACAAAGAAGAGAGAGAGAGGGGACAGACAGAAAAGAGAAGAGAATGCAACATCAGTCAAACCACCACCTGATCCCATTCACATTTTCTGCCTGTTGATGCACAACCTGCAGCACTAACTCAGCACTCCATCATCATTTTAAACCTTAAAAACTTTATGTTTGGTCTACTGTCATACAGTAAAGCTGCATGTTTATGTGCAGTTTTCTGTTACAAACTGGCCTGCAACTATTGTGTCAATCTATTGTGTAACTGTTTTGTAATCTGTCGGCACCAATTAACCAAATCAAAAATGGTTCCTATTAAAATCAGTTTCTTGCAGTGCTGGGGTCTCTGCAGCTAATTTATGTCCACCACATGAAATATCTAGTACTCTCCACCTTTCACAGGTTTAACCTGGGAGCTATTCCAGCAGGAGGTTGTTTCCTCACCTCCTCCGCCCCCCCCGCGGCCAGTGTCGACCAGCTGCAGCAGTTTGGGGTTGATGGCCTGACGGGCCTCCTCCAGCACCCGGATCAGCTCACGGGCCTGCCGGAGGTTCCCCGGGGTGAAGAAGGTGTAGGCCGTGCCTTTGTTGGTGCTGCGGGCCGTGCGGCCGATGCGGTGGATGTAGTCCTCCGAGGAGTTGGGGTAGTCGTAATTGATGACGAACTTGACGTCCTCCACATCTTAGATTTGGAGCAGGAGGGGGTTGAGATGGGGCAGTACGGTGGGTTAAGTTACAGGGAGGGAAAAGAGAAAAACAGAAGTTAGAACAAAACTAACACTGATTGACAACTGAATGAATCAATATGCTCCATTCAGGAATTTTGGTTTTGAGTTTTGTGCTTTTGGAATTGGGGACACTCAAACAGACAATACCTGCAAGACACCCATCATCCTCCAAGAGCCTCACTTACCTGTCAAATGATGACTATTTGGTAGAATTTGTGCATTACACAATTAGAAATTGATTTTACTTACCATGCTAATTAATGCTAAGTACTTGCCCACATGCAAACAGATTACATGTGCTGTCTAATCTACAGATCAACTGAACTGCCTGAAGATGTCAAAAGGGAGAAACAAATTTCATGGGGTAAGTCACCTTCAAAATCAAAAAACTAATCAGGTAATCCTTGGGTAAAAAAAAAAAAAAAAGAGATGCAGCAGTCAAAAACGATTGCTGATGAAGAGTTGAAGCATAGGAATCAACTGAGAAAAAAGTTATTTTTGGGGGAAAACAAATTGTGGAGATTTCTTTCGTTTGTTTAAAACAAGTCAGAGGTCTGTTTCTCATTACAGTTGACAAAGGGCTCTGAAAACACTGCTGATTAGAGGAAAAACAAGTCTCCTTTTGGAGCACGACGAAGGCGGGCGGAGGGGGGAAATGGGGAAGGGGGAGGGGGGTTGAGGTACTTACCCTGTATCAGAGATTTAGAGGTGACTTACAAGGTTTACCCCTCTGTCCCCCCACCCCCGCACCAGTCCTGGGAGGTCTGCAGGGGTAGGAGGAGAGCGCACAGGACAAAACACTGGTCCTTCCTCCCACCTCGCCACTCCTCCACATCCCTCCCAACGCTGGAAACTGTGGTGGATAAGACTATATTCTTATCTCTGCCTCTTCACATCTCCCAGTCTTTTTTTTTGCCTGGGAAAAATTGGTGCTGGCTTTTGGGTGTTTCTGGTTCATGGTGATGAGTCGAGAGGATCTAAACACTTTGTCACATAGACTCGCCATTTCTTACATGAATAGGTGTCTAATTGTGGCATAGGATGGTGGGAGTGGCAGTTGAGATTTTCTCAAAGGGTTATGATGGTCTTTGATGGATGTGGCTTGTTCCAAATGCCTCCCGGGTCACTTCCAGAGTCTGGCAGTGGTATCTATGAGCCCAGCTATTCAAGTGCAGTAACAAGAAACAGACACTAAGGTGACGGTGTGGAGATTGTTGTTGTTTTTTGTTTCGTTTTTTATAGGGGAGCTGACAAAGGGCTTTGCCAGGGAATTGCCAAAGTACCTAAAGTACCTTTTTGCAAATCATCGAGCGATGATGAGTTATTTACGGACTGGACTGGCAGTCTGTGTACGATGTACACAAAGAAAAATGGCCAAAGTGTACAGAAGGAGGGGGTGGGGGGTGGGGGAGCAGGAGGAGGGCAAAAGGTCACAAAAGGGAGACTAAGCAGACAGAGGTCAGAAACAGTTTAAAGAAAAGGAGGAGACAAAGAGCAGAAGTTAAAGGGGAAAGGCAGTGGGAGGAGGGAGAAGAGAGAGGAAGGGGAAGGTGAATAATAAAGAGAAAGAAGGAAACAGATTGAAAAGGAGAAAAGTTGTGACCAAGAAAGAGAACGCGAGCAGGAGAGAAAAACAGGAGAGATGGGGTCCGAGAAAGAGAGGAAGAGAGAGTGAGAGAAATGAAAGGACGACAGAGGAGCAAAAGAGAGGGAGATCGATACAGAGAGGCGGCTCCTCCAGGCCAGGACTCCTGCCAGCCAGGACCAGACATGACGTCCGCAGAGGGAGAGGCCGGCCGGCACAGCCAGTGGTGGGGGGTGTCAGGGGCTGGCATCAGGGGGCTGCAGGGGGCAGTTCAGAGGGGAGCCTCCAGCATAGCCGTCCATGCCCGGCTTTGGCTGCTTCCCTCCCTCACTTCCTGGCAGTTGTCTCTGTCTCTGTCTTCTTGTAACGCACCACTGTTATCTCAGCTTCAGGGAACTTTAATAAGGCTATCACAGAGCTCGAATAAGGCTATCATAGATGAGTGTATCCATGGGTCCAATTTGGGGAAAATTTTGTTGTCTGACAAGCTAGTTTACATGTTTATCAATGGTAATGTTGCTCCTGAAGGCCTGTGCAGGAAAGGTTTCATAATCAGTATCCCATAGCGATAAATACAGAGCTATGGCAAACTTGTCCAAAAAGTCTCTGGGTGAATCTGAGTTAATTTAAATGTTTGCGCTGAGTCTCTGTTACAGTTGGTGTGGAGCGTTACTGTAGTGATGGCATGGCTGAGGGGAGTCCACCCTCCTCCATACCCCCCTCTTCGCCCTCTCAACTGACCGCCGCCCCCAACCCCAGGATCAAATTTGGAAGCCCAGCAGCGGCCCGCGCTCCCCCACCCTTGTCGCCCAGGCAGCCAGTGTCCTGGAAGGGGGGAGAGGTTTGTTTGAGGGCTCTGTTCTAGGTTTTCAGTAGAGATGGCTGTGTCTGGGATTGATTAATCAGGCCGTCTCTCTCCCCAACTCAGGTTTCGATTTGTCATGCCTAGGTCCGGCTGCAGGCTCCCGAGGGCCTGTGTGCTTCTAGTTGCCGGAAGAGAGACTTGGAAACAAAAAAAACAATAAAAATAAAATGAAAAGAAAACAAATGAACATAGAATTAGGTTCAAAAAATTGATTGCCATCTTGTAAGGGGCTGCTTCATCAACCATACCCCTTACATCTTCACACTTTATTCAACATCATTTCTATGTTCATAGTATTTTTCAATGTCTTATTCAATAGGGCAAAATGGCTTAAAGCCCCGCTTCAAATATGATATACTTCTCAGATACATACTGTATCTAACAAGTATGTTCGTTGTTTGAAAGAATGTGCATGTGTGTGTGGTTGACTACAAATCTACTGTGCAGAAACATGCAGTAAAATAGTGATTATTATATACTGACCATTGTTCACATTATATTATTCTACATATTATATTATCTAGTCAAACAACTGTGTGTGTGAGTGTGGGGTTATGCTGAGGAAATATTGCTTTGCTCTTGAGCACACATGACATACCCAAACCACGTGAGGCCACATCAGTAGCAATGAGGATAGGAGCTTTGCCGCTACGGAACTCTGCAACACAACATGAAGGATGGACAACTATGAGCTGAATGGCATATCTTCAAAGAGACGACATCAAATAAAAGGGAATTACACTGCGACAACCAAAAGGGCACAAAAGGACAGTGCAGTTGATGCTAATCGTTGTGGTTCACATGTCCACATCTTTGTTGTACCTGACAGCACCCAGTCTCTCTCTGGCTGGCTCTTGTCACCGTGAATACACATCGCTGGCCACCTAGGAGGCAAACCGGCAACCTGTCAGCTTCAGCTTCAGAACTTGATGAACATGATTATCACACAAGAGATCTTGGGTCATAAAAACTGTAGAGACTGTCTGGAACACTATCAAATCTTAGGAGGTCTCATCAGTCAAACAAGCTTTGTGTAAAAGGCTTTTGTGAGCATGTTCAGGAAGTGTGTTCTTCCATCTTCCATGCCATACTGACCCATCTCGTCTCATCCTGCGTGTGAGGTCGTCACATCGTTTCTTGGTCTCCACAAAGATGATGGTTTTGTTCTCCTTCTCAGCCATAATCTCCTCCATCAGCTGGAGCAATCTGAGGAAAGAGGATTGAAAAAACTTGATTGTCCATTAACATAAATAAAGGGGGAAAATAAGGACATTTGGCTTCAGCTTGTGCCTTGACTCATAACAGACATACATAATCACTTTGGGCATAAGAGGGGAGGGAGAAGAGAGGAAAGACAGGAAAAACAGAAAGTTGGAAGAAAAAGAAAAAAGGGGAATATAACAATGGGAGAAAGCCATGAACCAAAAATAAGCCCAGCCTCTTACTTGTTGTCCTTCTCACTCTCCATGCAGACGTCAACGATCTGCAGGATGTTGTGGTTGGCGCTGAGTTCCAGGGCTCCAACATTGATCTGGACGTAGTCCTTCAGGAAGTCCTCTGCCAGCTGGCGAACTTCTTTAGGCCAGGTGGCGCTCCACATCAGGGTCTGTCTGTCAGGCTGGGCAAAGACAGAGAAAGAAGGAAAGAAGGACAGAGATAAAAAAAGAATCTTGCTGCTTCATCTAATACCAACCAGCCAAAACATAATGCATATGGTAGCAACAGAGGCATCTTGTTGCTGTCAACCACTACTATCCTACAAAAACATAAACTTAACTTGTACGCTTTTCATTCAACTGAACCCCCTTATTAGCTTTACCCTGATCTGGTCCACAATCTTGCGGATCTGTGGTTCAAAGCCCATGTCCAGCATGCGGTCAGCTTCATCCAGCACTAGGTATGTGCAGCGCCGCAGGTTGGTCTTCCCGGCCTCCAGGAAGTCAATCAGACGACCTGGGGTGGCGATGCAGATCTCGACACCTAGGAGAGACAAAGGGAGGTTGAATTACAATCTATAATTGATCCTCTTCACGCAATGCAACATACAAATTTAATCCAATGTGGGTGTAATAAAGATAATGTGACACGGATGTTCAGGCTGAGATAGACAGACTGCTATCAAAAGGGATGAAGTTTATGTCTGGTTACTAATGTTATGTAACATAAAACAGCATTATCCAGACAGGAAATCCCCCTCACCTCTCTCCAGGTCACGGATTTGGGGTCCCTTGGGGGCGCCCCCATACACACATGTGCTTTTGATGCGGGACGACTTTCCATAGTCATACGCCACCTGTTGTACCTGCTGTGCCAGTTCTCTGGTGGGGGCCAGGACCAAGCACTGCAGAGGACACAAATAATGACATAACAGTCTTCTGGTTGGTGCAACAACCACTGTATACGTGTATCAAGTAGGCTTTTAATCTGCGTTCCTTTCCACCTATGACTACTTCTAACTATGATATGAAAAGGCAGACTGCACTCTGTATATTCTGTTGCTCTCTTTACTTACAATGGGTCCATCTCCTCGCTCCAAGTAGGGCTGATGGTTGATGTGCACAATGGCAGGCAGGAGATACTGAGGACAGACAAACAGGGAGATTTATTATTACAGAAGATGATATTTATGTACATGTAAATCCCTTATCTTAAAATCATCCTTCAACAATTGACCTTCCACGAGATCCGGGCTGCTCTGTAATCTACAAGTACAGTAATGCATCTGTCTTGGTAAGGACAGGAGTTGGGGAGGATATGAGTCTCACCGATAAGGTTTTCCCAGAGCCGGTCTGAGCGATGCCCACCATGTCTCTCCCACTGAGGGCCAGAGGGAAACCCTGCGCCTGGATGGCCGTGGGCTCCTTGAAGTTCTGCTGCATCAGCACATCCATTACATACTCTAGATAGGGGGTAAAAAAAACTTCAGGCTATTGCGGTAGTACCAGATTAAAATTAAGTGCAGTTCCAGAGGTTTGTATGTGCGGATAAACATGTATGCTTGTACTCACGAGGGAAATGCGCCTGATTGAAGTTAGTGACAGGCTTTGGGCAGCCTGAACCTCTGACAGTGATTTCCTTCTTCCTGCGAAACTCCTCAATGTCATACTGAAACCACAGGAGGACAACCCCCATGTGTTAAACCACCGCAGACTAAACAAAGACCATGTAGGGGTGGGTAGTGTTTGTCAAAGTGGGTCCACAGCGTATTACAGAATAATTTCTCTGTTTTTTTACCTGTGTGAAAAGTTTGCAGTATGGTAGAATGCATCAAAAACATCATTGGTTTGAGTGTGACATTAGAAAAATACCTGACTCAACCGCTGCACTTCTGGATGTTCACTATAGAAGTTCTTTTCAAACTTGGGAAGCTCGTTCAGGTCCCATTTCTTCTTGCGTAAACGGTCCCCAGGGTTCCCAAACTTTTTATTGGGGGGAGGCCCACCTCTGCTGGACCCAAAACGAGGGCTTCTACAATACGATGAAACAAGCATCACCCTAGAGCTAACTTTGCTTTCTCTTGGACTACAATATAATTTCTCACTATATTTAACAGTTACAAAAGTCTCAAAACACAAAGTCCCTCATAATCAAAACAAGTAAGCTAGCGTTAGCTGGCATGCAGCTGATTTAACGTACTTACCCCCGGTCACGACCACGGTCTCGGTCTCTGTCTCCATACGACCCTCTCATTTTGAGCACACACGCTTCTTAAATAAGGATAAGGTGTGAAGTACGGCGAAACGGTTGACTAAAGAACCGTTAGCTCGGTGCACTTCTTGTCTCCGAGGATAGCTGGGCTTTGCTAACCGTTTCGGGCCTAGCTTGGAAACGACAACCAACGCGCACCCTAGTTTGGCCTGATGCTAACTTTTAACATTAGCTAAAGCAAAAAATAAAAATGATACCTTGCTAGTTCGTCAAATAATTCAATGATAACACAAAGCCATGTTTCTGGCGTGACACAAGCCTATATATATTTTTTTACCCAAATGTCAGTGACGTATAGGCTCGACGGGAAGCAGCAGTCTTGCTGTGTTGTTGTTGTTGTTGTTGCTTTGCGGTCCGGCGACGCGGCTTGCAGGAGCGTCTGACTGGCTGGTGCTGGGACCCCACGCCCCTCAATATGCACTTTATTATTTCACTAAACAGCAGGCCTAATGTAGTGCTGGAGGGCGGCCCGCATAGACTTCATCCAAGTTCATATGCAATGTATTTCAGAGTTAAATCAAAGTCAAGAGAATGAATTTCACATGAAGGTAAATAACACATTGACATCCTCTGGTGGTCGCTTTCATACTTTGTCTTGAGCAGCGATATTTGACATTAAATCTTTTCACTTTTTAGAAAAGTTATTATAAAATGCTTATAGAGTAACAAGGTGGTTAGTACGTCAGTGGATAAATATATCGATTCCTGGTTTATAATAGATTGTAATCCATTAAGTCTAGCAATACAAGTAGAATCAATGTCCAATATCACAAAATATTGCTAATTTTATGAAGATTGACTGCAGAGCTGGTGGTATAAAGTAATTTAACAAGTGGTGGAAGTTTGCTTTTAAACAAATAAAGAAAAGAATTTGTCCTTTTTCAAATTGTCTATTGTCTTTTATTTCCTTTTCAACACCAACAGAGACAAATATAGCATCAAAACCTAAGAGATAATATTACCAATATACAAATGAAGAAAAATTATAAAACAAAATAAAAAGAATGAGTCATGAAAATACAAAACAAAGCACTATCCCAACTCGAGTACTATAGTCATCATCATGAATGTTTCGCAGTGCTTATTTAAACTCTATTTACAATATTCATTCCTTTCTGGTATAATATATTCAGCTTTGTCATTAAGATACAACTTTTAAATCACATAGTATCAAAAGTATCATTTGATAGCGTGTCAAATCAAGACGCTTGAGGTTGATATGCTGTTACCTCAGGGGCAAAGTACAAATAAGGCATTGAATGTCACTCCTTTTCAACATCACCAAGCCAAAGGTACATTTAGAACAAATTCAGTCAACCGTCGCTCTTCATTGAAGTACTGTTGTTACTTGAAAGCGAAGGGGTTCAGGGGTGAGAGAGATAAATGACTGATGTGTTGAGGAGTGTGTGTGTTTGTGTAGGAGGGGGGTTGGATGGGATGTGGGGCAGGAAACCAACTTTTCCATCCACTGGCAGATTCCACAATTCAACAACCACTGTCACTATTCCAGAAGCCAAATATCAGTTTTAGATTAGAAAGGCGCTCGCACACTTTGCCTGTCAATGTATAGAGGGCACCCACTTAGCCCCAGATAACATCTTCCAGCATCAAATCAACCATGTGCACCTTCTACTGGCCACTGCGAAAAATGCATATTAAACATGAGTTGATAATAGTATGAACTATGACAGCCAAAGTGGTGAATGTGATCCTTTGGGTATGGATGTAGCATCATTCTCACCACCGGAGGATAACTGGCCTGGCTGAGGGTTTTGATTCACTTGAAGCTTTTGTCCGCTCCTCATCTTTCTACAACACATCATTCACTTGTCTGCAGCAGTGTGTTCCTATTGTACACCTTTCTGGCACAACCCTGGCCCTACATGTATATTATATATAGCTATTGTACCTGGACATTATCTATCACCTTGCCCTTACACTTATTTACATCTGCATATCAACTTTTGAAAGCCTGTGTCTATTCCAGATGTAAATGCAGTCAGATTTAAAGCCTTGTTTGTACTGTAATCTATTTGTCTGGCCTCATCTGTCTGCCATAGCCAACCATAGCCCGACTCACTCACTACCCCATTATAGCAGTGTCACCCATTATCAAGGGTGCCAGTAGAAGCAGGGCCTGATCTGTGCTGCACAATAATGCCCCAATTATGGGATTACAATCCACAGCACAGCAGAGCTGGGCCAGTGTCACTTCCTCAGTAATCTGTAATCTGCGTGGGCGTTGTCCGTCCATCACTCCCACACTAAACCCTCTCTCCCACAGCTGTTCCCTCAGCGCTCCATAAACAACACTTAACATTGGGGGCGGAGCCCCAGTCAGGCAAACAGCCGGAGTCGCACTATTACCTATTACACTTGTTCATATGAACACACGAGAAAACAATAACACATACATAGTATACTTAAAACATCTCTGGAATAAACAGTTTTCCAACAGGCTAGTCTTAAATGAGTTGCACCTTTAAGGTCATAGAACGCTTAAATAAAAGAATTATTTGCGATAAAAACCATATATATATTAAAATAAAGTCCAGCAATTCAAAGGCTCCTTAGTGTTGCCTGTCAATAAAATCAAATCTGAATCTTAAAATCGGTGTGTCTTGCAGACTGGGGACAGGGGGTGGGGGGTGGGGGGGTATGTCGCTCCCTCTATTTGGCAATGTTTCAGTAAGAGGCAGACTTGGCAGAGGGGTGAGGAGGAGATACTTTTTGAAAAACCAAAATAAAATACTCTAGAGGGGTGAGGAGGAGTACGAGTTAACATTCGATTAAAAAATGAAAGGATGAAGGATAATATGCGTTTCAGCTGAAGATGGCACTTGCTTGCTCTAGCATTATAATGTATCTATGTGTCATAAATTGCTGTGGTGTTTCAAGCGCAGTATAAAAGGTGCTATACGCAGGCACATGTTTATTTGTACTGAGCCATATTCATGGGTGCATGTAGATACTGTATTTTCTATGAGCGATGACCTATATGAAGTCAGTGAATTACTGAGTGTATCAGCACATGAGCAGTGAAAGTACATGGTACACAACGCAATGCGACTACTTATGTACCGTGTACCAATGCAATGAATCAACCTAAATGCAAGTCAATGAAAACTCTTGAAAAGTTCATGAACCCGATGTCTGCACTGTCAGCTCCTCTACTCCCTAACCATAGCAGCTACAACTACTCCATCCTCTCCATGCCCTCTTTCCTAGTTCACCAATTTATCCCCTCTTTTCCTCTCTTTCCTCATAAAAACAATCCATCCCTTCCTACCCTCTGTTCTCCAGTGGAACGTCTCAGAACTTATTTCACAAATTTGACATGAATCTGATCTTTTTATTGTTGTCTAAACATGGAAAAAAACCTCATAGAATCTGATTTGCTCTGTTAAGGTAGCAACAAAAAGATCTGATTTGTGTCACATAGCTGATAAAAATCCAATGTGGGCTTCGAGAGTAAATCCAGCCTCTGTGTCAGTGTGTGTGTGTGTGTGTGTGTGTGTGTGAGAGTGTGTGAGTCTCAGAACTCGTCATCGGAGCTGAGCAGCAGGGTCTTTTCGTTGTCGCCCCGGGTGCTGAGGTTACTGTGGCTGCGAGACAGCGGCGGGCCCCCGCACTGCTCCAGGGTGGACTGCTGGGTGTACTGCTGATAGGCCGGGGAGAAGTTGTGGATGGCGTCCTGGACCATGTCGCCAGGGTTCATGGTCTCCTTCAGGCTGCTGGAGATGCTCTTCATGGGGGCACAGCGACCTGCAGGAGGGAGTGGAACATTAGCGACGAAACACTGGGCATGATGGGAGGGGAGGGAAGGATGAGGGATGAGGGGAGGGGGAGAGAGTGTGAGAGAGAGATGGAGAGCGAGAGAGTGAATGAGGAAGTGCGAGAGAAAGGCAGAAGCGATGTTTCCCATCCAACTGATGGGTGAATTTTTCAAAAAGTTTTAAAATGTCACCAAAAAAAAAAAAGCAAATTAGATTAGTTTCCATCAGCTGGATTGAAGAGAATAAATCGGCTTTGTGAATGTTTAAAAAACACATCCACAAGAAAAATCTTTCAAGTCTTTCAAGAATTGATTAGTATTGGGCAAGTTGTTATTGTTCTTTAGTGTCAGCTAATGTTAACCATACTTCATGCTTTCATTTGGAAATGCACTTGGCAATATTCGAATGCACCAACTAATGGCCATACAGCCACAATAGCAACAGCGAGTACAATATTTCTTAGAAGTCATGATGGACAGATTTTTTACAGGCAACTTTTCAGAACATCCAAAGCCACTTTTGAACTGCTGCGCGATAAAATAGAACCATTGGCTAATCATGCCAAGCCTAAGAAACAAGTTTCCATCGCTTTTTATCGTCTAATTTCTTTATCAACCAAAAATGTTTCTGCTTCAAGCAAACATAAAAAAAACAAAACTTTTTTTTACGATACTGAGGAAATCTTAGGAAATTTTTCCATTTCCAATCAGCTTTTCTAATTCAATACCTCATAATTTGCAAAAATAAAAACCGTTTGGATGGAAACTCAGCTAGAGAGAGAGCATGTGTGAGAGAGACAGAGAGGGAGGGAGGGAGAGAGGATGACAGGAGGAGGCCATTGAGCCTGGGTGGGAACACAGAGTAAACAAAATGGTGCCCACACAAACTGAAGAGCAAAATGTTCACAGCCTGCATTCACTGACTGCAAAATAAACATCATGAAACAAAACAACATGAAAGCGGTACCGTACACCCATGATTATTAATTTAAAATGTATACACCTATTTTATGGGGAACTGAATGTAATACTGAAACAGAACTCACAGACGATGTTAAAGTGATGACGTTTAACCACAATCAAACACAAAGAAGCAAACAAAAAGCACTGTAACAAAGGAGCAAACATAAAGCACTGTGGCAGAGACAGACTGAATACAGCTAACATCAGACCTACCGTACTGTCCATAGATAGGAAATGAGCCTTTTAGTGCAGCACAGCGAAGAGGAGAGAAAAGAGGAGAAAAGGGAGACAAAGAGAGACAAAACGGAAACAAAGAACACGGGAAAATCAAAGTTGAAAATGGCGGAACGCAGGAAAACAGAGCAGAAGAAAAGATAAAGATCCAAAATATATTCAGTGGAGTTTGAAAGATAGGAGTGAAAGTAACAAGGGAGAGGAAAAAAGAGTGAGAACAGGTCAGTTCTGACAGACTACAGAAATCAGACAGTATCTTGAACGCTGAACATGGATTCTCCAAACTAATGTTTCTAGCTAGATCAGACAAACAGATAATTCAATTATACTACACACCATGATAACTTAACAGCTCTCTTTCTCATTATCTATGCATTTTGCTCTGCTTTTCCACTCTCAAACCCAGCTTAATTACCACAAACCCCTACACACACACCTGCACACACACCCACACACTCCCCTTACCATAAGAGTCCAGCCTTTTGTCCATGTAGACTTTGTAGGTGAAGGCATGGCGCAAAGCCACAGCAGCAAAGAACATCTCAATGCAGATGATGAAGTTTTGGTAACCAGCGGCGACCGTGCCCTCGCCCACAGAGACCTCAGCAGAGCTGATCTGAGGGATGGCCCCACACTTCTCCAGGATGGCCAGCAGCATTCCTACGTGAGACACAGAGAGACACACTGAATAAGCATGCGTGCTGGTGTGTGTGTGTGTGTGTAGGGAAGTGCAGAATGTGGTCTTCCTACCCTGCCAGAAAGAGAGGAAGATGACCGACTTGACCATGAAGAACTTGAGAACGGGGCTGTAGGGGACGAGCAGGTCGCGTGTGGCAAAGTAGAAGAGGAAGAGAGCGTACAGCGACAGGCTGACGGAGATGTTGTAGATGATGGTCACATACAGGTAGCCACTAGCCACACTGGAGGAGGGAGGGAGAGACAAGAGGAGAGAGAGACACAGTATGCTTTAGAATCTAGAGCCATACATATCAAGCATCAAAGAGGGAATGCTGATCTACAATTAGATGAAGATGCACAAGGCAATTTCACGCTCTCTAGCTGCCCCAAATGGCAGCTAGAGGTACCAGTTTAAAATTGAAGGACTTCAATACCTATAAATCATGTAACAAAGGAGAGACCTGACATTGGTGAATCCTTGGTGCTGTCTAGGACACAATTTGTATTTCACTCTCACATTTTGATTTGCCACTTCCTGTCTGCAGAGCAGATTCCCTGCCAGTGACCAAACCAGAATTCCGTTTGGGCAAATAGGGCCAATCTACAGCGTCTCAGTTACAGGGGAGGGACAGGCTTTGTTGCAGCCCCAGTAATCTTGCCAAGTGCAGCTTTAGGCCGTCTAGTTCATAATTAAAAGGATGGTCAATTGGACCTTAGAGCAGCACTCTGTCTAATGGGATTTGTTTAATGCTGGCAGTCAGTTTTCAGGTACATGAATTAAGAACTGCATGTGAGAGATAAAAAGAGACTTGAATTTATATCTTTTGAAAATCAACAACGAGGAGAAATACAAATTCCCTGAACATGGTCAGGATATATTGTGGCCTGAAAAGCCCTTTGGCTGAGGTCAGTCGGGGTCTGACATGCTGTGACACAACACAGCAGTCAAGTTGGAGGGAAGGGCCACTCAGGGAGGCATCCATGCTGTGAATGACAGAGTGGGTACGTTGTGTGCAAACATACTTGAAGTCTCCGTCTCTGTACTTCCCAAAGGCCTGCAGAATAACGGTGATCACGGCCATCAGGGGCTTCACCACGCAGAACTGGAGAGTCGCCTGAGGAAGCAAGAGCGAGCAAGAATGAGAGGAAGGGAAGTACGAATGAGGAAAAAAGGAGAGAGACAATGTGTCAGGAGAATTATCGGGCTAATATAAAGTGACTGTCCAGATGCAGTGATACTACACTGCCACTTTGTGTCACTCAAAAGTTACGGTAGCCAAACTAAACGATTTATTACACATTTTTTAAATCAAGCACAAAGTTTCCATCCAAGACCACATTTTAACAACAGGGTACCACAAGAAAATTGCTAAGAGAAACAGTGATGTAGTATCTATAAAAATTTGGTGGGTCTTAAGTGGAGAGAGTTGTTCCCTATCCTTAGAGCACACACATTAAAACTTAGCTGGGACAGCAGCTTTGGTGCTTAATTATTTAAAGAAATGTTATTGTCAATGGCAATGTGTATGAGACAAGAAGATGATTTGTACCTGTTTGCAAAACCTGAGGAAACCAATGGAGTAGGTCCTGCCCCATAGACAACAGGTCCCATACACACAGCTTGACCTGGAGTGAAGTGCAGGTTCATACAGGTCAAAACAGATGAGAATTAGGCATGTACGCATACTATTTGAAATGAAATGAATGCATTGATTGATATATGTCAGATCACACTCGAAAGAGAGAGAGAGAATGGAAGAATGGAAGATTGAAAGAGAGGAAGAGAGCGAACAGGACTTACTCAATAGGTTTCCCTCTGATCTCAGCCATGATGGCGCTCTCTCCTCCCAGGTACTCATAACACAGACTGAGGAAGTTGTAGATGACAAAGGCTGTGGAGCGAGAGACGCACATAGTCAAAGGGTTAATGATTTTTCGGGCAACCATTTGTGACTGCAAATTGACTCCCAGACCTAAGTAAAATAGCAGTAAATATTTTAAATTATGTACATGAGGAGTGCTTGATGGGTTAGAAAATGAGTAGGAGTCCCTGAATGTCTTAGCAGTGTAGCACTTTATGGGGAGGGCGTCCTGTAGATATCTCTATCCAACCTAACAGATAAATTCAAATGGACGTTAGACTGGAGTTGACCCTAAAAGAGTCTAAAGACACAACAGTAAGAAGCATAAGCCTACCCTAGCGATTGGGCAGAAGTGGAGCCGTTAAGAAGCAGTTCCGTGAGCAAAATCAACATTTAGACACATGGATAGCGTAGGGCAACTGCAACAAGGTTGTGGATGCCTTGGTCTTGGCTCAAGTAAATTGTCACGGATCAAAGCTGTACTAATGGAAAAGACGAAGCTGGTAGTGCAGCAACTACATAGCCAGGAGGATGTGGCAAGGTGTGCCAGAGCAGTTTCTCAAGCTAAGCAGAGACAATGGATCAACTGGGAAAGTGTAGAAAGGAAGAAACTTAATTGGAAAGAACTTGGAAATTGGAGGAGTCTAGGATTGGATTCATTATTGGAGCAACCTATGAACTGTCCTACCTGTTATCACACCAAAACCTCAACCAATAGCTAGGTGAAGTCCCCCCATGCATACTGTGCTCAGAACTTAGCATCCTATGTGGCATAACCATGTGTTAAAGTTCTTGGCAGCAAAAATTAAACAAACACAAAGAGAAGAGGAGAGAGAGCCCTAAACATCAAATTGACTTCATACATGAAGGTGAGTAAATCAAGAAAGATTTATTATTGCATTGGCACAAGTGAGGGCAGTAAGGGGATCTTAGGCATTGGGAAATGCAAGCTAAAAAGAAGAAGCAGCTGAAAAGATCAGTTGGGGTCACAATATGGAACTGTATCCCATGACTAAGACAGGAGTTATACATCATATGATGGCATGGCTACGGTGGCAGGAGTGGGCAGTCATACACCGTTGTCAACTCTTGGTATAATTGTCATAATTAAGCTTATGGTTTGCTAATACAGTTTTGTTCTTGAACTGCTGAGCTGGCCATTTCAAGCCAGAAAGGTAAGCCATTTCCATCAGCAAGCTTAGAAATGACTGGGTAAGGATGTGAATTAGGCTTAAGCCTAAGCATAATTACAGGGCATGGTTATACAGTGTTGAGAGCGGGTGTGGAGGGGAGTGGTGAATGCCTGAACTCACTGTGGAGCCTCCATGGGCTCAATAGCATGTCAGGGGCCTAATTCAATGACACACCTGTGCAATGACAATGACATACCTGCTCTCACCCCTTTTCCTCCAACATCCAAGCTAGGTTTTTACATATATACTCCCAAATTAGCACAAGGGTTAGTTACATCATATCCTATATATTGGTAAATGTTTTATCAGCTATTGTGTTAACTGTATTGTCACAATGCTGTTAGGTAACATGCAAATTAAATAAACCTGACTTGACCAGACCCTGATCCCAGTAATTGGTGTCCCTGACTAGGTAATGTGTTTTCATCTGGTGTCCCAGGTGTTCTCAGGCTTAATTTAAGGGTAGTTGTGGAGGCCGACGGAAACCAGCTCCCCACTGCCTCAACTCTCTTTACTGTTTGGGTTGGCTGAGAAATTAATTCTGGATTGTATCATAAACGATTATCTAAAAACATACAATGGAAGAATGTATGTGTTAAAAACAACAGCAATAGCACACTAATGTCTCATTTTTAGAATATGGATCCTTGATTGTGGAGACCATGCCTCCATGTCTCCATTATGTCTCCAAGACTCTAATCATCTGTTGCTCCTATCTTATGCAATACAAGAACAACAACAATAACTGCTACTTTAATTCTACCATTCAGTCATTGCATAATATATAGTGAGTTACGGTATGTGCAGTCTGTTGACAGAGAAACACAGATGCTGTCCTAATGGCAGCTCACTGAGTGAGCGTGCCTGTTCATTCATGCATTGACGCACACAATGTCTGTTTCTCTGTATACTGTACACCGACTGTGCTGTGTGCACATTTTGCCCACAGTGGATGGCACATTAATTAATGCCTGTTATGTCTATGTGCTGTACAACTGGATGCACAGCAGCGGTGAAGTCTCCTGTCTGTCTCTATATTTAGAAAGACGGAGCCCTGGGGCCACAGCTGTTGCCCGACCCTGCCATCCCTTGGCCCGTGCACCATGTGCCAGGCAGGGGGAACCTACTGTGTACAGACTGACCAAGCTGTCGGCTTCCACTGCTCTCTACCTCTACCTTCCCATGCAGCCTTGCACACACATTGATATAACTGTGCGTACAAACCTGCACAGAGGCAGGCATGTATCCTCATTAAGGCATGCATGTGATGATACTGGAATGTATACTGCATGATACTGCCAACATACAGTATATAATAACCAATTTTACTGCACACAATATGTTATGTAACTCCCGGGTTGATTTATGCTCAAATTCCTGTGGCAGTAGATGCACCACAGGCCGGTAGGATACAGAACAAGCTGACAATTTATCTGTTCACGAGCGAGCGGCTACTGAAACTCTTCTCAAGGCTTCGCTCGTTTTCATACAGTTGCTAGGAAACAGGTTTCCCCTCCCCAGCAATCCCAACAGGCCTTGGAAACAAGAGAACAAAGATGGCTGCCTTCATAAATGAAGACACTGCAAAGGCCATCTGCCACTGGGGGAATCACAACACATAAATTCTCACACCCTCAATGCTGGGAGTCAAAAGGCACATGCTGGAACACACAACTTTCACTCCAACGGCCTTGGTGAAAATTGCGTACGGTGTGTGCGCCAAATAATCTTTAATGGCAGCACATTCACCAGCCTGCATACACGGTACGGTAGCAGGTGTATGAAAGAAGGTACTACTTTACCAGTTCAGTGTACTGTGCCCCTCTGTCTGCTCACCTTCGTAGCAGTCTCGGACCGTGTCGAAGTAGACATAGTACTCCTCATTGGTGAAGAAGAGAAGGCTGAGCCAGGAGTCAAAGGCGTAGATGGGGACTATGAAGAGGATCCTCACTATGTGCCTCTGTTCATTTGGAGAGCTGTAGTAACGCAGGTGCATGTAGATCTGAAAAGATGGGAGAAGGGAGAAAGGTACATCAGAGCTTTCTAAGGACAGTACATAAAAATCTACGTGTGATTTAATCGGGACTTTAGTGCAAAAATGAGTCACTCCCCGAGCCTGAAATGGAGGCAAGACTAAAATCAGATCTGCTGCCCCATTGGCAATGAATATGTGACCAAATGTGTTGATACTGACTGAACCCAGAGTGATCTTTGGGGATATGGATACATCTTCTGGATCAGAAGTGTAATCACTACTACGACAAAGTTCAGTCGGGTGTAAGAGCTCAAATTACCATTCTGTGAGTCTACAATTTCAGCCTTTCATATGCTGTTAATGGGGCAGCTCCAAAATAGTTTTTTGATGGCATCACAGATTGCATTAGACTGTTTAGATTCCAGCTTTGGGACAGAGCTGCTCATGCTCAGAAACACTGAGAGAACTGACTAACATCGCTGAAAAACTAGTGTGGGTTTTCCCTTTAAAATACCAAAACCTCTCTGTAAGATAAACAAAGGAAGGAGAGAGAGACAAAGGAGGAGATGTTGGTACACATGCATAAGTACATACACGCATGCGCATATGTACTTAAGTGTGTACTTGCACACACACACATAAAACATAAATTCATGTAGCTGATGTACATGGAGTAGACAAAGGCTAAAGAAGGAAAATGCTTTTTACAAAGCGTCCATCAACTTCAGAGGATACAAAAAGTAACCTATTTTGTCGCACAGCACCAACTGTTATGCAACGTTAAGTTACATATCCGTTCACAAGTGTGTGCCTTCTGAAACTCTTCTCAAGGATTTGATCTTTTGCATACAGTAGTTTTAGGGTGGATTAAAATACCAAAACTTCTTTGTCACATAAACAAAAAAGTGAGACAGGGGAAGATGAAGTGTTTGAATATTCATCAACTTCCTCTCTCTGAGACCACAGCTCAGTAAACGGTTGCTAAATGGGTTAGGTGAAACCATAGGCTGAAACCAATTGCTGTCTCATGAAGTCTGTATGCATTAGGTTCTAGTCTGTATGTTCAAGTCTGAATAAAGCAGGTATTTATTTGTCCAAGTAGGATCTCAGAGAGGAGTGTGTGTGTGTATAAATGTGTGCACGTTTGTGGCTCTGTTTTGGGTAATTGATTCTGTGTGTTTATCCCCCCTATTCAGACAGGCAGACAGCAGGAAGGAACTGGAGGGCCTTTGTCATCAGCACCTCTGCCGGCTCCATCCGGCTCCCTTCCACTTACACAATGCCCCACCTATCACCTTTCCTGGCATGTAAACAGACACACACCTTTGGTAAAATAACAAACAGTGGGTGATAGCGCACCGAGCGAGACGGTGCACTCCGCTCACAGGGCTTGTTGCTAGGCAACTCCACCCCCGCCCCCCACCCGTCCCCTGCTCTTTGCTGATGTCATAGTAGAGCCAGGAGCACCTGTTGCCAGAGCGACGGAGGGCTCATCTTTAACCCTTTATGTGTGAAGAGCGGCAGCAAACAATGGAAGAGGAATCATTAACTGGAGCCTTGAAGCACAATAATAGATCTTACTTATATAACAGGCAAGTGCTGAACTTCACTGTAACATGAGAACTGATACAAACAAGGCAAAGATACCTTGCTGAGCTTATCCGCACAAATCCACAAAACATCTCCATTCTCCACAGATTTCAATTATTGGACTCTACTGTTTATATAATCTTTTACAAGTAGCTAAACCACGTGACACACCACACTTTTTTTCGTAGCCTTGTCTCAGTAAATATACTCTAAACCTAGAGTATATATTTCTGTAGCCAAGAGACAGACAGCAGTGAAAGGTGAAGCCCTTTGAAGTCTTGCCACAGTTCCTTTATGGCTCAGCAGCCTGAGGCGTCCCAGGCTGGGTGTGTTCCAGGCAGCGTAATCAACCTGAACTTGGCAGGCGTCCGGATGGAATCTGGGAGGAAATCTTTACATCCATTGTTTGTACTGTCTGGATCTGCAGTGTGATTTGAGGATGCCACAGTGCGACTCTACGGCAGTCATCTTAGGAGGGGGCAAGAATGAAGCCCTACTTACACTATTGGTAAACCTGCCTAAAAAGCTAGCATATTCCCTGTCAGGACCGGCTTTTGTACTTTATTAGGAGATGGGTAGACTACAGCAGGGATAGCAATAAACCTCCTTTATGATGGCTCATTTTACACAGAGACTAAATCTGCATCAGAAAAGCAAATGTCCTGGTGTAAGTGCTTTGTGTAAAGCTTGCGGTAAGTGGTGTGGTCAAGGCCTTATTCTCTTTTGTACGGCCTGCTGCCACTGGAAAAGCAGTGTGGGATGTGAAGAATATTATGATTTAAAATAAAACAAATGTTTGTGGTACAAATTGAGTGTTTATTTGCCAATATGCAATGCAAATGTATTATTTCATTGTTCAATAAAATTGCCCCTGAAGAGGACCAAAATGCCCCTACAAATCAAATAAATAAACAAGTTAATTTTATATCCTGGTACACACATTTATGTGTTTAACCGTTGTTTCAGTTGTAGGTTCAGTTGGTCTTTCTAACCACTAGGCCATCTGCAGGCTCCCGATTTCAGATTCTCCTTACCTGGTGACAGGTGATTAGAAGGGCAGTCCAAACGAAGAACCCTGATATAGTTTGGGCAGTAGAGGTCATGAGGAAAATGGGCTCATCAGGTGTGACCAGCGGGGCCTCCGGTACCCAGGAGGCGTTGGGCCCTTGAGGAGCCACGGTGGCTGGGGGCCCCGGGGCCAGGCCCACTGGAGAGTCATTGCCCAGCCTCTCTGACAGGGGTATGTCTCGCCGCCAAAGTTGACTCATCTGCATGAAGAGAGGGGATGGAGGAGATAGAGAGGAATTTAGGGACTTTATCCAGTAATCAGTTATTAAATACAAACACATTTAACATCAGGAAAACACAAGGGAGTTCAGACATTTTAAATGTGTAGTAGACTACACTGAATGATAATCAGTCCTGAGAGATATTTTATGCAAGGTCCCGGTGTTACAATGTTTCTAGGTTATGAAACCTAAATGAAACACTGTCATGTGGAGAAGCATACCAATCAGGCTTTGCAGAGTATAGGCCCTAAATCTCCAGAGAACATCCGCTGACAACCACAGGAACAAGAAAAACAGAATAAGATACGGAGAAGAGCAAACTAGGACAGCATAAAATATATCCACAACAAAAGAGATTGTGTAGATAGACAGATGAAGCGTGATCAAAACACAGAGAGAATGAGTGAAGAGAGGAGGCATAAGGTAGGTGGGTGAGGAGAGGATGATTGAGGGTGGAAAAAACACACACACTCATACACACAGGAGGGAGGAACAGAGCGTGAATCACTCAAACACAGCAAATCGGCGTGACAGCCATGAGCTGAGGGCTGCTGACCCAAATTCTCCTCTTCTCTTTCTCTGTGTTTTGCTGAGGGCAGGAAGAAGTGCAGGGGAGCTGCAAATAGGCCTAGACACAAACAAATCCCTACAGATGGGAATGGGACACCTTGCCACACATCAGCATCAGTGTTTAGGCTGGACACAGAGAACATACAGACATGTGGCCTGTGGCCTCGGGTAGATGTTCCAAAATCTTTCCGAAAAACAGGAAAACCATAACATAGCCTAGTCCAAATAGCCTACATATTCTTTGGTCCAGAACAAGGTGATTAAATGGATAAATATATTCTTAACAGTTCCTACCATCCCACAATTCTGTGTTTCATGCATAAGTTGGCTGCTGTATGACACCAGAATCACCACTGGATAAAATGGCAGACACTGAGTCTGATATAGAAAACCTGATGTCAAAAAGAAGAAATTCAACATTCATGATAGTGTAACTATTTTGCCACTATTCATTCTTTTAAAAGTAACCTGTAAGACTTTCTCTCAATATATCACTGTCAACAAAATTGTGATAAACTTGAGCACTACATATTCTAAAGTCCCTTGAGTTGCTTTCTATAGGCATGTGTCATTGTTTCCCTCTCTGCTGTTTTTAATGCTTAACCTACCAGTCCCTATGAGGTGTTTAGACTTTGCAGGCAATTGAGCCAGTGGCATCTACATCCACCTTTTCACTTGCCTTGATCAAATATTTGCATAAACAGGGTCTTTGCAAGTTCCATCAAGTTAAATCAAAGGCCTTTTAAGACCTTTTGAATTCTAGTTAGAATGAAATATAAGCCCAATTTGCCACCGAAACTAACATGATAATGAAAAAAAACTGTAGTGCATGTAGTGTGTAGCATGACTTGGCTGATTTCTCACAACAGCACACCAAGAAACAGCAACATTTTTTAGATGGCTAAAACTTAATTTAAGACTTAAAGCCTGTAGCAGTACTGAAGGCCTTGAATTTAGATGTCATATTTAACTTTTTTTTTTAAAGGAAAAACAAACAATATAGGCCTTTACTGTGCTTAAGTTTAAAAGTTGCATTCCACTAAAAATAAAGCAAATTCATATATAGGCCAAAGGTTGCGCACACCAAGATATCACTATAACTGTGCTTTGTGCATTTAAAAAATATTTAATAGCAGCAAGAGGAACAGCAGATGTTTCAGCATCAAACTTTCATCAGTTAAGACTTTTTTCAGGACCAACAAACAACCTGATAAATTTCCCATATCACTCTCAAATATCAGATGATCAAGTTGGTCCCATGAATTGGTCTAACATCATCACCAGAGACAAACTAGGCAAAGTAGGGTGGATAGGAGAGAGACATCGGCAGCCAGTTCATAGATTGATAAGAAGTTAACATGAGACAAGCGGTGCCTCACATAATGATGATGCAGCACTGATTTGGACTAAAGGAAACAAGACAGACCAAACTAGCTTATAAACAGCAGAGCTGGCAACATCAAAAGCAGCCAGAAAGATGCTCCACACTCCACCACCCTTATGATCAAACCATCAAAGATCACTGGGTACAGTCATCTCTAACAACGTCATCCTCTTGGTCCGGATTCCAGGGAGGCGATAATCTAATCATTCAGAGTGAAAACTGATTTCACAGTGACTTTCAGTCCCCCCATGCATCAGCTAAATATAGGGTGATGCTGGCTGTGGTCATGGATGACTCACACTGCTTGCCAAAGCCTCAATCAGCTTGTAGTGTTGCAGCACCTTGGAACACATCTGAGCGGCAGGCAAACAACTGCCTACCCAAGGAACTGTCGGGAAATTATTTTAGGATGACAGAAAAGCAAACTTTACGCAAATTTAGGAGGTTTGGATTGTTTTCTGAAAAAAGTATCCAATGTCATCTAGGTATCCTAAATCAACTACTGATTTCCACATTACTGCATTCTTTGATTTGGTGTTCAAGTTGAAAGCAGGACTAATGTAGTCTGAAGATGGATGTATTACTTATTCATTTAAACCATGAATTAGTTAAAGGAGGTTGTCATATAAATGATTATTGAAAAATAATCTATCTAGCTATCAACTGAGAAACAGTAATATAGACTCCTGTAAGACTAAGGAGGACTATGCTCACTATGCATGTACACCAGTGATTACAAATACCAATATGAAACTACAACTGGTTCTCAGTGAGCCAGGCAGTTTCCTAGTCAACAGACAGAGGCAACTCATCAGTCCTGCTGACTGCACCCGAGGGTGGGTTTCAAAACATCTATTGTACTTTGACCTAAATCCTAACAGCAGGCTTTTTGACATGCCCTCATAAGTCCTTTGGCTAGGAGAGCTGCAACATAAAGAATCATTAGGCTATGCAGACTGTGTTCAATCAGAAGCACTAAAAGCAATATAGCTATTAATGGGAACCACAAGTAATTTTTATTGCTCTAACCGTATTAACAAATCGGACACAGGATGAACTAGAGTTTCCTATGAAGGCTCACCAGCATCCACCTTGCTGCGCTACATTTTTATAAAAACGCTGGCATCAAATGAAATTCAACAGCAACAATAACTATAACTTGATCACTGCATGAAAATTATATATTGAAGATTGTCTGTACAAGAAGAAAAGATGGCAAAACGAAGAATGGTGGCTAGTGTACGCACATCATGACTCCATCCTGCTGCTTTGCTTACCTCCACTGCAGTTGTTTGATTTGCACGGGCTGCGGTTGTTTGAATCCAAGCATCAATTTAGCTGATCAGCTAATGTCGATTGCAAACCCGTGAGTATTAAAAGTTAATAATTAAACCAAGAGCTAACATTCAAACAGTCGCGAGTTAACTAAATCTATTCACTGCATATCTGTTAGCACCTAGAAAAGCTCGCCTGTTATTTTGTCAAGCTGGCAAGTGTCGCCAGTTGAGCGTTGACTACACCGAGCGGTACTCTGTGCTAGCAAATGTTAGCCACCTAGCTTGGCGTTAGCTTGCTGTTGCTGCTGCTCCTTCTCGTAAAGTCAAAAGAAGGCAAGATAAGAGAACACACATTTAAAAGGGAGCAACTGATCTACTCCGCTGAAAAGCATTAAAAAATATCTCTGGAAACTGTTGATATTATCTTGACATTTTCCCATCCACATCTGATCAACTAGGTACCGTTATTTCATCCACATCACCATCGGCAACTCGTCATGGTACTAACAGCACAGCAGCCAGCCAAACTCCCAATATTCTGTTTTGCGCATGCGCAGTGCTTCGCTTTCTTCTTACAGCGGTGTCTTTCCCATGGAAAACTAGAAGGGCACTCGGAGAGCGCAGACCTCCGCCAAGGTTCGTGCTATTACTGCTTGTTGGTGAGTCGGATCCGGATCCGCTCAAAAATTTAATTCGTTCTTCCTTGGCCCATGCTACACCCTTCCACGAAGTTTCATGAAAATCGGGCCAGTAGTTTTTCCGTAATCCTGCTAACAGACAAACAAACAAACGGCACCGAAAACATAACCTCCTTGGCGGAGGTAATGATGTAACTTGGCTGCCAGCTGGTCTGCGCTGCATGTGCCATTGTTGTGCCCCCCCCACCCCCCTTTACACACACTCACCAACCTTAAAAACCCATACTACTCTATGTAATCCTAATGTATAAAAGGTATTGGCGACAGATAAGAGAAAAAGGCAAGCAAAAGTTGAGGAACTTTTTTTTTTTTATTCATTTTTATTACTTCATAAAATATACACAAATACTGTTGTAAATAAAGTTAAAGTGTGTTAAAGAACTGTACAAGATATCAGTACACAATACATAAAGTGAATTCCCCATTACCCCAACCATTTCTAGTTGCCCTCCCCAACCCGACAGTTACAATGCCACTGGGTCATGTTGGCCTGTACAAAGGTCATAGCACACAGGTCATTGCCATTTACACATCCCCGCAATTGCATCAGTTTTTTTGTTTTTTTTTCTTAATGACATCATCAAGGTTGCTGGAGGTTAAAAATCCAAAGCCCTCTTTTTCAACGGAAAACTCTGGTGGTGACATCAAACTATTAGCATCCCATTTTTCCAGAAGTAATATAGAAAGCCCTATGTCTTGTCCGAGGTTGGATAGTATGGACAAGACTTTGAAGCAGAGGACGAGAAGAGAAACAAAATGGCAGACAATGAAGTGCAGAGGACTCAACAGGTGATGAGCGAGCTGCTTCTAATAAGTTACAGGCAGGTTAAAGGAATAAGAAAAAGAGGAAACAAAACGCAGAACAAAGCCGTTTCAAATTCCACAGACAAAATACACAAAAAAGTTAAACATAAATAGCAGGAAGAGGATAGAAAGATAAAAACAATATGCATAAAGACAAAATGAATCTTGTATTCTTAGCTAGCAGGGGATTCTGTGAATTTGTCTCACACACACATATACACACACACACACACACACACACACACCAAGTTTGGAGACCCAGCTGGCAATGTAACAGTAGCCAAAGCCCATCCCACAATTTAGTAAGTTTAATAACGTCTAAAATTCTGAACCCAGCCCCGATTAATGTATTTAGTATGCATTTTTCTACTTTACACCTTAAAACAACCAACCACATTTTGGCTTTACACAGAAATAAAAAAATATTTACAGTGAAGTAAAAAAAAAAAAAAAAAAAAAAAAAAAAAAATTCAAAATCATTTCAGTTGATGCCCCATCCCCCTCCTAGTCAACTATAACAGAGCCTACCCACTCCCTTCTGACCTCCAACAACAAAAGCAAAAAATAAAAAATAAAAAAAAGGTGACATTAAGAACCATCATAAAAATTGCAGCCACGGTCGTCAGCCAAAACGGGTGGCTATGGTCTCTGGTCAAATACACTGAGAATTTCCTGAGGATGTTCCCTCAAGACTTGGGAGTGCGTCTTTGCAATATCTATGGTTATTCTTGGCCTCACCCACTCATATCACAACTGAAGAACACATAAGTCAAAACAGGCAACAGGGGAGGGAGGGGGGGGGTTCTAGGGTGGCTGAGCTTTGAGGGCTAGCAGGTCAGTTAAGACATGGATAAAAGGCAATGGGCAAGCACCCATCGCTACTTCAACGAAACCATTGCACTACGACAGCTAAAACAATCACTTACTCGTCCTTTCTTTCCAACGTTACCTTTCTTGTTTTGTCCACTACCTCTCACCTACCCCTCTCCATTTCTCCATCTTTTAGCTGTGCCTCCTCTCATTAAAACAAGGAAATCCTGAGCCAAACCTCGGAAGGGCCCGTTCAATTTAACGAGATGTGTTCACCAAACAGGAGAGGAAACCCATAACTAGCCCCGTAATGATATATAAAAGACTGAACAGATGTGAGGTTTTTGCAGTATAAAAAGAAACGGATAAATCTTTATTAAGCCCAAATCAAAATAGGAAGTCGACCTTTGACTAGGAACATGCGCGTGTGCCCCCCCGATACCTTCCACTTGGCTTCTTTGACGCCAACAGTTCTTCACATTTTGTCAGACAGGATGTTGTGGGAATGTTTTGAGGGGGGCGGTTATGAGCGACCACGGGGTAACAAAGAGGAGACGAGGGTGTAGCACTGGCATTCATTCGCTTTTTGTATTGTGGTGTGAGCCGGGGTCCAGCTATCATCAAAGGGTGGATGTGGGATACCGTCATGTACTTCCTTGGATCTTTTTAGGATTTGCTGTCCATTCTGAAAAGATCCATGTGTCCATTGGCAACCATCTTTTCATAAGACAAGGTAAAAAAGAGGAAAAAAAAGGAAAAAAAGGAAGAAAGAACTGGAGCGATGAATATACCTTGCAGCCCTGCAACAACAAGTGGATTGTTAGATCATGAGTGATTCAGGGTTTAGGTGTGTGTGTGTACAGCCAGCATGTGTATTGATGAGTGAAAGCGGGCCTCACCTGTCGGTTTTCATGTGCATGCAGAGCCTGAGGATTCTACTTCCCCATGTGCTCAAATGGCATGCTGACCTGCAAACAGAAACAGAACAAAGACTCAGAGGAAGCAGCACCAACAGTCTAGCATCCTTTTCTCTCTCTCTCACACACACACACACACACACACTCGACCCAGGATTTCTGGGTCGAGTGTGAAGTCAATTCACACACGGGAATGTGCCATTTCACTTTCATTCACACCAGACCTGAGACAGACCCACATGTACTTCCTCAGTTGTCACTATGGACTGTCACCCAATAACATGATGCACCTGACATTGTTCCGTGAACTCACTAAGTTGATTTTATTAATTCATTCAAAGACAACTATAGACACTTCACAACCCTGTAGAGTTTTGTTAGATGTCACTGGCTCCTCTGTTGTCATGTCACCCTTGTGCCTTTTACATCACATTTGTGTGACTGAGCCAAGGAGGTGTGGCCATAGAGATATAACAGTGTTATATCTCTATGGGTGTGGCCCCCAACACACAGGCTAAGCACAAACCTTTGACACCAAACTGAGCAGAGTTTCACCTCTGTTTCAACTATGATATTGCAGAGGGCCCTTGAAACAGAAAACATTGCCAGTGAAAGGGGGCGGCAACCTAAGCAGTCAAAGTGCACTGCAGATCAGTCAGATCGCTCCAAAGAACTAACTGTGTCATTAATTACTGACTTGAGAAGCTCTGATTCAAGCAACCGTCTGTTTCAAGTGTTACGTTGGTGCATTGTTCCATTGTAAAAGGACAGTGAACATTTTCCCAGTGTGCAAATCCTGGTCACCCAGCCCAGTGCAGGCATGGACCCAGTGTTTCTGTGAGGGTTTTCTTACCTGTGATGTGGAAATTCGGGACTGGTCGTGACGGGCTGTGAGGTCCGAAGATGACACGTTGGCAGGAGCCCCGCGGTGGAGCCGCATGCTCACCTTCCTCTCCCTCTCTGCACGCGATATCGCACGCGGTGACGTGTTCCCTACAAGAATGCATAAGAGTGCCACATTTATTTCAAGCATATATTCAGAAGAAAAGTCAAAGTCAGGCCATGATGGTGTGAAAGCAGAATATATTCTTTTTACTCCTCAACTTTTATCTCGAGTGTTTCAGGCCAATGCAACGTAGCAGCCAACTCACCAGACTGCTGGACCCGTGAGGCAGGGTTAGAGATGGCCTGCTCCGGTCCGTTCCTCACTCTGTTGGCAGCTGGTGGGTTGGGCCCCGGGGGGAGGCCCCGTGCCGCAGACCCCCTGGGCGCTCCTCCGATTCGCTCGTCCCTGTCATCTCCCGTCCTCCTCTCCCGATCGCCGTCCTCGGCTGTCCGGCTGGCACCCTGATAGATGAGACCGACCGTATTAAAGCCATGTTCATTAACAAGAACTGGCTTTCAATTTTCTGTATCACACTGTAAATTTAGTTTGGAAGTGAGATGTTTTTGAGAAGAGTTGAGCAGCAGCTAGGCATCAGACCAAACACACAATTAGCAACACTACAGGTAAAGTCAACTCACAAATTTGAGCATGTTCCAGTCAAAGACATAATCATAGGAGAAGCCCTGTCGGTGGAAAAGATTCCTGAAGAGCTGCCGCAGGTAAGAGTAGTCTGGCTTGTCGTCGAAACGCAGCGAGCGGCAGAAATTCAGGTATGTGGAGAACTCGGCTGCATGAGAAGTATGAACAACAACAAGAACAGCAGTAATGAGAGAGGAGCAATTCAGGATACACACAACACTATCAGAAAGCACAATATCACAAATCATTGGGCTAGTGTGGACCTTTAACTTTTGTGATCACAAACAAAGCTCCCTTACAAATATACAAATATCCAGCGACATCACTTACAGGGGTATCCTTTGCAAAGCACCTCGATGGGGGTGGACATTTTCTTCTCGCTGATTCGTTCATACTTCTGCCTCTTGGTGGCGGCCTTGAGGCCCTGCCAGGGCAGGGAGCCCAGGTTGAAGTACATGAGGACATAGCCCAGAGACTCCAGGTCGTCACGCCTGGACTGTTCTGTGGACACACAGAGAAAGAGAGAGACAGAGAGAGACAGAGAGAGAGGGTTACTGATATCCTGATGTAATCTCAGAAACCCACAAAACTGCTCTTTTCACTTCCTTTTGTAGCCGATAAGCTGTGAATGCAACAGTGGTGTGATTTTTGCAGTTTGTGGTTTCAGTTGGTGGTGTCATTTTTTCCATTTTTGTTATATCTTTGTACTGCTAACCTATATGTAGCCTTGGAGAAGCAAACACACTTTTTTGCCCATGGTAGAGGTGTGTGGGTTGCTCTACTTTTGATTCCTGTATGCTGAATTCCTTAATTGACGCACCTAAGTAAACCCTGAGTTCTTATCACTACCACAGCCACAGCATCAAAGTCTTTTTGCTGCCCTTGTTATATCAGTTCTGTATTTACCAGATACAAGATAATCTAAGGTGCAAGAAGTAAGATTCTTAATGTCTGTGGGGCTCATACAGAGTTTTGGAACAAACTTTTAGAACCGTTTTGGATCTGCAAAAACAGTTTTGGAACAAAACCATCACCTGTGACTTCATTATTTCTGTCAATTTCAGGCCACCATAAGCTGTGCCAGAGACCTGTCAATGTTGTTGCAATTCCTTGGTTGCCAAAAGGTCGATAAAAGTCAGATTACTTAATGCCAGGGATGTGATCCAAAACACAAAACAACAAGTATATCCCACCAGAAATGACTGGGAGTTAATGAAATAAAAAACTGAACAATAACATCCCTGAAAAAGAAAGGGAGCTGACACTGCAGGACAGATAGTTTTTCAAGGAAAAACAATCACCAGGCTATAGGCTTTTTGTTATTGTTGTTAATTGTAAACAGGCAAAATTACTTTGAAAATTGCGCTCACAGAAAATAAAACTGCAGTATGGCTTTTCAAAACAGCAAGAAAATGACATCACAACTCCTAGCCATAACAGCCAATACTGATTCACTTTTGGTCTATGCATGCTTTTCAAAAGTGAAAAGGATTTACCAAGTGAGATATTTTAATTAATACATCATCTCTATAGACAGGATGAGGTTGCAATTCAAGGGGTTCCATTGTAGGGGATTTTGAGTCCATATCATCTGTGTTGTATACCATCCTTCAATCTCACTTTCATCTTTGTCACTCCAATGAATGATATATAACCATAACACATTGAAAATAAAAATTAACTTGCTGAGCCCAAAACTGTTAAGCCAGTAGTCTGCAGTGAGATGGGGAGATAATGGTTATCCATGTAAAGAATGCTCTGCAGAATGTCTATTACAGTACATTTAACTGGAATGACAGGGTAAAAGCCAAAAACGACAAGACTGTTTTCCATCCCCGGCAGTTTTTTTCCCCCTTTCTCTCTCTCTCTCTCTCTCTCTCTCTCACAAGCCCTCCCTCACTTTCCCTCTATGATCTGATAGGGTGGGTATGAACAAAAAGACTGAAGCAAGGAGTCATGTCCAAAACGATACTGATTCACCAACAGCGAGTGGCTGTTTTGGGGGCTACGAAGGACAAATAGTTTCTGGAATATAAAGCTGGAATGGGGAGCTTCCTGAATGAAATAAGTTAGGCAGCAGTGAGTACTATAGATTAAAGCCAACACTAAAATATTCAGGAAGCGTCATTAGGGTCTGAAACAGACGTTGAGGGGTTGTGTAAAGGGATGTGAGTGATATGAAACGCAGAGATTCCAAGGACAGCAGATGACAGAGAAAATCTGTCACAACGTACGTTACACCTAAGGGCTACAGATGGGTGTCATGTGGAGGGGCAAATTATCTTACGCCAGCTCTGATGAGTCACGCTGAACGTGGTGTTCACAGAAAGCTGTCAAAGATGAGTGGGGGAGCGACCCTGATGGAGCACAATTTTGATTCCAACCAACTGCTTCGCCACATGACTAGGCTTGGGTATCGTTAAGATTTTAGCTGCACTATTATCTATGGATAGAGTAATTAAAAACTGCTGCAGGGGAAGAAGTTGCCTTGCCATTTCATTCGTTTCCCCAAGTTCACACTATTGGACTTGTTTCTTTTGATAATGCACGTTACCTTGACTGGATGAGGATGAGACAGCATTTTGAAGAATCGCATCTAGCAGAAACTTTGCTCAAGCAGTCAAAAACACTGAACTGCTTCCAATTAACACCATGCTGGTGGCCAAACCTCCCTGCCTTGATTTAAGTGCACAGAAAGTAAATAGACACTTTAATAGGGGCCTTCTAGAAAGTGTCATTACGCTGGGCTATAACAGAAATGCCTGAGAAGTTATGTGTGAACAAATTCAAACTAGAAGGGCACTCGGAGAGCGCAGACCTCCACCAAGGTTCGTGCTATTACTGCTTGTTTGTGAGTCGGATCCGGATCCGCTCCAAAATTTAATGGGTTCTTCCTTGGCCCATGCTACACCCTTCCACGAAGTTTCATGAAAATTGGACCAGTAGTTTTTCCGTAATCCTGCTAACAGACAAACAAACAAACAAACGGCACCGAAAACATAACCTCCTTGGCGGAGGTAATAAATTTGACAGTCAAGGACGGATAATTTGTCCAGGAAGTTATCTGCGTTTCGGTTCTGAGCAATCAGGAACCAGTATCTAATTTGGCACCGGTTCTAGTTAAACAGGGTCAAGTGATAAACTGTATCAGTGCTAGTAGTGCCAGCAGCTAATAGGACAAGACACATTATAATAGTCAGGAATTAAAGCCTTTGCAAGTGATTGCACAGGAAGGAGGATGTGTATTAGTCACGGCAAAGGAAGACACGTTTCCCCACCTGTGTGTGCATCTATGTATGTGTACTGTATGTGTATCTTACCGATTCCCAGATGTGTGTTGATGGAGGCGTAGCGCGCGGTGCCCGTCAAGTTCTTGTTCTCCCTGTACGGGATGTGCTGGTGTGTGCGGGCATCGCGGTACTTCTTGGCCAGGCCAAAGTCGATGATGTACACCAGGTTGCCCTTCTTGCCCAGCCCCATCAGGAAGTTGTCTGGCTTCACGTCCCGGTGGATGAAATTCTTGGAGTGGATGTATTCGATACGACTAATCTGGAGGAAGGACAGGAGAGGAGAGGCGTGAGCACATGGTGTGCACCTTAGCCCACCAGGACACGTCATCACAACATTTTCCAACACTTTCACCGCTTGTGTCTTCTGATAAAGCTTTAGACACTAGGCAGTAGGGAGTACAATCTATTCATCAATACCTTGAGTAAACTAGGGCGTAAAGAAGGACATGGGAGGACAACAGGATATATGAAGACAGGACACAGGAAGGTGGTGACACACAAGCTATAAGTGGAAAGTCAAACACCTATATAGGATACAGAGAAGGACTGACACAGCAACATGGGCACAGGGAGAACTAAAGGTGAGATGAGCTGTGCTGTGCTACAGAGATCTGTGTGAAATGGAATATCTAGGCCAGCACAGTCCAAGTACAGGCCGGCGTTACAAAGTGCGCTGCTACGAGGGTAGTGGAGTCCAAATCATCCATATCTTTAATGGATCCTTGGTGGAATCGTATGTGATGTTTATATGAAGAACGTGCACCAACAAACCAAAGCCAGTTACTCATGCATATGATGTAGTGAGCGCATAAAGGTGATTCTGTCTTTATTCATGACAGCTCTCAGAATTGATCATATAAAATACATTATAATCTCAGGAGAAACAATCCCACATCAGTATGCGTTTATGGGGATAATTTGCACCATTTCCATGGATTAATTCTACTCTTAGAACATTCTTGACACAAGTGGGCTCTTCATTTTTGTTAAGCTTAACCCATGTCTATGAAACTGGCCCAGAACAAACAATATTCCTGGCTTTATATCATACCATCTGGTCTGCCAGCAGCAGGACCGTTTTGAGGCTGAACTTCCGGGAGCAGAAGTTGAACAGGTCCTCCAGACTGGGACCAAGCAGCTCCATTACCATCACGTTGTAGTCTCCCTCTGCACCGCACCACTTTATCGACGGGATACCCACTGGAATAGACAAAGACGCACACAGAGTCAGTGTAAAGGTTGTTCAACATTGGATGATCACAGCTGTTATCACTGACATGCTTTACAGTTGTGCTTCACCTAACAAATTACTTGCCATGTGCCATGTGTGTACCAAGTTTCTTTTAACCCATTGCATTTCACATAAAGGGAATAATCAAGGCCTTAGAAATGCCCCATGTCATCTTTATTCATTTAAGGTGGACTTAAATCACAATATTTTAAACAGATGTAGCCCCAATTAGGCTGTTAGTGTGCAAAATCCATTTAACGCATTTCTAGCAGGCTTAACAGGATATCCTAATCTATAATATTTTTCTGGGACAGAAAATTTGGTATGGAATCTGTTGAAAAATCTTGCAATGTGTGTGCATGCAAACAGACCCGTCTCGTTTTCCCTCCTTACCTCCTCCCTGCATCATCTTGTAGAACTTGCTTTCGATGTGCAACTGTGGGTGTTTGGTCTTCACACATTCCAGCTTAATGGCTACTTCCTCACCAGTGGCAATGTTGGCACCTGAGGGGAGACACACAGATACAAATCACAGCTATAAGTGCCATGGCACTTATACCAGTACCAGACCAACGATGGGTGAATATGAAGGAAAATCAGGTTGAGTGCCCAAAGGAAGGGGGGGATCAGAGGTACAGTATGAAAAGGGAGACTGTCCAGAAACTAATGTGGAAAGAACCTTAATATTGGGCGAGCATGGAAATGAGGGTAAGACATGCAAAAACAGAAGGAAAGGCTGCAGCCCGCTTACCAAGGTAAATGTCTCCAAAGGAACCACTCCCTATCTTTCGCCCGAGCCGATACTTGTTCCCCACTCTCAGCTCCATGGTCGCGAGTCGTCACTGTGAACAACAGACAATACAAAGATGATTAGAAGAAGGCAAAGGACACTTGACACCATTCCAGTCAGCATGTCTGTCGCCCATCTCTTTCATCCAGCCTCTAATCCTGTAACATTATAGGCTACTGGGCTACTGTACAAATGCAAACTCAACTGAATAACAAGACCACACATATTTTCTTGATTGTCTCAACTGGCCTAAGGGTGAATCTTTAGTCTGAGGGAAGATATCCAAAGGAGTTAGTGAGTCAATTACTCACATGATGATCGTCAATCCCAGGCAAACTCTTGAATTGACCGAGTGTGTGTTTGTGCGCGTATGTAGCTTGAGCTGGGCTAGTTGATTAGCAGCCAGCTCTCAGGATTCCAGCAACACATGATTAGATTTGTAGGGTAGCTGGGAGGGGGAGGTGGTTGTAGTGAGATCAGCAAAAGCAGGGAAGGGAAAGAAAAAGAAATACAGCAAAACGAGAGCCAGACAGAATGGCCACTTAGTCAGAAGAGGAGTGGACTAGAATCAACTGCAGCATGAGTAGTAGGACTTGGCAGACATGAAGGAGGGAAGTGGGTCTTCTGAGCCGAACTGCACGTGACGCTGGAGCAGGATCATCATTTATTTAGTACTCCCTCCACCACGCCACATTGTGCAGCCACTGCAAAGGCAAGACTCTGCTCTCCACTGTTCCGTGCTGGCACTGCAAGGGAGGGAAGGCGGGAGCAGCCGTGGAGCGCTAGCTGGCTGTATCTGTGTCAAGGCCCTCAAACGATTCTGTGCGATGAACTTCAGAGAGCAAAGTGCCGCGGAGGATGTATCAGAGCAAGGCATAATTTATGGAAAAGCTTTCCTTCCTCACTACCAATTTGGAAAGACTATGTAAGGAAACTGTGCCCTTTATAGCAAGAGGGGACCCTTGTTCCAAATGTAGCACTGCTGCATCATCACAAACCACCGTTGTATCAGTCAGGCTACGCCTCATCTAGCAGTCCAACTCTTTCCTGAACTTGAGCCACCAGGCCTACTTCACGAGTTTGTTATGGAGTTCTCAGTCATGTGCCCTGATGACAATTCAACAACATCAACAGCGAGCTTATATATTAACTAGACCATATCATCTTTATTGACCCATGTGGTGCACTATGAATAGAGGCCTCCTTCCTCAACCCCTATATACTACCAAGTATGACATGAAAGTCTCATGACTGCTCTGGGAGAGTTTGCAAAACAAAGCATTCTCAGACGACCTCAGTTTTGTGGCCACGCCAACTCAAGCAAGGAAAATAGTCATCAATTCTGCAGGACTAGTCCTCTGCATTTAGTGTGTTTCCAAGGGGACGAAAGACTCCTACATCTCAAAATAAACTATACGTTACTTCATGGTTCTCTTTTTAACCTACTACCAATAATCTAGACATGCTATCAAGCAGACACACACATGCTATCCCAAAACCACTTGAACAGCGATGAGTGAAGGGGACGTTCAGTGACATACTATCAGCCTGGAATATCTGTTTCGCATTGAGGCTGGTTAAAGGATTCAAACCCTCAACCCTAGCATTGCACTGCCCCCGTTTCAAGTGACGACATTAACTGACCCAACATATAAGATATAGGCTCTCAACCTCCCAGTCAGCTCTAGCTGATGAGAAGACAGACAGCCAGTGCAGATGTGATGGAGGCAGATGGATTAGGGTTAATAAAGGGTTAGGTTTCATTACACCAAGAGGGTGTCTCATGTGCAGCAGCCAGGGACCCGATTTAGGGAGCAACATTAATCAAGAGACTATACACTAAGCACCATTGATTAATTGCTTGGTACAGAACAGTGACACATCGCTTTATACAGCACACTGCTCGGGTATATGCTTGGGAGAGTGCGCATGTGTGTGCATATGATAGGCAGACTATAAAATATTGTCATGACCAGCATTTAAAGATTTAAAACAAAAAAATCTGCTAGGGAGGACTTGCTATTGTAGGAAGAGGTGTTGTGGAAATTTAGCAGTAGTGTAAAGAATGGGAGATTCATTGATGTTTCAAAGATAGCCAATGAAATATGAAGCCAGATCTCAATTTTGGGAAGAGAGACAACTGGAATTAGCCTACCACACTGCACTGGAAACAGCATCAAGTGCTATTATGGTAGTATTCTCACGCAAGGCAGTGGATTGGTTTACAGGCTAAATATCTGCTGGGCAGTGGTATAGTAGCGGTTGTGGAGGTGGGTGTACTGCTGTGGCCCTACCAGCTGTATGTCATGGTAATCAGGCTGATAGGCATTTTCCATATCCCCCACCAAGAGAGAGGTTGCTTTGTAAACCTGTCTATACCGTCAAACAGGCCCACTACTGTGGGGCCAATAACCTACATGGAAGTGACAAAATACTTCCTCTTTAAAGAAAAAAAAACAAACTGTCAGAAACCCAAAGCAAGAGGATTTCACAATCACATGAAAAGCAACAGTAAGCACTGCTACACCTCTCACGCTCAAGCATCCATCTCTCACTCCAAAATCAACTTAAGTGTATTAAGACTACACACTCCGCACTAATTGCATGCATGGAGATAAATAAATCTGACATGCAAAACAACATTTCCTTCTGCTTTTTGTAAGAACAGATGCTAGGTTAACTTACGTTTCTCAAGGCAGTTCTGCTAACAATTTGACGGGAGAAGAGTCAGTTGTGATTACACGGACTTTATGAAATTAACTAAAAAGCAAGACAATTAGACATTCGTTTGCACAATTTGAAGAAGCTTGCCAGGGCTTTGCTATAACGTTAGTAACAATACCAGCCGTACGCTAGCTAACGTTAGGTATTAGCTGCTGAGAGTAGGCTAGTGGAAATAACTGAACCTCGGTCCGAAGCAGCACACCATTTAAAACAAATACTTTCGAAATTCAAGTACGGTATAAAATGCGTATATTGCACTGTGCTACATTTTGTATTCATACTTGTAACCGCACCCTTGTACTGGGTTAGCCTGTGTAGATAGCCATCTCTACTCGCCCCCTCCCCCTCTCCTATAGCCGTGTATAGGAGTCTCGAATTCGGCCGAATCAGGCCCTCTTTCCCCCCTGGTTTCCCCGGTTCCCCGGTCCACTACCCACCCGATATTGGGTTTATCCGAGAGCTGGTACGGTGGAGGTACTGATCCGATGGTTGTCAGTCGGACAGGGGCCTGGGCAGCGAAGGATGGGAGCGGATTCTGGCGGCTCTCATACCCCAATTCTTCGCTCTTGCGTCGGCTACACTCCCTGTTGATAGTCCCTGAGAAGCTTCAGTACGAACGGCCGTTCTCTACCAGAGTCTGTCTCCCCCTCTCGTTACTTAACAACGCACCGTTGACAACATCGATGATGTCATTCACAGGATGTCAGCGCACAGGCATTAAAGAAAAACATCACATTTTCTTAATTGCAGAGTGTATGTATAATATAATACTTCCATTATTGCATGTCCTTTAAATGTGACCATTGATTCATTAGTTGATCCATTTCATTGTTATTATTATTGGAACTTATGTCGTTGTTAATGTCGCATTGCCATGGTTGCTAAGTGAATGTTATTTGTTATGCTAGCTTTGGCAATAGTTACTTTTGAATATCATGTCCATGAGGCCCCTTTGAATTGGAAAATATTCTAAAAACATGACAAAATTGGATGGTAATGAAAACACTACAAAATTGATAAATAAATCATACATTGAAAAATAAATATAATAACATGTAATTCTTAACTAGAGAAAGTGTAGGAATGTTTTGAGAACTGCTTAATCATTTGTATACACAAACAGACCTATAAAAGCCTTGCATTCATTATTTCACAGTCACTATAATTGTGCTGGTACAGGCCAGACATATAATACCTGACATGCAGACTACATAATCTCACTTTACCATCACTTAAGTGGCTGGTTGTAGAGACCTACATCTTTTACCTGTGTGTTAACAACATAAGGCCAAAGACAGCTGGGACTATCCATGTCCTACATACTCTAATTCTGTGTGGTGGGCTCAAGCTGCTTAACAACAGCCTGTGTGATCCATCTGAGAATGATCCTGCCATAACCTATTAGGGAATCCTTCAACATAGGCTCTCATCTCTGAGCATGCAGTTACTGGTCTAACCTGTCAATAGGTTGCAATTATATGCACTTAACATGTTAAGCACTTGTAATTGCATCAGAGAAGGTAAATCATTTCATACAGTAAGCAGTGGCCTAGGCCTATAGGATGATGTGGTTGGTAAATAGGATTGGTTTGGATGGTAATGAGAGGGAGACAGATGGACATTCAGGCTTATGTTTGTGTGTGTGGTCCTGTGACTGTCTATAAGCAACATGTAGACCCTTCCCTCTGTGTCATTTTTTCATCGTGCTCATCACCTTATCATCCACAAAGCATGATTTCTCATAATCAGTAAAACTCTCCATGCATCGTCAAACTCCTGCACTGACAGACCACATGACCCCATCACAAGGATTGGCTGTTGTGAATGTTCTTTTGACTGACTTTATACAATGTTGAATTGTTTGCATATAGAGGATACTGTTATACTGTCAAGTCACTTGGAGATCTTCAAAGGTGTTTACAGGAACAGACAGGCAGCCATTTCTAAACAGGGCTGGCTTAACATGGAAAGTGCTCCATGTGGAAAAACCCCAAGCACTGTGTTTGTGTTACAAAGATAGAAACCCAAATGCACACAAAAAAAACCTCTCAGAAATGACCACAGGACAAATTTAGAAGCCAATACTTTCATCTTTATTATTAATCTTGTTCTCATTTGTTTAAATAAATTTTTCCTTTGTAAAATCTCAAAACGAAAACACTGAACAGGAGTGTTAAAGCCTGTCTTAATTTAAAACGAATACACAACAACAAAACATAAAAACGTACGGTAACTCTTACTCTGCATCTGTAAACAACCCGTCCCACCCCTCCCACCCACTCCACACAGTTTGATAAGATTTGGCATGTCCATTTTCTCAACGCATATGCCTTCAGCTCTTTGTGTCTTTAAAATGTTCTTTTTTATTATTGCAGGTCGGACGATAAAAAAAGACAAGTCTGCTAAAAAAACAAACACACAACTTAAAATGAGAGAAAAAAAACAAAGCATTAGTGCCAATATTTCTTGAACACACAGTCAGCAGTATACCGAATGCACTCAAAACATTTTTGTATAGACCTTCTGTATGGTAAGCAGCCTTGCCCACATTTATGACAGGCAGTAACATGCGCACACACATTTCCTCACATTCTCACACGCATACCAACGGCGGTGGTTTAACCCACTAACTTGGTCTCAGTCTCACTCATACGCACGTTCACATACTGTGTGTGATACTGTGCACAGTATCAGACACATGGAGAAATGCAACATAGCCTCAAACTGCCAGCAATTCAACATTTATCATTGCAACAGTAACAAACGTGATTGAGAGAGAATAACAGAGAAAGAGTGCGTGAGAGATACAACAGTAGGAGGTCAGCATTTTGAAAACAGAACAATGACATTTTTCAATATTTCCACTGTTCAAAAAATTAAAACAACCATACATACAAACAAACAGAAAAACAAACTTAACATACACAGTAAGATACAGTTCTGTCGTCAATCAGAGCTGTGTGTTTGCATGTGTTTGGATTCAGTCTCCGTTTTTAAGGGACATGAATACAAACTGCACTTTCACCTCACATCATGTAGTAGTTTTAAGTTCTCTTATACGATGAAGGTAATGCTGTTTACAGTGCCCACCTGTCTGAAGGCTCGTCTGTATTTGGTGTGTGCATGTGTATGTAAATCTGTTGAAAAGTCCCCTATTTACTAAGCACATTGCAATCCAGTCAAGTCTTTCAGACCAACTGACTTTTCATTCTTTTTCAGGTTCAAGTCTAAGCAGTTGAAATCTTCATCTGTGGAAAAAGGCCGTATACACATCTAACAGTCCCTGCATTTGTTTATATAATAGCTTAAGTCTGGCCACGAGAATGTGTGTAAGCATGTCTCACATTTCTGCTATATGTGTGTGTACATTAATATGCATACTATGTATGTGTATGCATGTGTGTGTATATGTGTAGTACATTAATATGCATACCATGTAAATGTGTTTGTGTGTGTGTGCTATAGTAAGTACATATGTTTCCCAGTGTATGTTGTTGTATCAGTGTGTCTAAACCTACACTTAGAAATGGAGGGGGCTCATCAGATGGAATCAGCCCCTCCCCCCAACAGGTCGCCGGGCAACAAAGCGGCAGGGCTGTCCATTTGGTGCCTTTCCTCCATTTGCGGTGCGCCCCACAGGCTGCTGCTGGGGTAGCCCGCTGTCACGCCGCCCCAGAGCCCAGACCTCCCGGACTCCACTCCCCCGACACCTCCTCCTCCGCCTCCCTCCCCTGCCCCGTTGGTGCTCCACTGGGAGAATATGCCCAGCCCGGGTCCTTGGGCCGAAGAGGCTTCTGAAGAACTGCCTGTACCATCCAGACTCTGCCAGCCGGAGCTGGAGGACCCCACGCTACCTAGAACCGCTGCTCCGCCACCTCCTCCGCCACTGTTTCCGTTTCCACCCGTAGTTGTGCCCGTTGCACCCCGCTCACTCCCTGGGGAGCTGCCTCCACTGCTGGCCACAGCAGTGCCTGTTCCAGACGACCCCTGCGCCCCACCGGCTGCCGCCCCTCCTGAGCTGGCCCCCTCTGCCCCTCCAGCCTGGGAATGTGCAAAATAGCGCGCGACTTCTTCCTCACTCACAAACTCCGCCAGGATTGTGGTGTTGCCCAGAACACACCTGAGAGAGAGTTTAAAAACAAACAAACAAAAAAGCATACAAGATGGGGCTTTAGATTATTGAACAGTAGTACTTTGAATGAGAATTACAGAATGTGCATTATCCAGTTCTCTGTCTAGTCCGTCGAGAGATAAACATCATTTTGCTGACTGATTTGTTGAAACATGTTCACTTGCAAGTATGAGAGAGAAAAAAGTTGGGACGTAAAATAGGGGGTTTGCTGAAGTTATAGGTTAACCTACATGTGCAGTGCACCCTGGGCCTTGGCTGCTTCCTGTCGGCTGCTGTAGCGAATCAGAGCGCTGCCCTGGGTCAGGCCGAGGTGGAAGGTCAGCAGGGGGCCGTGCTGCATGCAGATAGTCCTCAGCGTGGAGCCATCGATCTACAGGGAAAGACAGAGGAACACAGGTTAAGTGTAGGCCATTGTGTGTGTGTGTGTGAGTGAGTGACAGAGAGAGAGACAGAGAGAGAGAGAGAGAGATGTGACAATGCTAATTGTCCTCAGTATTAAGCCATCAATTTATGGTGACCGGGAAAGGTCAGGGAGTCCAACAGGTTATACAACAATTATGTGTATGAAGAGCCATATATCTATAAAATATGTAGTGAGATTGTACATTGTCACTGTTTGGGTATGTAATTCTGTCACAGTGAACTTCGGAGGGGAGATGTGTGTGTATGCGCGTGTGCGAACTTGTGTGTGCACACGTGCGCGGAAGAGGGCTCAAGTGCATTACTGTAAAAAAATTTAAATAAGACAAAAAAGTGTCTAGGCTGCATAATTAAACATTTTCCATCCTACGTTTTTCCCAGAGCAGCCCTTCCTTGCCAGAGTCATTTGTGCAATCCCTAATTGATTAAATGGATCATCCAACTTCACAATCCAATTACGTCTGGGTCACGCATCATTCCCTTCCATTTGCATAAGATAGACTGAAGGGGAATACTGATGAATGAGAACGGCGGTTTAATGCTTTCAAATTCAAACCCTGGCCAATCTGTCTGGGCAGCCATTTTATTTTATAGCCATGATAAATTCTGCTCCGATGAAGGGTTGTGAGAACATTAAAATTCTAAATTGCCCTCACAGCGTACTCCCCTGTCACTTCTTTTCCTCACCCTTCTGCACTCTCTCACTTTACAGCCCATAGGTTCACTGGTGGTGACATTGTTAATATTTTACCATTCTGCTCTCCCTCTGCCTTCCTACAGCACTCTCTCCGATAGTCACTCACTCTACTATATCTCTGCATATTGGATCTTTCATCTCTCCTCAGGGTCTCTCCCTCTCCTTTAATCCTTCCCTCCCTCCCTCTTTTCCTTCCTCCCTACCTGAGGGGTCAGGTTGCTCAGCAGCAACCAGCAGCTGCCTCTGGAGGCCACACCATCACTCCAAGCTGAGCCTACAAAGGAAAGGGAGAAAGGGAGAGAAAAAGGAAAGAGAGAAGGTATAAGGAAGGAAACAATTAGTGAGGACATCATAGCTGAAGACGAACACGAAGAGGACGCTAAAGACAGTTTTATTTATATGATGACAGCTTTTATACTAGCTTACATAACGCTGTGTGCTAGTTAGATATTTCAGTTCCTGAGGCATCATAACATCAACACATAAAAAGGGCTCCCTCTATAAATAGTGAGGTTTTAAGTTGACAAATGGTTATGAAAGTGTTAATTCTTCTCCCATTTTCTTCAGAAATTGTAAACAGTACCTGGCCCAAATCTTGAGTCTTGGTTAACACCGCCCCCTCCCCAGCCCCTGGCCAACCGCGGGCCTCCACTGCCCCATGGGGAGGGCGAGGCCTGCTTCTGACTGGTTAAACCAGGTGGGGGGCGTGGCAGCTGCGAGCTGTTGCGATTGGTCTTCCACAGCTTGTTGTGTCCGATGGGCTCTGGGGGCCAGCTGGGCTTGTACTCCGAGTACTTTGCTGAAGAGGAAATGGGGAGGTGGGGGAAAGAGGGGGGAAAGTTTTAACAAACAGACCACAGAAATGGGAGTGGAGAGGACACAGTGCAGCTAACTCACTTTGAATCTATCTAGAAAAGACACTACTAGTGCACTAGAAAAATGTAGTGCAAAGGACTGAAAGACAATTGTAGAGAGAGAGAAACACAAAAAAAAAGAAAAACAAAGAAAGACAGAGCAAATTAAAGACATGAGAGAGATTAAAGAGTAAAAAATAAAGAAAAAAAAGAAAAAATGACCTGTGCTGTGTGCATTGCCGAGGGGGCTGTCTGAGGCACTGTAGGGCCAGGCACCAGGTGAAGGCAGCGAGGTGTTGAGGGAGGGGTTTGGCCCTGCAAAACATAATGACGTTATATCATTGCAATGCATCCTGCAATAAAAACAGTAATAGTGTGCTAAAAAAATATTCTGGAACAATAGTGTATTAGACGAGTTTAGTCTTATGCTCAACCTTCATAGGGATGAACTGTGGCCTAACAATAGATCTCAACATAATGTGCAGAAGAACCTCTTGGCAACTGTACTTGAGTTGAATACTACACAAATGTTTAACGTATTTTAATAAAATGCTTTCAGTCATCCAGCTTCATGCCAATGCTGGTCAAAAAAGGTTGACTAATGCCATTACAATTATCAGTCCCTACACTCTGCTCTTTGCTTTCATTTGGGACAAAATAGGAACTCTTAGGAATTCTTTATTTTAGACTGGTAAGCAACGCTTTAAAACGACAGCAGAGAGAAAGGAATCTGGTGATAGAAAGCAACTCAAGGAACCTAACACTGATGGTCATTATAACGTTTAATTTCACTATGACACATTCAGTGAAGTACCTATGTTGTCTCGCAGTAACTGGTGGTCAGAGTCGTTGAGGCTCGGGGGTCCTGGGGAGCCCAGAACACTGCCAGGGGTCATGTAGGGGTCGGACTCTGGGTCTCCAGCACTCTGGATCCCCTTCCAGGGCACACCAGGCTGGAACTCTGTCATCGTGACAATAACACAGACAACTCATTGGTTGGGGTGAAATGATGTGTATATTTGCCTAACATTGTAAAAATTCAAACTCAAACTTCAAAAGAACATAATCAAATTCCTGTGGATGAAGCTGGGCTGGTCTACTGATATGTTTGTTTATGGACAATTTGACTCAACCTTCTAATCCTAACCCTAGGATGAACTGGGAGATAATGGAACAATAGTATGTTTCTGTGGCAAACCACAGATAATAAGACACTGGCAAATTGGTTATAGATTATACAACACTGGCTAGTTTGTTCTTGTTTGCTTTACGTCGGGGTACTAAAATGAGCACAGCACAGTGGCCTCAGAGATGGAGAAGTTCCCAGTCAGTATGCACATGTTCAAAAAAAATTGGCCAGGATGGCAAAATTTCTCCATTACAAACGTATGGTACCCCAGTATTTGAGTCTCAGTTGAATTGAAATTTTGCCACATCATCATCTATTCCTAATTTATTGTCCTACAGTAACAACAGGCGGAGAAAGGAGCAGTTACCTGGAGGCCAGCTGGATGTGCCAGGTTTGTTGCCCATCTTGCTCCCAGGAGTCCTGTGCCAGTTGTCTGCAGGGCCTTGAGGGGGCATTCCCAGACCATCACCACCCAGCATTTCATACTGGGAGTAAGGGGAACCTCCTCTTGCCTTTATAGGGTTGGGTAAAGGGCCTTGGGAATGACACACAAGAGAGAAATAAGGTCAAACAGATTGACATGAATATGTTTCAAAACATTCAATACAATACAATGCTTAATACATTGTGAACGAAGATGATTACGAATGCAAATAGAACCAAGTTGAAGACAGGATGGAAGGCGTGAATTCTCATCATACTATAAAGCAAAGAATCTCTGTCTGTATGTATGTGAGTGTGTCCTTCGCATATCTCGAGAACTGTTTGTCCGATCTACTTCACACTTGGCGGGTGTATTGCTGGGGACCCACGGTCGTGCAGTGTCGGAAAGTGTTGCGACACGCGACGCGTTCAATATTAATAAACTTTGAATAAACAAGCGAACAGCGCTCTGTGCAGCAGTGGGGCGGGGCGAACAGCGCTCTGTGCAGCAGTGGGGCGGGGCGAACAGCACTCTGTGCAGCAGCGGGGCGAACGGGCACTGCACTAGTAGTGTGAATCTTACCTTTGCAAGAATCATGTTATGAACCATCTGTCAACCTACCATTCTTGTGAAGGGTTGTGTCGGGGGGTGACGGGGCTGGCGAGTGTCCCTCCATCATCCACTTGAAGCGGGACTGCTGTCCTCCTGCATCCTTCATCCCTCCCATTCCTCCCATCATGGAACCCAGTTCCAGTCCTGACAGGTTACCACCAGGGGCGAGCCCTGACAGGAGAAAAACAACACCGTAAACACAAACATTTAGGGGCAGATTGCATTGCCCTGATGTTCAATTCAATACAGCGGGCCGAGCTGGTGGGCAATGTTTTTTCAAAACAGCCCCAGAGTCAGTGCAATGCTGATGACACTGAACACAATGTACTGAAGGCCAGGCTGATTAAAATGGAGAACAGTCATTGCGGCAACAGTGATTGCCAAGGCAACATGTGCCGGTGTTTATACAAATTAGATGGATATATCTCTATAGATGGCTTGTATTGGACTGCCTACTGAGTGGGCAGAGAGAACAAACAAACAAACAGACCAGCTGTATGGTAGTGAGCCTCCGATATTGGTGGGGAGCGGGGTCAGTTCAGGCCAGGGTTGCATGCCAACACCATTTCCAAGGAGCAGATATATTCCTATATGTGCTTAATCTATCTGGATTTGTTGACTTTATGTCCCCTAAACCATGAGTCTACAGCTAACATCTTATGAGCCTAACATATACTACTAAAAATGAATGTGCAACTTGAGACCCAAAATAAAATGTAAAAATCCAGATAGATTAGGTGCATGTCCTGTGGTATGCAAGCTAGACAGTTATCTATACAGCAGACTTGACTCTGTATCCATCACATCTGACCTATGGAGCCTACTGAGTCAAACCAATCATGTAACTCTTGCCTATTGGACTCACCCGAGTACATCCCCTGTGTTTTGGCATGAAGGTCTGATAAGGGGCCGCCCATTCCAGGGTGGGGAAGGGGGTCAACCATGGGCTGTTTGGATGTGCCTCCTCCCAGGTGAGAGGGGGAGAGTTTGGAGCTCCCTCCTGCTGCTGTTCCTCCTACTCCTCCCTGCTGATGCTGCCTCTGCTGCTGCAGAATAGCCATGATCCTTGCCAGCTGAGGAGGACAAGGTTCATAAATTAATCAGAATCATTTTAATCTGTGAAGAACACTAAATGTTCACAAATTTGTCCTGGCGAGATTGGTGCATGGAAATATTAACAACTCGCTAACACACGCTACCAAATATTTACGGATACCACTTGACCCAGGCCCACTTTCCATTAGGCTGCAGTCAGTAGAATATAAGCTGGCTAACCTGCTGTGGGTCCGGCTGCTGCCTGAGAGGCTGAGGCTGAGGGAACTTCCTCTGGTTCTGCAGGAGCTGCTGCTGCTGCTGTTGTTGTTGCTGCTGCTGTAGCAAGAGCTGACAAGCCTGTGGGTTGGCAGGCAGAGAGGGGGAGGGAGAAGTAAAAGAAGATACAGGTCAGCGCTCACATACAGATATTCCTTTCACATTGTTAGGACTGGGGCGATTTACCGCATATTTTAAGATATACCAGTATGAAGCTGCACGAAAGTAGACCTTTTTACAATACAGTCAACAGCAAAATGTCATTTATTTAAATATGATCAATCCATCCATCAACCAATCAATCTGACATTTAAGCACTTACCAGATGGAACTGCTGCACGTGGGGGTAAATGTTGCTGAGCATTGCTAGCTGCTGTGGGGACAGCTGAGGAGGGAACACCCCTCCACCAACACCACCAACGCCTCCGACACTTCCCACACCACCAACACCTCCTACTCCACCGACCACTCCACCCACACTGCCACCAGGAGAGGGCATCTGCTTCAGCATAGGGCCCGGCACCTGCAGGTCACAGGAACCAATTTCAATATGGCTGATTGAGATGGACACCTTACAGTAACAAAACTAGCCATGAGTAATGACAATGAAGAACACACACACAAATTATCTTGGGTTGGATTTAGAAAAACAAGACTAGGTGTGCTTAGATGCGGCTGGGCCAGTCTGGTTCTACGGTGAGCGGACAATGTTCTAAAGAATTCTTGCCCACGTTCAGTGTTATTGTAGCACGGCTAACGGCAAGACCTGGCCATATTTGATTTACGTCATACTCATGGTGGGAAACGCTATGCAGAAGACTGCAAATCAGATGTAACCAATGGCAAACTCAACCAGTCTTAAACATAAATTAAAATATACATCAAAATTGTCCTTGTTGAGTGATGTGCAGAGCTGGCGTCCAAATTACCTAATACCCCGAAATCAAAGGCAACAGCAAATGGTTTTAAGGAAACACTGATGATGTGAAAGATAGCGCCTGGTCACACCAGTGGTTCACCAGTCCATTAGCAGTCACATTGTTCATGTTAGCCATGTCTGCTAGCTAACGTCAGGTGGCTTTAGCCAGTTAAAACTGATACTGTTAAAACTAGTTATAGGCTAAAACTTACACAATCAGACCTAGACCATGCTCATCTCAGTGATATTGAAGGATAAATTTGCCTTATATTTTAAATTTCTTTGTCCAAAGGCCCTTTGAGTCTGACATTGTTTACATTGTTTGTATCTGCTTTGCTGTCTTCCGTGTAGTGTTTTCTACCCAGAGTATGATGTAAATCAAACATGGCTGCCATGTGGATAAGGCAAATTGCAAAATAGCAGAATGATAAGTTAAATAATTCAGCTTCACTTCCGGTTTCTCTATGTTAGCTAAAGATAGCAAGCTTCGCTAACAAACCATCTGGTAAAAGACCGCCAACCAAAATGGATTATATGATATTACTATTAATTACTGCATATCACTTCAAAACTATTTATGTTGTACAACGTCAGCATTATGGGCAATACTGTTCAAAACTATACGAATAGAAAAAAACAACCAAAACTCTTGTTTATGCGAGTCTAACGTCGCCAGAAGACTGTTCCCCTGTTTTACATACAACACATTTGTATTCACTGTACCCCAAAATAGCAGAGGGAAAAGTAAACAGACCTGAGCAGACAGGAACTGATGAGGCACTTGAGCACGTAACCCCTGGGAGGGGTTCATGGGATGCATGCCAGGCTGGTGCATCCCTCGAGGCTGAGGCATCCCTCCACCACTGCCACCAAACACTCCATGGCCACCCATCTAGAGCAGAGCACAACAGAACAGGATAATATATTAACCCATTCTACTAGAATAGTATACAATTATTTACTATACATATTATTGTAGTACTTTATTACAGTACATTAATTTGTTATATTTTTTCTGTGGTCTGCTCTAAACTCAACCCCTCCTTCCAAGTTAGCACAACAACCTTGCTTTGTGAAAACAGGAGTTAGAATTTAATATCCATGTAGTTAATGAATGAATAATGATGAAATAAAGGGAAGAAATAATGTAAAATAATAGCTTAGAAAATGACAGGGTCTCTAAAGCTACTTGATATTGGCTAGCACTGTGGCAAATGTCAACCAGCATTACAATGAGGAATATGCATTAGATTCTGCTAGAAGGGCTTATCAATAGACCATGGAAGCACTGTTAAACAGTTTCAAGGGCACGTTCAAGAGCTCTTGCTATAATAAAGCAGCCCGATACCTTTTCACCATAGGGCCCCATGTCGACACCACCCATCTCTTTGGAACCAGGCATGCGGTAGCCTCCACCTCTTCCTCCCCTCCGCATCTCTCCGTTATAGTCGTTCATTCCTCTCTTGTCTCCTTCCATCTTCTTGTCAACACTCGGGTCATCACCCTAGGAAACAGACCAAGTTATTATCACTAGAAAAAAAAGACCTTGAGAAACAGACGTTGCTATCGTACACAAAACAATCATACAGGCCTGATTGATAATCCATCCTTCATAACGTCATTCTCAATGTTGGTTATATAACTGAGTTGTGATCGATTAAAAGTTATTTGAGAATTTCTCAAAAGGCAAAATGGCAGTGTGAGAGTTAAAAGGAAAATTAGAAGTGAATAACATATTGCTATTTATTACAGTTTACCAACAAACAGCTGCATATGTCTATGTGTAATACTTTGAAAAGTTTGCACTCCTTTGTTCCTGGTACACAGTGGAAGGCCTAAGCCACAACTTGAAAAGAGTCAACCAAGCACACTCAGCTGACTTATGAGATAGAACCTTCAGTCAACAGGTGTTTATCAGGACAAAGTAGAAAGATACTAACATGTTTGGATGATTCTTCTTAATGAATCGATATCTTACCAGGAGACCCATGTTTGAGAACTGACGTGACATTGGGTTCATCCAGTTGTCCCCTCCTCCACCCTTCGGGGAAGAAAATCAAATATTCCATTCAGTCACAAAATGTAATTTAAAAAACAAAAAAACAAGTATTAGTCAATATGGAGGAAAACATTAAGAGGAAAAAGCCTCTGTTGCATTACAAAAAACTGGCAAAGAATCGATTAAATATTTCTGATATTACTAAACATAAGATAGCCATGTCATCAATTTTTTATCTTGGCAGTGACAAATCCAATAATAAAGTAGCTGGCGGGAAACATTTTTATATAATAAGCCAAGAGAATAAAGGCCATAAACTGGTTTGCGTGTCCTGGAACTCCCTTTTCCCTACCTTGATGTTGCCTCTCTTTCCACCATGACTTTGGCCCCAGCCTCCAGAGTTGAAGGAGGAGCTACTTCCCTGGGAGCCAGTGTTGTTCCAGACCCCACCGCCACCGTCATCCTCCTCGTCCCAGCTGGAGTGCCGGGAAGCCGCCACAGAGCCCTCACCCTTCCCACCCCAGCTTTCCATTGACTTGGTGCCTGTGCCAAAAATAAAAACAGAGGGTTACAATAATATTGGTCATTTATTTATATTTCGATGCGTTTGGAATTGTTGGTTGAAAGATGCTGAAACCTATTCAAAATGAGAGACCTGGAAGATGTTTTTAAGACCAACTGTAATTTGGTTTCTTGATATGAGGCACTGTGTCATGGATCAAAAACATGTTGAGCAGCACAAATGCAGAGTTCAAACACTTACCAGATTTGCCAGGGTTGGGTGTGGGGTTCACCCAGCCAGAGGCTTTGCCAGGTTCATCTTGGTCACCCCAGCTTGTCGGTGCATCTGACGACTGCCCCCAGGCAGCCGTACCGTTGTCCACAGATTGTGAACCTCCTCCCCACATACCTGGGCCTGGGAAAGGACAAGATTGAGCTCTAAGCTTTAGCATGTACCGGAGTAAAATAGCAAGTTAAGCGAGTGTGTGATTTTGATGACAATGAGCCTTTTCAGTGAGGTTGACATTGGCACTATGGTACAAAAAGATTTCTCTGCTCTACTGCTGTGGTTCCTCACTAATGAAGAGTTTCATTTCACCATGAGGTATCTGCAACTTAAAATGATCATCTATTCTTATAAAGTGATGGCATGAAAGTAAAAGATAGTTATTAAATGTCTCACTACTCACTTTTTTTTTAACCCAAAATGGATAACAATGTAGAATAAAACACTTTAAATACAGATGCAAAAGCTCATGTGGTTGCTGCTTACAAAAACCAGTATGTGTTGATCCAACTAGGAATAATTTTGCCTTTGGCTTACCCATTGCAGCATTGCCAGGGTTTGTGTCCCTGCTGGGCTGCATCCCCTGCTGCCTTCTAGGTGGCTGTTGCTGCAGGGACGGCGGGGGGCCCTGCTGACCATGGCCTTGGCCAGGTGTGGCATTGTTCTTGTCCCACAAATTCACATTCTTGCTGTTATAGCGAGTGGGGTCTCCCCAGGCTGAAGTGCCATCGTCGATCTCCATTTTGCGGCTAATGGACTGAGGGGAGGGCTCTTCCCAGCCACTGGGCTCCAGGGAGTCACCCCCACCTCCGGGGATTTGGGGGATCGGGCCGGAGGTCCAGCCCGAACTTTGGTTCTGATTCTTGGATGGTGGACCACCATCTCCAACATTGGACCGGCCGCCCCACCCTCCTTGCATGGATCCTCCTGGTGGCTGCTGGCCCTGTGATTGGTGCTGCTGTTGATTTGGGGCTTTCATTGTTGCCACTTGGCTGTTTGGTATCTGTGCTGCTGCTGCTGCTGCTGCTGTGTGTGGCTTGACGCTGCCCCAGTCCTGGTGGGGTTTGCCACCACCCACATCTTCTCCTCCCCAGCCTCCTCTCTGAGATCCTCCTTCATCCAAGTTACCCCAGGAGGATCCCTCATCAGAGTTGCTTCCACCCCTGCTTCGCCCATCTCCCCACCCCCCTCCAGGTTTGGAGTCTCTCTGTCCCCAGTCTCCCCCCCCCCCACGTTGTCCTCCCCAACCTCCTGCCTCTCCTCTTCCCATCTCCTTCCATCCTCTTGTCCCTTTATCCTCTGGACCACCTGCCCACCCACTACCCTGTTCTCCTAAGTCTCTCCAGTTCCCTCCCCCTCCCCCTCCTCCTCCTCCTCTGCGATCCCCCCATTCTTGTTCTTTACTCCCCCAGCCTTTGCCCTGGCTCTCAGGCGGTATATCACCCCAGCCACCAGCTGCCTTCCCCTGGTTGCCCTCTGCATCTTCCGCTGGCGATCCAGGCTTCCTCATGGTGCTACCAGGCATGTGAGGACCACGGGCGGACTGTGTAGCACCGCCATCCCAGCTGTCCCTCACTGAAGCAGGGCCAGAGTTCAGGTTGGTCGTATGGACGCCAGCAGGTGGATCAGAAGTCACTGAACTTGTGTTAGACTGGTACCCAGGACCACAACTAGTGGTAGTGTTCATGGATAATGATGAGAATCCAGAGGAAGATGAAGTGCTTCTTTCATTTCTGTTTCCTCCTCCTTTTGTGGTCTCCAGGTCCCAGGCCACGTTCTGTCTGATCTGGGTCTGTCCCCAACCAGTGTTGGACAGAACCCTGGGGTCCAGGTCAGATCGACTGAGCATGCTCTGTAAGGCCACGTCAGCGTTGGGGGTCTGTTGTGAGGGGTGGCGTACAGAGGAGAGATCCTGCTTCTGATTGTTAGGTCCGCTACTACTCCCTCCTCCACCACTCCCAGCCATGGACCCCCCTCCACTAGAGGACGAGGGTCCTCCACCTCCTCTTCCTCCACCCTGCCCTCCTCCCCCACCCCACTCCCCCACTCCTCCATCCCCACTTTCCACCCCTTTCTGATTGTCCCAAGCTCTTGTCATTGTTGCAAATGTTGGAGAGGCGGAGTCCTGCGAAACCCCGCCACCAACCCCTACACTGCCTCCACTACTGCTGCTGTTGCTGCTCCCACCTCCTCCTCTTCCACTTCCTATTGCTAGGTTACCAGAACCACCTCCTCCTGCCGCTGGACCACCCCACTCCGGTTCTGAACTCCCTCCTTCCCAAGCTCCCTGAGATACCGCTGGGGTATTTGAGCTACCATCGTTTCCCCTGCCCCACCCTGCCTTCTCACCCTGGCTACCAAAGCCCCACACATTCCCCTCCTGCCCCTGAGCTCCAGCCCCTCCTCCACCCCACCCATCTGTCTGCGAGGCACCTGTATTGGGGTCAGAGGAGGTTGGAGGCATGGCTCTCCACGAGGAAGAGGCTGCAGATGAGGAAGATGAAGAGCCAGAAAGATTACCACTCCCCTCTCCTTCAACACCAGCAACCCCATAGTCCCTCCCATCACCACCTTCTTGATTTGGTCCTGGCCCTGCTCCTATTGCTCCTCCTCCTGAACCTAGCGCCGGCCCCAGGCCTCCCCAGTGCTGTTGCTGTTCTCCACTCCTGGCTCCCACGGCCGTCTCGGGGTGCTGCTGATGGAGGCCAGCCTGATTCACAGACGACAGAGAGTGAGTGGTGATGAGGGTGGTGCTGGCAGAGAACGGGGAAGCTGAAGTAATGGACGAGTGTAGAGGAACGCCCTCGCTGGCCAAAGCTGACGTCCCACCCTGCACCAAGGCAGGCCAGGCGGAGGGGTTGGTGTTGGGATTGAAATTGGCACCAGGGACCCCGCTGCTGCTGCTGCCCACAGGGCTCTCCTGAGGCCCAGGAAGAAGATGGGAGACTTTGGAATTGTAAAATGCTGCTGCTCCTGGCCCGGCCTCCACCTGAGAGGAGGTGGAGGAGCCCCACACAACGCCACCTGACTGGACACATTCATTGAGTGAGGATGAGGAGGAAGGAGGAGAGGAGCGAGGCGGGGAAGGATTGTCCGAGTTCCCTGCTCCTCCTGCTGCTCCTCCCTTCTGCTGGATGTTTCTCTCACTCCATGAGGCACTGCTGTTGTTGTTACTGGGGCAGTCTTGCTCCCGTCCCCCTCCACCAACCCCCTCGGAACCCAATTTGGCCCCACCTAGGATGCTAGGCCACTCCTCCAGGTCAGTCCCATCCACAATCACCTTCTCCCAGCCCTGAGAGGAGGGCTGGCTGCCAGAGCCTGCCCCCCATGTGGAATTTGCATAAGTTGAAGTAGTAGTAGTAGAAGAAGACGACAGAGCAGCAACACATAATGAGGATGAGGAGGAATGGGGGGGTGAAGGGGAGGATGAACCCAGGTTGGGATCTGGATGGGGGGGAAAAAATAATTCATTGACAACTTAAAGATTAATTTGATTTACTAAAGAATTAGATGATGATGAATGATAGCTTATTATCAGGAATAGACTATATAGTCCATTCAACAACATATACCGACTGTTGGGCGCTTTTATACAAGGCACTGTACCGTACAGTGCATGCATAATATTTTTAATATGGGTGTCCCAAGTGGAAATCGAACTCTGGCGGTCTTGGAGGCATGCTTTACCCATTGAACTACACAGGATGTTCAAATCCTTGATTATCTTTTTCTGCCCTGCGGCATCAACCCACCTGTGGCTCCAGCTGCGGTTGCATTGGGGTTATCTGCTCCCTGTGAGGAGAGAGGTGGGGTGGCTCCCCGGCCACTGCCTCCGCCTCCCCCTCCTCCACCTCCTTCTCCTCCTCCTCCTCCTCCTCCTCCCCCCAGCAGCATGGAGGACAGCGGCGGCTGGCCCCTCTTCAGTAGCACTTTGTGGTCCTGCTGGCAGCGAAATCTCGGTGGAACCTCCCTGGGCATGTAGCGCTGCTGCTGGGAGGTCTGACTTCCAGAGGGGGAGGAGGAGGGCTGTCCGTTGGCCACAGCAGCCCGCTGCTTTGCATTGTTCCCGCCACCGGGAGGGACCTGTGCAGAAACCCCGGCTGCACCAGGACAGGGGGACGAGGGGGGAGCAGGGCCAGGGCTTGGGGACGCTGAGCCCGGGGTGGCGAGTGGCTGGGTAGAGGAGGGCTTGGCTGATTCTGGCACTGAAGACAAGACAAGGAATAAAGAAGCGTGCGGGTCACTGTTAGACTCAAGTACGGTAAGGGTCAAAGAAGACTGGACATGTTATGTGAATGAGAGACACTCTCCCCTCCCTCAATAATTCAGTGTCCAACAGTGCAAGAATGTAAAGTCTCAGGTGTGAGTGTGTGTGTGAACCCTCCCTTCCACTGCAATTACTCTCCCAGGTCTACACTGTACAAAAAGATGTGTTCTTGTTTGATTAAATAAAGAGAACAAATCAATTTCAAATTTGATCTATAATTGGCAGGCTACTGTTGATTAAAGTGTATTTGACAACAAAAGATAGAAATCACACCACTTAGATTTTCATATGGAATGGTGACTGATAAGGAGAAAGGAAGGAGAGGGATGACGACAAAAAGAAAACATACCTTTGATTTTCTGTTCTGGCACCTGAAATTACAGAAATCAGTCAGTCAAATGTCAGGGAGAGGGTAATCTTACAGTGATGTGATAGAAAAATCTACGGGAAAATCATGTTTTCTGAATGCCACCTACATACATCCTCAAGAAATGACTATAAGACTATGACCTAATTAGAATTTGCAATTGTACAAAGTGCTAGCAAGGCACTGCTTAATACACCCTATGAAAGGAATTTACATGTTATTTTCATGACCTTGGAAATTAATTTTATAACTTGCAAACATTAACAACTCTTTCTGAAAGCAAGGATCCAGAGAATGTGATGCTAACCTGTGACATTAAAGGACACTTCATGGAGTTTCTCCAATGACAGTGTATGACTTCATTGTATCAACGAACAATTATTGCAGAAGAAGAAACAGTTCCAAAGCAGAACACATACCCATACCAATAAAACTGATATGTCTGTCTACTTTACTAGCCAAGTTGGCAAGTAGGTAACAATGATTTTGAGGTCCTACTCTAAAAATCGAATTGCCGGTGAGTTTTGAGATGTACCAGCCACTGTGACCAGTAGACAAAAAGAAAAAGTTAGATTCCTGGCCTGCTAAGTAGTAATAGTAAGTTAATAGGAATAGCACATGGATTTTTGCTTTTAAATATAGGCAAAATAAACTGTGGGGTTTAGTCACACCTTTACCTTCTGAGAGGTTTCCCTTTTCTTTTTATCCTCTTTCTTCTTTTTCTTGTCTTCCATGAACTACTGTTCCCTTTCCTGATTCTCCTGTCTGGGAAAACAAAAAGAAAATATAAACATTTAATTATTTATGTTACATGTCAAGCCACATTGAAAGTCATTTAATGTTCACGTAAGCATGCCCATTCTCTCACTCTCTCACACAGACTTTGACTAAAAATGAATAACATGTGTTTCATCAGATCACTGTCAACATATATTCCTGCACAGTTAGTTAATGTTGTAAGAACTGTAATGTTAACCAGAGGCAGACAGCTTGCCAACAGCCCTTGGTAGCCTAGCTGCTCATTGCATAATTCATTACCCAGCAAACTATTGCAATTCCAACCAACAGGCAACACAGGCAGCAGCCAAACAAGAGACCCAGAAAGTACTACAACATGTCAGGAATATTCCTTATGAATAATAGTAGGGTTGATAGGGACTGTAATGATACTACCCTGTTACACAATATATTAGCTTCCATTCTATTATTATTATTGTGAGACTAGTGACAGGATTTTCCAGTGCTACACGTTGAAAAGGACACAGATTCATAATTAAATATGCAAATGCACAAAACAAGTCACGTGAATCCGATTTTGTTGTGGAAAGCAAAATACAGGACAGACTAGCTCAGGCTTGAGGGCCAATTACATTGGAAATCTGACAAGGGATTCCACAGTAGTGAGCTGTAAATACGAACAGGCAGTCTTTCTCTTAGCTAAGCTGCACATAATTAGCAGCCTGCCACAGAGCGCTAATGTAAGCTAACTTAGCTAACGTTAAACGCCTGGCATTAACCCTTCTTTGTATTCCAAATAAATGCACCAGCTAACATCAGTTACCTTTGAAAATCGGATGCAATGTATGCGAACACCTACATACCAATGTTTGCAGCCACATTCACAGCAAATGTCAAGGTTTTCAGGGAGATAACAGGCCAGCGTTAGATAGCTGTGCTTGTACTCGGGGCCACCAAAGGAGCTTGACCCGGGACTATAGCTAGCTAATGTAAGCTAACTTGTTAAGGCAGCTGGTGAACCCTCCGCCGTGGCCCAGACCCAGGCTCGCGGCGGTAAGCTGTCCCCGTGCAAGGTGCGTCTTCTCGCGACGAATCAAACTTGCACGAGCTGATTGCAGCCAGCACGCGCATACGTCCCTTATTTTCAAATCCAGTACAGTCGTTTACATTTTCAGCGGTTAACTTTACAGTCGGCACTACGACGCAGCTGACAAGCCAACCGTGAGCAGGGAACAGACTGACGCCTGCTAGCTAGCTCGTTTCTTAGTACAAACGTTAGCTAGTAGTGACTGACAGGGCCAAATTAAACGACGAACTTCAGTGACGTTTCCTCGGCATCGCATCGCGTTACAAGCGAAGCTATTCTCAAACTGAAAAAAATAAAAAAACACAGAATGTGTTTCGTTACATTAACGCATAAATAAATAGTAACCACTAAACACATTACATTAGGTAAAGTATCAAAACAACGAATACTCACCTCAGGAATCACATACAACATAAAGTGCTTCTGTGCAAAATTCTTGCAGATCTAACGCTAGCAGGCTAGCAAGCTAGCTAGCTTAGCAAGCTAGTTCTTCGAGGCTTTCAAGGCTAAATTGAATATGAAATGACATCACCGAAAGGCGAAATGTTAATTATAGAAAAAAGATGTGGAAAGGCGAGTATCCTTTTTGCGCGAGTGTAATTCTCAAGCTGTAAACAAAACATGCATAACCTCTTGATGACTGTCAAACGCTGTGTGATCGGTTAGTTTACTATCGGCCATTTTGCTTCTCTGTGTGCAGCTTTAGCTAGCATATCATCAGGCTGGTTGTTGATCAGAGGGGGGAGGAGGACCAGGGAGAAGGGGGAGGGACGGACGGACGGGGTGATGTCGGCTTCGTCCAGCAGGGGGCGTATTATCACCGAAAACATGACGTCATTTTCATCATTTTGGTCAGCTGCAAAAGAAATGGGTCAAGCTGGTCTCTGTGGCTTGGTTAAAAAAAATATCATATGTGTGTATGAACGCATAGGTGAAGCAGATTAAAACCATTTCCTTTTAAGACAGGTATTTATTTGTTATTTTGTATACTGGTTACACAAGAAAACGAGAGAAGAAATACAGTGTCAGTTTTGTGCTACAGTAGTTTCCAGTGGTAATGCTCCCATCACATCATGATATTACAGTTTTGGCAGAGAAAAAAAAACATTTGGCTACAGTGAACTTCAGGTTCTGTGAAGTGATGTAGTGGTAAAGAAAAAGTACCTTACACAACCAATCTTAAAAATCTTATATTTTCAGAAAAGAAATTTGTGCTTTTCCCTTAAAGGAGCCTATCTTCATATAACTCATATCAGTTTAATACTTCTTAGTATGTTGTGTGCCATGAAGTTATGTCTTAAAGATTTATGTCAGCCTAAAAAGGAGGACAAACACTATTCTGTAAATAAAAAACATGGATAAGCTGACATCCCTGCTTACACATTGCACCTCTATCATGTCCACCCATAACCTGCCTTCCTCTCTATTTGTCTTCACAGCTTCACTTTCTGCTCTTCAACCATCACTATGACCTGTGACATCGTCATTAGAAATGAGCTCCTTGAGTGGCGCTTCACATTTAATTATACAGTTATACAGTAAAACAGTAAGTGGTGTATGCTATCTGGGTGGAAAATATAGTGACATTTCTGAAACATAAAAATGAATATGAGTAGATAAAATCATGGTATAATTCTTGGTGATAAAACCAGCTAACTACAGGTATGTCACTGTTGTCATCTACTTTCCTTGTCTGGGTCATATCTTTAATTTAAATGTTTCATTTTTCATTCTTTTCACAATACTCCCTTTGCAGCCAGCCCAGCTTGACCTACACAAACAAGAGTTTTCAAATTCCATGATGTATGTATGTATATGTATGTATTGTATGTGCTGTATTTTACTTTCTCCTAATCATTCACCTAGACTGAAGATCTGGCCCTGGCCTGACATCCCATGATCATCTAAGCACTATCCAAACTTTATCTTTGCCCATTGACTCAGAACAGAACAATCTGGAAGGATGATCTAACCCTAAATACAAACTCTATCTCTAAACTTGGCTGTGGTTTTGTGTGCGGTGGCAGCTGACAGCTCCTTTGCTCAACGGCAGTAGGAACTCGTTTTTTGTCATGACTGTATCTTTATGGGGGAAACCAGCCCCACTTGGTGGACTCTACTGCAGCCTGTCCAGCTCGACCCATGCCGCTGCCCTCTGCTGGCTGTGGATGGCGTTGCGTATGGCTGCCAGCAGCTCGTCGGTGCAGCTCCAGGTGCTGGGCTCCAGGGTGTGGTAGAGCAGGGGCAGCGTCTCCAGCTGCAGCTCCTCGGCCTGGCACACCTCCTCCATCACGCCCTCCTCCCCGCGCCTCGGAAACAGCTTCCTGTACAGAGTCGGGGACGGGAGGGTCATGTGCAGGAGGTCCGAGGAAGGTAAAGGTAACTTGCTATTGAACTTATTTGATGTAAACAAATGAACGACAGATGTGCACCTACCTCAGCTTCTTGTGTTTTTTGTTCTTAGGGCGGATGTGGATGACAATGGGGTAAACCCCCTGCCTCAGTAGGCCCTCCACACTGGGCAGCCCCAGCTCCAGCAGACAGTGCTTGTCCTGAAAGAGAGACAGACAGAGAGAAATTAGGATTATGTGTGATAATGTACACAGAGTGTGCAGCTATCAGGGACACCTGCTTTTTCCATAAAATAGACTGAACAGGACAATACAGGTATGGCATGGGTGCAACTCAATATTAGAACGGGGCGATTTTTCTACATCTGTGTATTTGTGAGATAGAGCTAGACACAAAGAGATTTTTGCAAATTTTTTCAAGTGAGAAAGTGGGATGATTTGTGTTTTTATTACCTGGCTGATGACGTCCTGTATTGACTGCAGCCGTATGCCCACAGCCTGCTCCGGAGTGGAGGAGTCCAACAAGAATACTCTCTTGTCACGTCTCTCTGAAGCCTGGATAGGCTCTGCAGCCAAAGAAGAGGTGTGAGACGCAGTTCAGAGGAAGACGGAGGCTGTGACGCATGTGATAGTCTACTGGAGAATCAGCAACCAGCAGAGCACCTCAGTTTGTGTGTGTGTGTGTGTGTGTGTACCTGACGCGCAGGTGTTGAAGTCCAGCCCAGACTCCGCGGGTTGCAGCAGTCTCTCTATGAGACCACGGGACAGAAGAGAGGGAGAGAAGATGACCGGCCGCTTAGTCTGAACCTGCACTGGCTGCACTAAACTGTATGGGATCAGGTGCTCCTCGTGACCTGAGAGGACACACACACACACACACACACACACACACACATAGATACACAGTCAAGAACACACTAATACCTTCATTCACAAAACAATGGTTATCACACAGTTCTGGCGTTGCAGTCTGGGAACATTGTGGGCGGAGCTTACGGTGGCTGAGAGTGTAAAGGACCTGTGGTGTGGAACCAATCCCACGACAACTGGGGGCCACTGCCTTGACCAATCGCACACGCCCGGACGTTTTCTTCGATAACTACATGTAGGAAGGGAGAAAAATGAACAGCTAATAGTTCGGTTGACTTTGGGTGACAGGTCTGTAATAATAGTAATATGAGTAGACTTACCACCTTCTTCTTTAAGTCCTTCTGCTTTAGCGCCATCGTTCGTAGCCTCACTAGTAACAACTGCTGGGCCCTACGACGGAAAATGGTGGGATCCAGGTTCATTCACATTCCAAATATTATATCGTGTAAAAACAGGCACTGCACATTCACATTCAACATACTTTATGATCCAAAAACAAGCACATAAAAGTCATGAATGGAAACACGGATGGAAATTTTACCAGCCCTCTCACCTGTGGCTAGTGTTTTCCATTCCGGGCTACTACAAAAACCATCCTCACTGGACAGAATTTGAATAGGGTCTTAAGCCAAACTGGGGTCTAATACCTGTTGTAGTTGGGCATGGCTCCTGCCTGCAGGGGCTTGGCTGTGCGCGGGTCCACCAGGGAGCAGCGCCACTGGTACTTCCCGTTGTAACGCGTGTCCGTCACGTGTATGATGTCGTCACAGCACACGCCCAGACAGGGCGGGTCGCCGTGGGGGTCCATGTCCAGGTTGACACGCACGTAGAAGGAGTCGGCGCCCAGGAAAGTCGGCAATGAGAGCTGGGAGGACAGCTTGGAGTAGGCTGCAGAAAGGGAGAGCTTAGTCTTTACTTTATAAACATTATATATTTAATACTCCAAATAAACAGTTACCATTGGCTTCATTTCTTTCCTTCCTCAAGCATCACTATTTGTTGGCAAGGATGATTATGAGGGGGAAAGGTAGAGGCTCTGCTTTCAGTAGTAAATGGGAGAAAATCGGTTGCAAAGGAATGGGATTCTGAGCTTTGATGAGTTGTCTTACTTCTTTTTTGTATTCTCCTTTTCTTGTTTTCCACTTTTTCTGTGTCTTTTTTATTGGCCTTTATTTATAAAGAGCTTATAATATATTTCATTATTTACTGTTCTTTTATGTAACTATATGTATGTTTATATATTTATATGCATACATGATTATACCTGTATTTGCATATATGGGTCAGACTTTCTCTACCTTTTTTTTTTTTGTTCATAACCAGGCTGTGATTTCCATTGTGGCTAGTTAATCTATTTTGTTCTACAGTCGCTATGTCCATAGTATTTTTCATCTTTTTTCTGATGTTTCTACGTGTTTGTTTCTGTTTTAATTCTGCGTGTTTTGTGTTAAGTCTTACTGTTTTATTCCCACATCCGTTTTTAGAATCTCTTATATATGAAAATCTTACCTGGTCAAATCTGACATACAAATCTAAAATGTAATCTGATAGAGAAATAAGAGGGGGCTCACCCTCTGTGTTGCTCTGGTGTTTGAGTGACGAGGGCTCGCTCCACCACTGCAGAGAGAAATGGGCGACCTCTCCTGTGCACTGGCCCAGCAGCACACTGCCGCCGCCGAACAGAACCCGCTCCAGCTGGGCAGAGCCGAGAGAAACACACACAAAGACACAAAACTTTAATGTGCATTTGGCCCAAAAAACCCACACAAATGCACAAACTGAAACATGCATGCACACACACACACACGGACACACACACACACACACCTCCAGTAGCTCGCTGCCCTCCTTCAGTCCACACTGCTCGGCCGGGGAACCCGCTCTAACGTGGCTGACGAAGATCCCCGTGCGGTTTCCCCCGACTATTGTCACGTCATCGGCCAGGCTGGCTCTCCCGCGCTTCGGTGAGGTGGGGGGACTTGGAGATGGGGAGAGGGGGGCCATCCTGAGAGACGGCAGAGGGAGGGAGGTGAAGGTGTGGCAGTGAGCAGTGTACAAGTCACATTTCAGTATTAAGCAGAAAGCTTATACATAATAACGTCATTGCTCTTATCCAATACATTTTGACAGAGGTGGGTCAGACTCGAGTCACAGTTTTAATTGCTTGAGACTTGACTCGATGCATGAAGAGAAGACTTGAGACTTGACTTGGGTTCTGGTGACTTGGGACTTGAGTTTGACTTGGACTTTGATGACTTGAAAAGGTTTCTAAAGTCTTGACAAAAGATCTTGTGTTTGTGTAAATGACTTAGATTGAAAGTGATGAGATTTGTTCCACCAGACGACTGAATTTAAATTCTGTTTTCTGAATTTGTATGGAATGATTGAATTTATTGAAGTTGAAACTGATTATAGAAATCAAACTCATGATGCTCATGATGAAGTTTTTATCCTATTAAAACCATATTGCATTGAAAAGTCCTAGATATTTAGTTTTCTTTAAGATATTAGATTGATGCTGGACTCTTGATTTGTTCAAACTTGACTTGGTGTTCTACAGACTTCGTAATCTACATTTAGACTTGGGACTTGACGAGCCTCAAGACTTGAGACTCGAGCAAAGTTGACTTGGTCACACCTCTGATTTTTAATGGCAGTCATTGTGAGGCTGTAAAACAGTGGAGCCGTACCCAAGAGCGCTGGGGCTGGGCTTGTGTGGAGGGACTGGAGGCAGGTTGACCAGGTCGGGGGGGAAGAGGTGAGAGTGCAGGGAGCTCCAGGAATCCCACAGGGAGGGTTCACTCTGTTCACCTGGAAAACAATATGCAAATGCATTTTATGGTTTGTTTTTGTCTATTTAGATGCCGAATGGGTGGTGTTTGACACATAAGATCATAGTGATTGCCAACAAGTTAAGACAATCACAGGAAAGTATTTGCAAGTCAATTTAGTATACTTTTCCATCATTGATAACTTCCATGAAACTGAACTGTCCTGACTTGGTGCAACGCCTTTCTCATTTTGTATCATACAAGACTGTGAAGGATGATCATGCAAGATACGACAGAATCAAATATACCTGTAATATTATCATTCTCATCACTGCCCCAGGAGTCCAAGTCAAACCTGAAAAAGGAGAAAAATAAGGATGTGTTTATTGACTGGAAAAAGGTGAAGAAATGAGTTTGGGAACAGGTTGAAAATCAATGTGTTGTGAACAGGGTAAAGCTGTGCTGCTAAACTCACTCAGTGTTGAATCGGCGGTTGATGGAGTTCATACAAGGAGGAAAGGGGAATGTGGAGAGCCTGTTTATTTCCTTTTCATTGTCCTCTGCCTGAAGGTAGAGAGCCAAAACAACACTCAGAGCGAAAGAAACAAACGTCCATTCCTATCACCTACAGGCTATATATCATTCGACTAGTATGTTCACATCTGGGTTCGGTGGCAAACTGAAGATTTTCACTCTTTCTTTCTTTCTTTCTTGAGACTCACTGATGACAGGAGATTCTCCTCCGAGTTGGAACGGGAATCTGTGAAAGAATGAAGAATATTAAGCAAATGAAGTATATTTACATAACTACGTTTATCCTCTTGCGCAAACTTGAGAACGATCCTCCAGCTGTCTGCGTACACAACTTACCCTCAGAGTTCTCATTGGCTTGGCCTCTAGAGGGCGTCTGTGGCACAGAGGAGGCAAGCAGCGACATGAACACACAGTTAGTGAGAGGTATCGTGTAGCACAGGCACTAACATGCTTATAGTTACATAAGCAACTGTGGCAACATCCCAAACTCTATGCAAAACAATAATAAGATCCCAGACTAGCAGAAAGAAGAAGTTTACTCCTGCAGTCCAAAAGTTACCTTCCATGCATCGCTCTTTACAATGATAGCATGAAATAACATGTTATTTAGGGCATTTGCAGTCCCTGATACAGTTGAATCCAGTGTAAATATCCCTTCCAATATGCAAGGGAAGGGTTAAATAGTAGCTGGCAGAACTAGGAATACCAGCAATTCACATTTAGGATCCTAGATACATGATGACATACTCCAACAGAACAGAATTACATGTTACGACACGACATTCCAACAATGGAGACCACTAATGCTGCTTTTAATCATGACTGTGATGATTTTGACTGTGAATAATAATTATTGTAACCATGGAGATAGCAGGGAGCCCTGACCTTTCGCAGCAGCAGGTGAGTGCCATTCATCTGGGGGCTCAGGCCCAGGCCGAGGGAACAGCAGGGGCCGTAACACTGGTCCTCACTGCACAGAGACAGGTGGGACTGGGGCAGGGAAGAACAGACGCATTAAACGGTGCGGGAGAGGAAAATGACTAGATAACGCGGGAAAAAGGAGTATAGCAGGGGATACAAGACTAACTAACTCACACAGTGCAGACAGGGGCTGCTCTGCTCCCTCTGCTCCCGGCTCCTCTCCCTCTCCCTCTCCCTCTCTCTCTCCAGCTCCCTCTGCTGCTGCTCCAGGTTGGCCTGCAGCTCGGCGATGCGTTTGCGCAGGCGGTTCTTATCCAGCAGACAGTCGGTGTACTCCAGCTGCAGGCTGTCCCGGCTGCGCAGAGCCTGGAGGAGACAGGAGAAAGGTAGGGAGAGACAGATAAGGTGGCACGGTGTCAAAAATGTGTAAGACGTTTGAGGCTTCAATACCCAGATATCACAGAAAACTTGTCGGTAGACTGCGCACTCTTCAGACCTAAATGTCGTCTTCTTTGTGGCTGGTGGGGCTGGAGATGGTGAAGATTGTGTGTTTACATGCTGGTGGGAGGGTTCGACATCAAGGACTCCAAAAACTGCATTGCATTCAGTGTTAATTTTGGAAACTTAAACCCGGGAGACCAACAATAAACAAACATGGACGTCCGCTAATTTAACAAATTTAACTTAGTAATGTTAGTTTTGATGGTTAGTCTGGCTACAAACATGTAATAACGGTGCAAGTGTTTTCTTATCGCTGATTGACACAAAACTTGATTTTTCCACCATGTTGGGAATATTAATGGTTATAATTGCATCATAACTCAGAAACTTTGGTAGTAAAATGTTCTCAGACTTTCCAACTTTGAATGGTGTTCATGTGAATTTCCAAGTAGGAAATTTGTTTTTCCGATATATCCGATGGCACGTGAATAAAGGCTATCTTTGGACTATCTTTGGCTTTCTTTCTTACTAGCTGCTGTTTAGGAGCAAGTTTTGTCTTTAGTTCTTAAATTTCGATTAGTTACTTCCAGTGTTCACAGAATATTTCCAACCAGCTTCCATACCCGACACCAAAATTTTATTTAAAATTCCAGCCCCAACACACACTGACCTGGTCCCTCTCCTTCTCCAGTTCCATGATCTGGTTGAAGTAGGACACGCTCCTCTTCTGCTCCGTCTCCCAGTCCAGCTGGAGCGTCCTCACCTTCAGCTGCAGCTGCTCGCACTGCGACTCCAGCTGCACAACACAGTTCACACTTACAGTCTCTATCCAAAGGCAATAAAGTCAAGTTTACAGTAGAACAATAAACAGTTATGAAATTGAAACATGGGCTTTGCATAGCAATAAGTCAAACCTCTCAACTCTTGATTAAAGTTGGAAATACAATGTTTAATGTTTAAAGTCACAATGAAATGAAAAATGACTTTTTCATCTTGTTGCTAATTTTCCATGTCATAATATACACCAACATTTTTATTCTCTTGGATTTTTTTACATCAAAATCCCTTTACTTTTACTTCCTGGAAAAGGATTTATCTTTACTGATGACCTCATCGTGTACCAGGAGGCGTACATAAAAATTCTAGCCAATAAAACCATCACTTATTTTTAAATAGTCCTGACTCTCCGCCCTTCCCATCAAATACAACTGCCTTTCTCTGCCTAACTGACATTCCATTGGTTTACACTTTTGAATGATTCCTCCCTGCGTTATGTCCTGCCCCAATATCCTGTTTCAACAGGAAATAAGTCAAATTACAGAAGCAAGATGCTCTCAAAATGCTGTTTCATTGTGACTTAAAGATGGGTAGTAAAAATCACGTCAAGTTCACCTTGTCCCTCTGCTCCTCTGTGCTCTCTAGCTCCCCCTGTAGTCTGGTGATGGTATCACAAAGCTCCTGCCTCTGTTCAGCGGCCTCCCTGCGGTCCTGCTGCAGGATGTCCATCAGCGCCTGATGCAAACAACAACATAAACAACATTAGAAGAAAACAAAACACCACACCCATTAGAAACATGTCCATGTCTTCGAGGGACAAATAGAAAAAAAGCAGTGTGGTTTAGTCAGACGCAGAAGAGACAGTTTCACTACTGCAGGATGAGGAACAGTGTAGATTTAATGCCACGCTACGACACCAGAAGCAGGAACTGAGGAGTGCTGTCGGATTCTTGGATCTATGAATTGGCAAGAAAGAGATCTACTGTGTTAGAGGGTGTCAAGTCTACAGGGAGGGAAGCTCGTTTCTCACCTGAGTTCCAGTATTCCCAGCTTTCTGAATTTCAATACGGTGCAGCGGTTTCTTTGGTACCAGAGGCGGGGAACTGTTTATACTGTTGGAGACCAAACTGTTCCTTTTGACTGACACAGCACTGGCTGGAGCACTGGTGGTTTGTCTCTCTGCCTCCATCAGTCTGGACTTCAGCTCTTCTACCTGTATGGGGGATTGGCACAGCAGGCATTGTCTTTTATTTTTCTTCACTTGGCACTTGTCATGTTGCTGGGCAATTTTTTCTAGATCACCCCAAAAATTGTCTCTTTAGGATTGGTAGCATGCCTCATTGAAGCAAATGGTTACCGTAGCGACAAGCAAGCAATTAACTTTCTGTTACTTGCAATAAACACAACGTTTATTATCACTTTGACAACTTTATTTCGTCACTAGCAACCATGCTAGACACACCATGTTGGCCTCTCCTCGGAACAGACAGAGTGCGCAGGCGCACCCTGCCAACAGCAGGTACCGTCGGGAAAACAGTGTTTACTGTAAAGAACATATAAAGGGTTATACACTTTCGACTAACAGTATCCATTAGTTTCAGTGAGGAATGCTGACAATGCTGACAAGTCTTTTTATTGGTAAAATGAAGTGCACCCCAAGCTGTGTTAAGTGCTTGGTGAGGAATAAAATTCAGGGCTAAAATTCAGTATCCCTGTAAAGCTTTGGTTAACATACCAAACCATCATGATAAGACACATTAAGACATCTGAAGACATGAACAAAGGCTGTGTGTCTGGATAAATAATAGAGTTTTAGTTCTCTGAGGGAAGTGGCATACAGGGCTTCAAAGTCTGTGGTAACTTTGTATTATGAATAATGATACACATAAGAAGATATGTGGTATAAACACACAATCCCCCCACTTCCTCTCTTATTTTTATTCCAGCGATGAGTGATGAGTTCCCTGGCCGGGTCAATTAGGAAAACATATGAGCCTGAGCAGCCACACTGAATCCCTAGCTTTGCAGTCACACAGTGAACATAATGCAATGCTTTATTCAATCACCTTCGTTCAGGACAAGATTTATCCAGAAATACCACCAGGGAATATTTGCAAACAAGTGAAGCATACCTCTAACATCAACATGTCGTGACAGCTCATAAAAAAAAAAAGACAGATATCATCTACACAACTGGCCTGAACTGCTATCAGTTCTGCTCTAGCAGCTGCATGCCAGCTGAAGTAGTCTCACTTAAACCTGCCTCCAGCGCTATTTTTCGCTGCTTTATCACACCATCAGATTGCCATCTCATGTTTTCTTGCCCTTCCCAAGTCTCCAAAAACGTATAAATATAGCCTAGATGTCTCTACTTAGAGATCTTCAAGCTGCATATGCGTGACTGGCATGTGCCAAAAACACTGCGACAAAGACAATGGGCAATTAGTCAAGGTGTCTACATCTGCACTAAACTGTAGCCTTGGCTCACAGCCCACTGTGTTTAGACAGAAATCCTTGCCTTAAGCCAGCATTCCCGTAGAATATTCCTGAATTTTACAGAAATTATACTATACTATATTATACTGCCACCTTTAGAATCCCTGGATCAGCTGAGAAGCTGGGTGGGGAAAGGGAAAGATTAATCCTTCACTCAACTAACATTGAGGTTCCCCCGACTGTTCCAGTGGATTTTCTCAATGACTAACAGTAGAAGACTGTGGTTGTACTCAGCGGCTCCCAGGCATGACTGTCTGTAACTTGAGTTTGAAACAGTCGTGGTGAAAAGGAGCATACATGCTCAGTAAATGTTCTTAGGTAAATTAAGTAAAAAAAAAACAACATTTTTACAGTTGCTTTCCAGTCAGATTCTCTATCTGCCCCTCCTAAGCCACTGACCTGCCTCAGTAGCTCCCTCTCGCGTGCCGAGGCCTTGCCTTGGTCCTCAAGGGCCCTGGAATACTTCACAGCCTGCTCCAGGTGCCGGTCCTTCAGCTTGCCCAGCTCTCGACTGCCAGACTCCCAGTCCTGACGCAGCCTGGGGATCGCATGTGATTCAGCACATACACTCTGATCATACTTTTCATTGATTCATTTTAGTGCAATCGAAGGCAAATAGTAAGGAAAAACATTGTAAGTAATGTGCTCTGTATAGAGTTTAGAATGGACATACATGGACTCAATGTTGCTCATCACTTGTTATTTATTCATTGAAGCTGCACTAGTCAAGATTATTATGTAACAATACACCTGTCTCGTCAGCCTAAATTGCAAACCTAATGGACCTAATGCCACGAGAATCCTCATGCTCAACAATAGGATGCAAGCTTGGGAGGAACAAATTAAGCAGGACACACACCTCTCCAGCTGCAGCCGGTCATGACGCAACTCCTGGGCTTTACGTTCGGCACGGCTGCGTTCCTCCTCCGCCACCCGGCAGCGCTGAGACAGCCGTCGCTCACACATACGGGTGTTTCGGAGCTGCTCCCTCAGTTTACGCACCTCCAGCAGCAGAAACTGAGTCAAACCCTCCGGACCCTCCTCATCTGGGGGGGGGGGGGGGGGGGGGGGGGGGGAGATGGAGGAGAGGGGAGCGGATATTGGTTAAGGTAGGGAGAGGGTAATCTCACATGCAAGTCAGAGAAGGATAGGCTTAATCTGTATGGAGGGACACAAACTGAAATACTGGAGCCTCAGAAGAAAAGGGTGGAGGAGGAATCATGAAGACTGGTAACTCTAACCGTAACCCTAACCACACATACATATACCAATAGACCCAGCCCACCACCCACCTAGGTACCCATCCGCCCATCATGTACAGAGACCCATGCATACCCAGTATGAGGGAGCAGCGCTGTGTGGCCTGCTTTCCAGTCAGCTGGGTGTATTGCTCTGGATGGTAAAACTCCAGGGATTCCATGAAGGCCTGCAGGCCCCGCTGGCCCTGACCTCGCAGAATGTCCAGCAAACGGCCTGGTGAACATCAGAGAGAACGGAGTAATTAGTGTGAGAATCTGTATTAAAGGAGTAGTTCACCCCAAATAGGAAATTCAGTCATTATCTACTCACCCCCATGTCAGTCGAATTTCTAATGAAATTCGTAGGACCATCAAACACAGAGCGAGTTAGCCCCTGCAGTTCATCTCAGCCTTCTTCCAAACTATTAAAGTTAACAGGGCCATCTGTTTATAGCTCCAAAAAAGCATAACATGTCCATCAGATTTCCCCAAACAGCTTGTGCAGCATAGTGTTTTGTAGCCAAACGATTGCACTGTGGGTCCAAAAGTCCAATATTTACCTCATTATCTCTCTCTATCTCTCTATCTATCTGGCAGAAGACTATGCTTCCTACTATAGGGTGCATGCGTGAGCATTATCAGTGAGGAAAATATGAGGTAAATATTGGACTTTTGGACCCACAGTGCAACCGTTTGGCTACAAAACACTTGGATTATGCTGCACAAGCTGTTTGGAGAAACCTGATGGACATTTTATACTTTTTTTGGAGCTGTAAACAGATGGTCCCGTTAGCTTTAATAGTTTAGGAGAATGATGAGATGGAACTACAGGGGGCTAACTCGCTCTGTTTGGTGACATGGGGACGATTTTGTGGTGAACTATTCCTTTAACCACCCCAGTGTCATCAACAGTGACCATTTGTGGAAAAGGAATAAACGGATGCACACTTGTGTCAGCACTTTGGTATTGTACATTAGCACAGTTGAAACAGGCTAACCACAAAAATGCTACCGCTTTGATGTAAGCATCACTTACCCTGTGTAGTTACATAGGTATTTCACACATGACCATGATGAATGAAAAGCACTAGCATTAACTCAGCGGCACTGAAACAACAACAAACTTGGTCTCGGTCCAGGTGCTTGTCTTCACCCCCTCTTTTCTTACATCGTCTCCCCTTCGTCTTTATCTTCTTTCACTCCCATTCTTCCCTCTCTCTCAGTCTTGCACTCCCCTTTACTTAGCGATGTCTTTCATCTCACACTCTCTACTCCTTCCTCCCTCTGTCTCTCACTACTTTGTCAACATTTATCATTACCCACCTGTTCTTCTCTGACAACCCACTGTAAAATCATTCACATATAATGTTGCGGCATTGGGAATTTTTGAGTCAAGTAAAATGAAAACAAATTATTAAACCTTGATCCCTGTGCTTCAAACGCCCAATGTGGCTGGATTACTTCTAAATTGATTTATTGTCTTTCTTAGTTATTCCTCTCTGTCCTCCCCCTCTCCTTTCCTTTTCTCTCCCCTCCCTCCCAGTCTCTCTCTCCTCCTCTCACCGGCCTTGCTGATGCGCAGGGGGTACTGCGTGGAGTTGAGCACCTCGTCCTCGTCCTGCTCGTCGATGACCTTGCACTGGCGCAGGTACGGGGTGAGCTTGGCCGGGTTGAGGATGCGGGTGAGCTTGTGCCGCACGCCCTCCACGCGATCCCACAGCTCCTCGCAGCGCTCCTCCGACCAGGGGGACGGGCACCGCACCTCCTCCTGAGCCGCGTCGTACTCCTCCACCCACGCTGTGATACCTGCAGGAGAGGGGACAAGTTATACTTTTCACACACAGTTCAAGAGATGTGAGTGAGGAAAACGCAGCGGTCAGCCAGAATTGATGGTGTAGCGGACTCTATTTTTCAAGCATGGAATAAAAAACAAAAGGCTGGAGAGCTAAAATGTTTTTTTATCCTGTATAGATTAAGAGATCTGGAAATGAAGTGAGTTCCAACAATGTTTTGCCACTGTGGGTCATTTTCCTTCTTCCATTGTCACAGACTCTTAAACCCTAAGGGCCAGTTTTGCAGACATATTACAATGTAATAAGTCCAGCCCAAGACAAAATATTTTTTTTCCAGTGGAGAATTCCATTGGCATCTGTTTTCGTCTGGGACGAGGCTTATCTTTGTCCCTGAAACTCCATTAAAGGCGGTTCGCTTTGTTGCTATGACTTTGAAACAATCCCAGTCCCCCAGGAGGATCAGACAGCAGAATCAAACATGAGCACTGTTTTGCACTTGAGAGGTATGCTTTATTTTCCAGCCTCAATTAAAATGCGTTAGGGGTGATAATCCTCTTCATCGAGACTGGGAACGGATATAAAACATAAACAAATGTAAAAAAGAAGCAGCACTCATGACTATGGTATGGTCTGCTGCACAGTGAGGGAATGAGAGGGAGGTCCTTACTGGAAATCTTCCAAGGAATGCCGAGGGGGATTTACTCTCTAAATACCAGTCTGAGGGATGAACATTTAACATGAAGTCATCTGACCCATTGACACTGGATGTGGCGTTATATCTTACAAAGCGTTTTTGAGAGACACCTTGATTAAGTGAAAGCCAATAAATCTACGAGTGTATGGCGAAAAAAATGACATCTTATATCTTAGATGGTGCAGGCTGTAAGTTTAGATAACAGCAGCCAATGATTTAGACACCGTTTTTATTGATGTGGAGCAAAGGGTCTGCTGTTATGAGGGCCATAAACTATAGCGGGGAGGACACTCTGCTGGTCAGTGCTCACTGTGTCTCACAGCGCAGGAATGAAAATACTGGCATGACTCATATCACACACCTAAACACACACCAGGCATGGCAGACAAAGGCTTTCTCAGCCCCATTCACTTTGCACTGTGGGGGAGAAAATGAATAAATCTGCCATTACAGGAGATTACGGAAAACAATTTGCATACATAATATCTTTAACTGTGAGTTATGTGCATTTCTAAAATCGACCTGAATCGAATCCTAAAAAAATATACTGTAAATATATTCTTTATTATATAGATGTAATAGTAGTAGTAGTAGTGCTTTTTTGATCCAATAGTGGCAGATTTATTTATCAATGAAATACCACAAGTGATACAAGACCCAGAAAAGCCTTTGAACACACCACCAAAGGTAATAACACAAGCCCTCCAAAGCCTCATTCATTCACAGGCAGAATCTCACTTCTCATTAATGTGGCTTTGAACACAACGCAGTGAGTCTGTTGTAAATCACAGCTAACAGCGAGCCGAGAGACACTCTGGTCACAAGTGCAGCTTCTTTCTTATCTCACTGCAGTCTGAACGGTCACATAGTTCACACAGTCACACATCCCTTTCAATGTAATCAATAAGGGTGTGAGCATCAAATGCATGTGATAATATTTCTCTTGTTTCCATTAAATACTTGCCACTAGAGTGAAGCCGGCATGATAAAAGTGACTCATAGACGATTATTTCTTAATTATTCTGAGGTTGAGTTTTTATTTTAATTCATCCACAAAGAACCATTTATGGTACAAGAAACCACCATTTATCAGCCTCACATCAACAACTAAACTCTCAAAGTGGGTTATTAAAACGTCTCAATTAACTATTTACCCACAATGAGAACTTGAGTGCCGACTCACTCTCCTCCTCTCCCCTCTGTGACCCATCAGAGCTATTTACCAATAAGGAGAGCTATAGTGTGTGCAGCTGATCGGGGCTCTGTGGGTTAGCAGGCATGTTGCAGCAGGTCCGGATGCTCTGGAATCTCCGTCATTATCCATCTCCTCCTTGTAAACAGTCTGCTGAGACCTCGTCCTGAAATGTGCCTTGTGATCATGTGATTAGCTCTTTATTCCTCCTCACTCTGTGCCATCCAGATCTCTGTGTGTCCCATTTAAGAGTGTTGTTCCAAAATGAGATATCAACCATTGTGAAAAAGAAAAGTGTCACCTTTTCTTACAAAATGATTGATAGCAGACAATTAAAATTAATTATGGTACTTTTTAGGATAGTGGATAACTCGAGTTTTGACAAAAATAATAACACTTTTACAGACTGGATCTTCTATATTTTAGAAAATAAAGACTTATCACCCAAAATAGATATGGCAGAACTTCTCAATATTCCAAGAGTACACATTTTAAGAAAAGATTTGTACATTATGTGGAATATATCCGCACATTATTAGCCTATATGAAGGTGAATTATTGCATGAAGCAGAATTAAACAGGCAGTTCATCCTTTGCCCATAGATGACTAAACTCCAGAGGGAATATTTCACTATGTTGACATAATCTGCGAACCTGGACCGGATAACCTTATGACTGATCATTTACCAGCAACAGGCTATAGCCCATATACTGCCGAGTTACCGTAAGAAGGTGTGACTGACTGGTGTAACAACCTCAGTTCTGTCAATCATCACCCTGCCTACAGCATATAGCAGAACATCATTTCAAACAATGTAAAAGGATAGAAAGAGAATGAAAAGTAGGCTATGGATAATGGATAAAACTTACCGCTCATTGTCTCTGCTCTGCCTAAGTTTGCGTTGAAGATGGGAGCAAGTAACAGAAATCCTCCCCTATCACCAGCCTACATCTCACTCCAGTCCATAGACTCGTGAAACGTGAAACTGGGCGAAGACAAACGCCTCGGCTGATGTCTGGTTGGTTGTAAAAGTGAAGTTGCTGTCTGGTGGCGCTACCTGGCTGGAGCTCGCGCGCACACCTTTGCGCTCTCGGCTCCCCCGCCCTCCGTCAACCACAACCCACCAATCAGCACTCGGCAATAAAACTCCCAGATGTCACCGGTGCACAGCTGGCCTGCCTCTGTCTAGACTTCCCACCGCTCAGGGAAGGGTTGATTCTGCCTTGGGAAGCAAATGGCATTCATGATGGCAAACGATAAAAGCTGTGAAACGACACTTGTGCCGACCTTTCTGCAGCGCTGTTTGTCATGTGCCTGAGCTGGCAGCTTCCATTAATCATTAAATATTTTCTGTATGGGCCTATTACTTCATCACTAGATGGCGCAATCCACCAATTATTGCCCCTTCATTCATTTAAGATAGTTGCCTATAAGCACAACATTACAGCCATATCAGAAACAATCACTGAAGTGAGTAAAAAATAAATCAGGCCTCATTTAACTAATTTAACTTAAAATCTGAGTATATTTTGCAATAAGGACTCAGTAGGTCACACAGCAGTACTGTAAGAGGACTCACTGAGAACTATGACTCACTCTACTCTGAGCTCTGTGACTCACTCCAGCTCTTTCACTAGGGGTTGAGCAGCAGAAAACATCAGCCTCTAAAACTACAGGAGAAATTCACTGGGGGCAGAGCAGGTTAGTCACCAGCGCTGCCAAGGGAAACCTGCCTGATTCAAAGCACCACAACACAATGACACACAGTTTCATCCCCACTATTCTTTCAGCTGCTTGTGTGTCCGCGGGCAATTCTTCCACACTGAATGACTGTAATTAATGGAGTAATAAAGAAATGGGACAACTGACTCATAATGCTTGGATGTAAAAATACCACCGATCAGTACACAGTATGTGACTGACCTGGAAAACTATTTAGAGGTACAACAAGTAGAGGCAAGCTGACACATTATCCTTTTACTAAGAAGATACATATAGTAGTGCTAACATGCAAATGAGTGTGATGACAGGTCAGCAGACATCAGGAACAACACCAGCTCATACAGTAGCAGGTGAAAGATATATTGGCCCACTGAGTATTGATAATGATTAAAAGTGCTTTGATTTTGTATCATAATTTGAGTTTCATGCCCAAGTCAGATATCTTACTTTTTTAGGGATATTGGGTAACCTAAGTCCTTGATGGCAAAACAACACTTTACAGAATAAATTATGTATATTTTAGATTTTTAAACCAAGTAAATATATAGTGTTTTGGGAATTAAATCCTCTTTTGTAAAACTCTGTTTCAAGATTTTCTACAGAAGAAAAGTAATTTATCTGAACAAAAGATTATTAAACTTTTTGTAGTCTGTTTCAAAACTCAAGAGTTTGAGTTGGGCTCAAAACGCAAAAATCGAGTGCAGTAAGTTGCCTTGAAATTTTGAGTTTGCTCAACTTTTTCATTTTTACAGTGATAGATCATCATGATGAAGGAAGCTGGGTCTCTTGGGCTGCACACAGAGCTTGGTGACAGGGGGGGAAATGTGTCTTTCAGTCCCTGTACAAGGGGAGGCAGGAAATACGGGGTGCCCGGCAGAGGAATGTGTCTCTTTCTTGGCAAGCGGACAGGAAATGTCAGGCTATACCCTCCGTCCCTGGGCCTCCCCTGAAAAAGCAAGCCTGCTATAGCTGATGTGTGTGTGTGTAATGCAGGAGTATTATTTTCTCATATCCATACACAACAGGAGACATGATGCTTTTTTACAATACTGTTGCTGATGGGGAAAGATGCTCTCTCAGTAAACCCCCCCTGAATAAACAAGCTTCAGTGTTGCTTGTGAGAGAATAGATGAACCCAGACTTGTCATCAGAGTCTGTGGTGAGCCATACAGTGATAGAATTGGCAACATCATTTCATATTACAAGCTCACTGTAATCTCTATAAGTGTATACATGCAATACAAGCCTACAAAATTAGTTTAACAGTGTATTACTGTAAGTAGGCTATTATCTTATCTAACCATGCAGAGGAAGCATGCATGATTTCAGGCAAAACTTCACGCTGTTTATCTGCTATCTAATTTTGAATGCTTATGACCATAGATATGTGTGCTTGAAAGACAGGATATAGATCATTAGAAATAACTCCATTTCCTGCCTGTGTTTGTATCTTATCACTCGCTTTCTATCATGCTCTCTCTGTCTGCCTCTGTCTTTTTGTCTCTGCCTTTGACTATGAGTATAACTCACAAACTCATCTCATCTCTCTCTCTCTCTCTCTCTCTCTCTCTCTCTCTCTCTCTCTCTCTCTCTCTCTTCCGCTCTCTCTCTTTCTCTCTGTTTCTCTACATGTCATGTACCCTCTGCTTCTTCCACAGACAGGCCAATCCATCCTCTAACTGTCCATCCAGGCCTGGGTTGGGGTGGGGGTGGGGGTGAAGCCTGCAGTGGATCAGCATGCTTGCTGTCTCTGAGGTGACAGGGACACAGAGAAGCCATTGATAGCGGCACTGGACCCCACAGTTTGCCCATGCTGGAATGTGTGACACGGTGGCAGCTCGGTCACACAGAGATCGGCCTTGCAGAATCCATCTTGCATTTCAAGGCATTTAAGACGGACTTACAATGAGTGAGCAGGTGCGGGTTCAGTGTCTTTCTTAAAGGCACATGTGCTGCTGCAGGGATCAAAACCTGTTGACCTTTCTGGTACGGGCTGGAGTCTCACACCTGCCACCCGATGATTAATACCAGGAGCTGGAGATGTGGCGGAAGGATTTGTTTCTTAGCAGTGAGCGGTTTCGATCCATCGACCTTTGGGTTTTGGACCCAGCACGCTTCCCCTGTGCCAGTCTGGTAGACATGCATGTAAAAGGCAAAGGGAACTGAATCGGAGAGTGACGCAGAGATATTTCGGGCCCTTCCTCATATGCGAGAATGTTCAGTACTGGCATCAATCAAACATCTGAATGAATTTAAATATCGTGTACAACTCTTCCTCTCTGAGCTTGTCTGAATTCACAATGTACAGCATATCTCACACAGGAACAGTGTCTGTGGGTTTCACTTCTGTGTTTGTTCCTCTCTCTGGACCGGCCCAGCGCCCAGCAGCTGACCCCCCATGGCCCCGTCTCTGACTCAAGCCTGGCGGGCCACGCCGCCCCGGCAGAATCGACCCTTTGTGTCCACGAAGAATGTGTCTTTTCTCACTTTTTTGGGGGGGAAAACAGAGGCAGAGAAAAGAGAGGGATGGGGACATGAGTAAATGAGACAGATTTAAATCTTGATCTGTGCTTCACACTCCCTTTGTATGCAAGATACCGTGACAGACGCTTTCACTATTGATCAGGGTGGAGATACTCAGATGTAGGTGCTTTTTGGCAACGTTTAAGAAGTAAGAAATGAATACCACACTCACATGAAACTTAACCTTTAACCACTCTCCATTTATAAACACTTGTAAAGAGGAAGACTAACTTGAGAGCTAGAAAGCCACTTGTGTTGTATGGAGTATAATCATCTCGTCTCATTTATAGCTCTTGCACTATGTCATATGGGCAGCGCCATTGTAACTCTATGAGATCTTGTAAAAATCCCAATGTCATGTGGGTAACACCATGCAATTTCCTGTTTTAAGATGGGATCAACACAAAAGACAACAGCAACAACACCAAGAGGCAGCCAGAGGGTCGGAGTCTGGAGGAGGAATTCTTATTTAAACAAACAAGAAGCCACTGGAAAAACAAGGAATGGGAGACATTTCTCATATGGTAAACCAGAGGCCAGTTTGGGGGACCACCCAGATATTTATTTTAATATCGAATTCACTTGAATGACTTGTTGACTTCATTTGCATGGCCTGTGGTATGAAACCTTTTACGCATGAAGGAAGGGCTTTCATAGAAGACTTTAGAAGTCACATCTTTCCCTAAGTGACATCTTTCACATCCAAAGAGAAGCGAAGTGGATGATCTCTCTCTCTCTCTCCCTCCCTCCCTCCCTCCCTGCTGGTAAAAACTTGTTCAGTCAGAAAAATAATGACTTCCTGGAGACAGGGCGACTGCTGCTACTTGACACACATCACACTTCGCTGGACCTCACCCTGGGAAAAGGCTCCACTCAGAGCCAAGGAGCAACTGGGAATAAATAGGAGGGAAGGAGCTTATTCAGGGATACATGCCAAAATGTTTTAATCACTATATGTCACCAGTTAGGCCTTAGAATCAAAGACATGGGCAAAATGGTCTTGGCTGAATCCATACCCGGTGAACAGCCTCTTTTTCAGGATCATAGGGTTTAAGGGAATTTGTTTAAAGCACTAACTATTTATAGCGGAGTCAGCGAAGTCATTTAGTCATGTCATTGCAGATTCGGTGACAGCCCTTGAACATGTCACATTGTGAGTGCAGACTGGGTTCACTGGAAACAGGATGTTTTGGACAAAGAGGTGACTGAGACTGTGACTGTGTCACTGCTCTGCTCTGTTATCTACACACTCTGCCGGGAAATACGAAGAGAGCAATTACAACTATTGAGCATTCTCGTCGAGAGAGAAAACAAAAACAGAGATTTATATTGTGCAAATGAGTTCGCTTCGTCTTTCTGGCAGTTGCAAAACCAAGCTGCAAGATTTCAAAATCATAAGAAAGCAGAAACTGGGGCACTTGAATTAATTTTTTTTAATGCAGTTTTGTGAATGAGTGAGTACCTAACATATGGACTCACTGGGACGGCCTACAGTATGTCTGTGTTCTAAGTGGGTGGTGGAAAGGACTAGGGCCAGCTTACAGGAATAGTAGTAGCCCAATAGCTGGAGAAGCAAGCTTGTATGCAGAAGTTTGTTGGTTTGAATCCCTGCACCATCTGGGTGGGGAATGTAAACAAAAAACACCCTCTCTTCCCTCATCAGCTACTTTTGAGGTGCCCTTCAGCCAGGCACTTCACCCTCAACCGCTCAGTGGCAGCTGAGATACTGAGATACAAAAGAACTGGCTAGACATTAGACTAAATAAAGCCTTTTCACTGTAAGAGAAATCCAACAACACCCATCAAACTCGTTCTGCGGTGTGTTTTATAGATCTGCGAGGCATGCCGAGGCCCTCCTCAAACCACTGGACGCTATACAGAGGTCCGGGCATGGAGCAACAACATCCACACTGATGTGTTTTCCATCAGGTCGGCTTGACTACCACAGAGGACAGTAAAAAAACCGGTCATATTGGCATTAGTGGTTCAGGTTCTATGGTCAGAAGATTTGCCATGGGGCCCTGGGTTGAAATATTATGCTAAATGACTAAATATTCTAAATGATTATAGATGTACAGGAAAGAGACAACATTTCTACATTTTTATTCATCTGTTCTTGCTCTCTATGCTTAATATATAATTTTCATAATTAACAAAGTATGAGGTATAACACAAAACCACATACACCCACTGACTGTAAAAGTATGTGGTAACACTTTATTTGAATTGAAAACACACTATAAGTCATCATACACACATCATAAGCACATTCATAACATCATACCTGCTTCAGGAATTGTCATAATGTACTATTATGAGGCTGATATAAGTCATATTTACCACTGAGGCCTATTTGTTTGTTTACAACATACCATAAGCACATCATAAGCACATTAGAATTACATCATAATGACATCAGAAAATGTCATAATACACTATAATGCATTATGAATCTGGCATGAGAAGGTTATGAAGCTGTTATGTTTTATACAAATACTAATACTGACAAATACTAGTAATAATTTGTAACATGTTGTAATAATTGACATAAATATTTACCATTGGGACTTCTATATTTCTTTTGTATATAAGACAACCAAGGCAAGCCATGAACTTTTCATACTATCTAAAGTAAAGGGACATCAAAGGATCCGTTATATAAGAGCCATGACAACTAACAATATGTATATTTACATTCACTATGAGCTGTAAATGTCTGTAGTATGGCACACTAATGACATCATCATAAACTCATCATAATGCTTAAAGTCTGTCTCTGTCATATTTAGACATACACACACACACACACACACACACATACACACACACACACACACACACACACACACACGCACACATTCTCATTTGTGGTGCCAGTGTCAACTTGTGCTTCTCTCACTTGCCTTCCTGCGCAGCGAGGTTGGAGTTGACATCTGAATTACAGGGTGTAACATAGCTCTCTAAATCTGAGCACCACCACACACATGAACTGCAGACATAGACAGCTTTACCAACCACCGCACACCAAATTCAGACACACAAACAGTTTGAAAAATGCGTCTGTTGCTAACCACATGCTAAAAGTTGTTAAACAGAATAGGCTTAGATATACAGTAGTAATTGAGGAAAGGGGAAATGGAGAGTGGTGACCAAGCAAGCCACATAGGATTTCTTATTCATTCCAGTGACATAATGACCTAATTATTCAACCAATGTTTACCGCGCTTTTACTTGTGTATCTTTCTACAGTAACCACAATGAACATACAGCTTTTGTCCTCAGCAGCTCACGTCTGCATTTCAGCACATGTATGTCTGTAATGCCAATGCACGCATGTGTCCGTGTGTGTCTGCACTCTTTTTTTACTTGTTTATTTGAAACGCCAGACTTGGAGATGACACCCAGGGGTCACAGGTCAGCAGTCACAGGTCACACTGGGACATTTTTCACAGCTCATGGCTGCCGCGCGGCTCTCCCGCTACTGCCGGATCACATTCCCTGGGCTTTTAGGGATTCCCTTTTTAACTGGCATCAACTAAACAAACACATGTAGGAAAAACATTTCTCATGGGAACAAGAACAATAGAGGAAGAGGCAAGGCACTCATGTTGCTATTCTGAGCTCTGCACAACAATGTTTGGGTCTATCGTCCCACAATCGAAATAGCCTGTTTCCATTCAAATATGTTTTAGGATAATCCAATATGTACAGATATTTACAAGGATATTTATATTTTGCTTGGAGACTATTTGAGGAATGGGGCTTTGCTAGTTTTATATTAAAGACTATAAGAAAAGCATTCAGTTTAAAATACATTTCCAACCGTATTTGGCCTCTAGATTGTTTCTCTGTCCAGCTCTGTCTATCTGTGTCTGTGTGCATGTTTTAACCATGAATATGTGCATGTCTGGGAGCACAATGGCTTGTTTCATACAATGCTCACCAGCTCCCCCAGACATCGTCTGTCTCCCCACCAGACAGACAAACAGGGAGCGAGGGATTAAGCCTTACCAAGTCCCTCTGACTCACACACAACTCAAACTGAGATCCTCTGCTATGGCAATCTCCTCTCATTTTCACGACACTTCCACTGGTCCCAATGGCTGACCATTTTCTCTTTTAAAAACATATTAATTGCATCTTCGTGTTCACTCTGCTTTAAACTTGTAATACATGATCGCTGCAGAGGTCTGGTGGATCAATCAGGGTAGTTTTGCAAGTTTTTCAAGGTCTGCTGTCACGCCACTGAACAACATGAGAATAAAATTTGTATAGGAAAGTAGAGAACTGAGCTCTAGTACAGTGATTCTCAACCTTTTTGACTCATAATCCCTTAAAACAAAGTGATGCCTACTTGCAACCTAAAGTCACAGGCTGCATAATATGTAGAGTGGTGAAGAGTTCAACCAAAGAGTGATTTTCCCTTTTCAGTTTGCTTCGTTTGATTAATTATCAGAGGAGGCCTAGAAGGTTAAAACTATTCAGTGTTTCACAAGAAAAAAAGCAAAAACTTGAGACAAATAAGAAGAAATAGACATGATAATAAATTCGTATAGTAGAAATATGTGTTTTTTCTATCCTATAAATCATTTTGCGACCCCCAAAAGTTGTCTCGTGACTCCCAGGTTAAGAACCTCTGCTCTAGTAGGAGGATTAAGAGTGACACTATAAATATTGTGTTCTGCTCTGTGACAAACAGAGCAGTAGCCTGGAGTTTAGAGAAGCAGGCTTAAGACCAGAAGGCTTCCAGTTCAAATCCTGGAGGGTCTGAGCAGTCTGAGTGGGTGGAAATCTACAGTTGAGGTTCTCCGGAGCAAGGCACTTACTTGACCCTCTGCTGCTCCAGTGGAGCTGCTTATTGACTGGAAATAGAAGAGTGTGTTTACACTGGGCCGGTCCCAGCTGTGAATGTGTGTGCGAGGCAGAGGGCTGCTGCTGAGAAAGAGCAGGTTAGTCAACTTTCTCTGGCACACAGCATGTTTCCTAACCTCTGTCTCCTTTCTACTGTTCTCTCTTTTGCCAACACTAAATTTATGGCTGGAGTAAGACTCAATTTCCCTGGAAAATAGTCAACAAGAAATAATAATCCTATACCTTGAGGGCCCGATACTGTTCCAGACCATCAGTCAAGTCATATTCAGAAAAAACACCTGACTCCTGAGACACACAAGCCTATATTTAGACCAGGTTGTAAAAACAAAGGCGAACAACAGTCATGTAACGTCCCAGTGTGTGAGCGAATGTCAGAACTGAGTGTTTCAGTGTGGGTGTGTGTGTGTCTTTCTGTATCAGCGTCTATGTGTATTTGCATGTGTGCGTGTTCATGCCTTTCATCCTGTTGTAGCCCAGAAAACGCTGAGGAGCGACATTACAATGGTCCATTGTCTCTGGGCCAGCACTCAGCTTCCTGGCGGGTCAGAATTCACGGAAACAGGGGTGCAGTCCAAACAAAGACACAGGGGTCAGCTTCTTTAGCGTACCCCTTAACCCAAGCCTCCATATATCAGCCTCCTCACACACCCACACACCCCCGCCCCACCCCTCTGCTCCCCCTCTCCAGTACAGTATTCTCCATCAGCACATCTGGGTTTCATAGGAACCGCCGAACCAGGGGCCGGATTCACAAAACTTTCTTAGGATAAAAATCTACTTAAATTACTTTTTTTTATCCGTAAGTTTAGCCGTAATATAAAAGCTAAGAAAAGTTGATATTCATCAAAATTGTTTTTAAGTATTATCTTAACTTTCTTTTTATTTTGCTTCTGAAGATACAAAAAATATAAATGAATAGGATTCTTGAAAGCAAAGTTCTCAAATTTGTTATTAAACTTTTTCTTATTTTTAAGATGACCTGACGTCTTAAAATTCTGGCAGTGAAATCGTAACCTTCTAAATTAATTTATTTAAACACCTATTTTAGGCAATTACATGAGTATTTCAAAGTATTAATAGTTTTACCTTCCATTTAAGCTTAACACCACTGTTTTTATTTGGTGTATGTCTCATGTCTGACTTAATATGGACTTAAATGAATAGACCTTCAGCCAAAGACAGTAACCAGTTTGATCCATTTCCTATACTTTATTTATGCTTTTAAGTAAACCATAAATCTAGCCACCGTCAATAATTGTTACAGATGAAGATGGAAGACATAGAGTAGATAGGTTGTATTACTAATGCAAAAGTGTTGCAAAACACATGAAATAAAAAATGATATAAACAAAACATCATCATGCCCAGAAGCATTTTATGCCCCTTGCTCTATGTTGCTCTTGGCGTATGTGGAACAGTGCAAATATTTTTCACATTTGGTTTGGCCGGTATAGAGATATGGTGGATATGTAACGTGATTCAAGAAGTATTTTCATACCGGCTGACACACAACAGTCATCCATCCTGACTGAAGGATGTGGTCCGTGGGCCTGTGACTGATGCATGTGTGACCCAGCATGAAGACCGATGCTCCTGGTGAAGTGGAATCGGCTCCAACTTCATGCATAATCAGCACTACATCCCATAAGTCGTATGGTTTGAAATTGCCCTGAAAACCAGTGATGATAGTGATGTACAGGACGCTGTTGGAGAGCCTGAAAAGAGTTAAAGGTTCTTGGCAGGCTCTCTGATTTGTGTGAAAGTCATTTCCTGTGGAGAAAAACCTTTTTTTGTCTCGGAGACTTCTCATCCTGTTTTACTAGCGCTCCTTCCTCTCTACCTCCATCTCTTTCCTCCTCTCATGCATGCCCTTGAGCTTCGTTTTGTTGGACCGCTTATCCTGCTTCATCCATCTTGGATCCAATCTTTCTCTCTCTCTCTGTCTCTCTCTCTGTTTTTCTCTCTCCCTCTTTCTTTCTCTCACTCCCTTCCTCACCTATCATATTGCGTTGATCTCTCCCTAGCTTAACCCAAGATTTTCACTGTAACTGTACTGTAGACCTATATGAATTATGATTTCACACAATTCTTCACAAACATAATGTGCCTAATATGACAGCTTCTAGTCACTGATTTCCTCTGTTATTGCTCTCTCCCTCTTTTATCACTCCCTCAATCCTCTGTCTTTCTCTTCCTCGCTCTCACGTTCTCACTCGAAACTCTGATACTTTGCAGCTGTCGTCAACAGGATCTGCAAGACCTCCAAGATTCACAGAGAAGACGATCCCTCCATTTCTCTATGTATCTGTTCTCAAGTCCCACTCCTCCTCCCTCCCCGTCTCCCTTCCTCTTCTTCTTCCCCCTTTCTCTTTTATTCCTCCTCCTGCTCTCCCTCTCTTTCCTCTCCTTCATTCCTCAGTCATTTCATCCTGTCTGGCGTTCCTGCCCTTTTCCCACCCTCCATGGGAAATTAATTTCTGGCCTAGATAGGAAATGGATTTCTGCACACTAAGTCTGCATCACAACCTCTCTGCCTCTCTGCCTGAACCCTGGGCTTCAGTTTTAAGGATCTCTCTCTTCTTTTCATCCTGAGGAATCTCCCGTCTACTTTTTTTTCCCCCAAGACCCTGCAGCTGCTGCCAGCGCTGGCCCTTCCTCCGGTAGGCGTGTAAGTGAAACCACAGAAGCAAACCCTCAAACCCCTGGAACCTGCTGGAAGGCCAGATGAAAAGTGCCATGGGAACATGAAGTATCATTGTTTTGCATTTCACCGGGCTTGAGTTTCTGGTTTGGTGATCTGATGAAAATGTATTGGAGGGGGGTTTCAAGATAAACATATATATTTTGAAGTGCTGTGTGTTAATTCTCTTTTTTTGTTTTTCTTGTGAGAAATGTCAGAAATGTTCCTATTTCCCTCCTGAAAGTGCTGCATTGGCTCCATCACAGAAAAAAATGACAAGGCTGGTGAGGCTTTTTGAAGAGGCTCCTGGTTCATGTTTGACAGGTTTACTGTCTAGTTTTAGTAGCAGTGTCAACTTACAGAAATGTGTCTCTCTACATATTCCTATAGACACACACATAGCAGCTGACACATGCTTTTCCTCAGAGAGGTCAGAGTGCAGGGTCGCCTGCAGTGTAGCACTACTGGAGCAGTTAGGGGTTCAGTGCCTGATTCAAGGGCACTGAACCCATTGTGACGAAACTTGGAGGGACGATGCATTTTGGCAGTGTTCTGGCTTTTAAAACATTACACTGATTTGGCCTGTTGGAGGCGCTACAATTAAAGGTGACATTTTCAAACTTTGAAAGGCAATAACTGCTAGAACACCAGTCTGATTTTGATGAACTCAGAGAGATGATGCATCTTGTTACTGATTGGGCCAAAGGGTGACAGCATCATTCGTGGGGTACAACGTGTTTACTTGTTAATAGCAATAATAGTAATAGCAATGGCAATAGCAATAGCAATAGCAATAGCAATAGCATTAGTAATAGCATTAGTGATAGAGATAGTGATAGTAATAGTAATAGTAATATTATTGGTAATAGTAATAGTAATAGTAGAAAGAAATAGTAGGCTTGGTTTACAGGCTTGTTTCCAGAGTCTCCAAATCCTCTGTGATCCGCCCCTCACTATGGGATCAAAGCTAACGTGATTTACTTCCCTCACAGACCAGTCAGCAGACGCAAATCCAATCAACCACTTAAAGAAACCAGCGATGGCCACACTTCGCAATGCAAGTGCTCAACTCAACCGAGACACAACGTCAACCCACCTGACCGCAGACACAACCGGATCAGATCTGACTCAACGTCTTTAAGCTGAACTTGTAGCCATGGGTTCAGATAACTTATACACTGACAGCAGACATCTGCATACACACACACACACACACACACACACACACACGCACATTCAATACAGAAGGCAACTCATTCAGAGACACATGGTCATGTACACATATTTTAAACAAGTTTCTTTCAAGTCTGTCTTTTTGGGCAACAAGTTTTGAGTTGTTATTCTAGTCAACAAAGTCTTAGCAGATTGTAGCAGATTGTCTGCGCTGCACCTTCTTTACTCATGCAGTGACTGATAATATAATAACTGTCAGATAATGTAATACTTGGTAAAATGTTATAAAATGTCACTCTAATTGGTTTGCAGGTGTATACAACCTGTTAATCTCCAGACTGATAATGTAATATAAAAATATATATATATAAAAAAGGTTATACCTCTTATAATATGATGATTGCTGGTTAATGGGTTCAGGTATTACAGTGACAGGGAAAAAAATATCAAAATATCAGTCTGAAGATGTTATTTTTTTGTTTATTTTTGAATTTCTTACATTAACAGTTTTATTACATTTTTTACTCATTTAGAGAGATATTTTTTTCAGTTCCACTGGATCCACCTCAGACCACAGTGACGGGATATTAATGGAGTGTGAGATCTGCAAGCATGGTTAGCACACCACATGTATACATACACACATGCATGCACACACACACACACACACACACACACACACACACACACACACACACACACACACACACACACAGACATACACATGCAGGCAAGACAAAGAACCTATGCTTTCTCACAGCAACCCTTATTATACTGTAATTACCCTTGATATTCAATTCCAATATAATCTGCTGCATAAAATCCATTGTTCCCCAACCCTGCATGCACACACACACACACATTTAAAATATTTATTTATGTCCACATAAATACAAGCATACAAAGGACATAAACACTATTAATGCAATCAGATATTGAGTCAGTCAGTTACATAAGTGCCTGATTGGCAGCCACATTGTTGCATACACACAGGATGAAAACAGTGGCAGGTCGAGGGATACTAGACAGAATCCACTTCAAGGTTATAAAAAGCAACGCCTTCTCCATATTGAGCGGCTACCAATGATAGCAGATACTGAACAATACCTCGCTAACTGCTTGGCCCTTCTTTTAGGGAGACCAGCCATCTGAAGGCCCCTCACAACTAGCTTGTGCACATGACCCAGGCTGCCAAATATGAAAACTAAAAGTTTGCACTTGTAGCCTAGCTGTGAAATGGTCTGCTCCAGCTGTTGATATTTCAGCATCTTAGTTAGAAAGGCTTCCTCTAGGCTGTAGTCAAAAGTACAGCCGACCTCTAGAACGAACACCTCTCTAAGATCTTCATTGACAACAACAACACCGGGAGTGTTAGCTGTAATATTAGAGAACACTTCTGAATCCTCACTACACAGACTGAACATGCTCGGCTTCACAGCAGAATGCTTATAAAGCATTATAGAAGACCTGAAGATAGATGTGATATCTTTTGATATCAGATCCACTATTCTGTCATGCCTACATATGTAAAGCCCCCTGTATACATGGCAACCATTTAAGACACACACACACACACACACACACCTACACACACACTTGTTTGCACAAGGCTGCCATGGCCAATAAGGGGCTGGAGATCAGTGTATTTTTTTTCCTGAGTAAGATGAAGAGGTGACAGAGGGAAGGAGAGAAGGGGGAAGAAAGGCTGATGGCACCCATGGGAGCACTTAAAGGATCGTATGTTTACAGACTACTTTACGGAGCTGAGAAAGGGTCATGATGTGTGTGTGTGTGTGTGTGTGTGCATGTGTGTGTGTGTGTGTGTTTCATTCTATTTGCTGCATTACTGGGAACCATCTCAGCATGTCACTTTGCATGATATGATTTTGATTAAATATCCAAGTCACTGATTTCCATCCACCAGTTAAAGTCAATCCTCATGTCATGAAAACCGCTGTGTGTAAGAGAATTTTTACTTGGGTGCCACACACACACACACACACACACACACACACAAAACCACACTCTTGTCTGAAGCAGCATGGGAAAAGCAGGCCCTCTTCACACCAGAGGATCCAGAGTTAAGACCTGAGGAGTTCAGAGACTGGGAGGCTCTTCACACACACACACACACACACACACACACCTACACACACACACACACACACACAAACAAGCAGATAAAACACATAAACACACATAAAGACCCATATTTAGGAACACACACAAGCACACACACACACACACACACACACAGACAAGACACCCGGTCTGGGAACAGTCGCAATTGCTTATTATTGCAGGCCTGTGTTTTCAGCCTGTGTCTTCGTCTATCACAGCGGCTGCTTTGATGACCTCAGACTGACATGTTGTTGTACTGCTGTGGTGCTATTCTTTGTCTTTTCTCCTCTTTCCTCTTCTACTTGTGATTAAGCACAAGTATGTGTTATCTAGTTTATCTAGTTTGTCCAATCTCGCTTCAGCCCACCAGGGTAAACTCCTGGTTCATTGTTGCTGCTGTGTGAATACCATATAACTCCAATTATTGTGATTTTACTTGAACTGAAAGTTTACATGGCTGGGTGAATTTCATGACCCTACAGGTTCCACAAACCTGTTAGAAACCCATTGAATAAAATGTGTGGTTGTCAATCTGAAACTAAGTCTGTTTTTCTTATTCATGGAAAAGATAGAAAAAAAATAGCCATATAGTAATAATGCTTTATTGAAATAACCCTAACCCTCTTTTTGCTTTCACAAGAGGTCAGAGGTCAACGACTGAACAGCGCCCCCTGGAGCTGGTAGGGATTCAGCGTCTTGCTCAAAGACACTTCAGCAGGCGGGATACTTGACAACATGGCGGCTTGTACCTGGGTCTTCTGTTTGATGGCCGATCTCCCTGCTTGCTACGTCACTCTGCTGCGTCCATCGTACACCAGCAAGCGCTGAGAGAGGAGCTGTGTGTGTGTGTGAGTGTGACAGTATGTCATGCGTGCGTCTGCCTATGTGCCATGACAGAGAATCAAAGGCCGCGCTGAATAGAAGAGAGAAGTTTCTGTCCTTTGTCCAAATTTTCTGACATTTATGTTCCCTTCCAGTTGAATAGCGACAAAGCCTGAGCCAGAGACTGCTGTCATGGTGGAGGGAGGAGAGGAAGGAAAAGGAGCGACACAGGGAGGAAAAAAGAGAAGAAATCCAGACAGAGAGGGATCGTTCCAAACCAATAGCTGTTTCTTTGTCAGGGACAAAATTGTCTACTCATTGCACTCCACTAACACAGTAGTAGATGTATATATTTGTGTATCACACACACAAATAACACACATATAAACACACAAAGACACAAACGCTAACACACAGATGTACCTAAACACACAAACACACACACCCAAATCAGTTCCATGCCAATCTAAGTCTACCTGGTTTTACCTCCTGGCTAACTGACAGTCGGCCATGTTGGTTTGAAAAGCGGCCAACAGGCAGGGTCAGCGGAGGTCAAGCAGCTTTACACAAATAGCCTCAATCACTAACCACTTTGGAATTTGGAAACTATGTTTTTGCTTGGTGGATTATTGCGTGTGTGTGCTGTTCAACTGTTGCTGGACACCCCTAGCCCTAACACACACACACACACAGACAAACACACACCCACACACACACTCACAGACCTTCCATTCTCTCTATCTGGTTTTGGCTCAGTCTCTCTCTCGCTCACTGTTTCTCTCTCTCTGCCAGTCTGTCTGTCTGTCCGTCTGTCTGTCTGTCTGTCTGTCTGTATGTCTCTCTCTCTCTCTCTCAAACATACACACACACACACACACACACACACACAATCGGCACATTGTGTCTCTCCCCCCCGCCCCTAGAAAATTGTACACTTTTTGTGAAAACCTAAACAGTGGTTTTCCCTCCCATTCCATCGCCTCATTTGCAATTTCTGAAACTCACATCCAGCAAGGTGCTGGCGTCATTCAGCACTGCTCGCTCCATAATCATTTAGTGGTTCACATTTCTAAAGGCGCACCCGCAACCCTCCTCCTCCCCCTCCTCCTCTCCATCTCCCTGACTCCCTCCAGTCAAACTATTTGTAAGCAGCAGCGGCAGAGAGAGAGAGAGAGGGAGAGCCGCAGTGATGCAGAGTTCATGTCCAAACGGGAAACTTACATTAGATTCTGTAAACCGCGAAAGATGAAAAAAGAGGAGAGGTAGTGGAGTCGCTTCTCTGCGTTTTCACGAAGGGACTACGTTAGAGGTTTATTTCAAGGTAAGTTTATTCAGACAACCTGTTTGATGCATGCTGCCTACATTGCAAATACCTTCTAGTGCTGTAAATGCAGCAACGTCGTTATTTTACCACGTTTGTGACTTTACAATGTGACTTTCAGCAAAGAGTCCGCGCCTCTTTGGTTTTCTTTTCTTCGAGCGTTCAGAGCGCAGTATCACTGTGACGAGATCAGGGACAGAAGGAGCCTACAGTGCCTCACCAAGTGTCGCCTCACCTCGGGTCTCCTGGCATTATAAAACCCAACTGTTTGCATGCACGATTATATGCCAACGCGCGCGCGCGTGTGTGTCTTCGTCTGTTTGCGCGCGCGTGCGTGCGTGCATATGCCAGTGCCAGACACTTTGCCAGACATCTCCCCCTACAGACTGTGTGTCTCTGCCCTGGTGGCTTTCTCTCCCCGCATGAGCAAAGCTGAAACCATTGCATGCACTCTGCTCTCAATATATTCATATTGAACGTGCAGCCTTGCTAAAGCTCCTCTTGGGCATTTACGTTAACATCTTCTGTACCATGACTTCCATAGCACATTAGTTCATTGTATGACCTGATGGTGATTGGTGATATTCAGCTCATATTCTGCTAGGAAAATTGTCTGTAAGCCCTGTATCATAATAGAAAATCATATCATAGATGTATATTGTTACATCCTTTGTGTCCCATGGACTGCAGCTTGACTCCTATGGGAGGCAGTGAAACCCAGTGTTTGATGGGAACAGTTGAAATCAATTGGTCACTGTGTTCTTCTGGTGAAGCCACAGAACAACTGCATAGAGCGGTGCCAGGTCTCCAGTCGGTGGGTGGGCAGCTGGTCAGGCAGGACGGCCTGTGGGTTAGAGAGACTGTCCTTCAACCATATCAGCATCTGCCCTGCTGACACTCTCAGTCCCTGCCTCCAGACAGCATGGAGTTGTCATTATATCAATGCAAATGAGGATTTGTCAGTGTTAATGCACATATTATTAAGCCACGAATCGCCTGTTTTTGCATACTTGTGAAGAAATGTCCCACTAATAAGGGATGCTCTGTCTGACTTATTCTTAGAGTCACAAGGAAACGACATTTCGATGGTGTCTTGCTTCCGTAATTCAACGTATATCCGGTTGAAAGGATGATGGGGCGGGACGCAACGTGGGTAGGGACTGTTCAAAAGTGGGCAGGTTGCACCATAACAAATGTGGAAACTGACTCAGTGCTTTGTGCATAATCTTAAGATAATACAAGTTTCAGATGCTTCAGAATGAATCAATTCCAGCCACCAGGATGCAACCATGGTGTCTTAGGTAAAGGAAACAGGGTTTTCAGGGGTGAACACCCAGAAACTCATCGCAGTACCAACTCGTGTCATTTTGAAAGTTGTGAAGCTGCAGGTTTTATATGATTGGAGGGGTGGAGAGGGGGGTTCAAAAACTGGTATTATGGTATTATTGGTTTGAATCTATATTCTATCTGAATATATCTACTGGTACACCATGAAGTAACCATTAAAAATATGCTGTTTTCCGGGATTTTGGTATAAAGAACACGAGAAAAAAATAATCCAAATCAAAAGTAATTTATATTTATATACAGGTGTACGTTATGATATGGAGAGATAGTGAACGAAGTGAAAATCATTTAATTTCACTGACTTTAAGCTCTGTAGGCCACCCAAGCCTGTCCTGCTGCACATCCATCACAAAGCCTTTTCAGGACGAGAGTTCAGATGGAGAACAGCGCTCTTTTATGTTGCCACTTTTATGATTCATTAACTGAGCCTTTCTATTTATGTTTGCTAGGTGGAAGTTTGAAGAGCCCACATTTCCTTATGCTCTTTGTTCAACGGGGCTATTGAAATGGAGTGAGTTGTGTTTGCCCTCCACTGTTGCTCAGCCTCATTTCCCCTTTGTTGTGTTGACATAAGTCCCACACACGAAAAAAAAAAAGAATTTATGAAACCGATTAATGATGAAGAGGGTGAACCTCAGCCATAAAGATGGATTTGGTCGTTTAGCCTGCTGTTGTTTTGCAATGTTTTCTTTGAAATATTTGTGTGCTGTAAAAGGAGTCATTGAACCAGTGCAACAAATCCAGTGTGAAATGAATTCTTATCTTGAATGTTTACTCTTGTCTCATTTGTTGAATTGAAAGAGCATTAGAGAAAGTGCCAGGGAGTGAAAGGGAAGTTCGTTTAGAATGAGATGCAAAAAGCCACAATAATCACAGATACATCACAGTCTGATATACATCATGGAGTGAGACATGGTAATACACTATATACACAATGAATGCAAACACACATCCACACACGTATGCACACACAGACACATACACACATGCCATAAGGACCTGGCAGGCCATCAACTGTGTTGCCACGTTGCAGCAGTAGATCCTTATAAACTGAGCGCATGTTGTATTTTGGAGTCATGCGTAATGGTCAGGGTGTTCTGACCTAAACCGCTGTGCTGTAAAGGGAGCATGGCTCTCCGGTCCGGTGGAAGCAGCAGCCTCAGAGCTGACCCTCTGTGACAGAACACTGTGCGTGTGTGTGTGTGTGTGTGTGTGTGTGTGTGTGTGTGTGTGTGAGTGTGTGCTCGCGTGTGTTTCTGTGCGAGCCACTGTGATTGAACGGTCCCACAATCGTCCCAGAACCCATTTCAGCAATTTGTGGTTCTGTGGTACCAGATGTTTGACTAACACACTAAATCTACTTGCAGCAGGGGGAGTGGCAGTGAAAGGGAGAGAAAGTGTGTTTATGTGTGTGTGTGTGTGTGTGTGTGTGTGTGTGTGTGTGAGACAGAAATGGAGAAACAGAGAAAACACTGAGGAAAAGAAAGAGGACAGGCAGCAAGATTGATTGAAAGAAGAGGCTAAAATAGAACAGTTTGGAAAAACTCACACAAAGAAAGGAGGTAAAAATGTGTTTCTCATCAGCGTCCTCAGATCCTTTATTTGATGGCCATAATGGATAGTGTCCGGCTCGCTCTCCCCATCATCGCACACTGTTCCCATTACGCTCTCCGACCCCCCCTGCCTGCCTCTGTCTCTGCAATCACACAGGCAGCTCACGCCAGCCTCACGGCCAAACCGGCTTGTTTACGGATGTGTGCAGGTACAATTTACGGATAAATATCATGTTTAGCAGAGCTGCGTGCCTCTGTGTGTGATTCTAACGAGGCCATTTACCGAATAAAGAGCCCAAAGTGAATTCCTGTGCTGGTATTACACTTTATTGTATATTTGGGAGTTTGGGAAAAAATATATAAAGGGTGTATAATCTTTATGTTTATTGCTCAAGATTAAAGATCACTAATAACTTAAATTCCTTAATCACTAGTGAGTTTTACTTTCATACCACCATTTTGTCAGAAGAGTTGTTGCATTTTTCAAATGTTGGAGATCTCATCTTGGAATGAAACTTGTGTCCACAAATTTGCACACTTCCTGTGTAAATAAAAAAGTGGTTTTCCATTCCATTCCATTGCCTCATTTGCAATACAATGAGTACTACTGTTAAACTCAGATAATAGAAGGCAGTTTCTGACACGATGCGGCCATCTCTTACCCAGCAGCCACTCTGTTTGTCCCTGTCCCCTGCCAATCTGTCCCTATCTGCCTCTCACCTTCTTGTGCCCCACCGGACCTAATCGCTCCCTTAAGCTAATGTTACTGAGGGATCAGTAAAATCCATCCCAAAATCCATCCCCTTCCCACCCCACCTCCCCATAGGAATTTTCACTCTCCTCACCCATTCCTCTCCCGTCTTCCCTCATATCTTCCCTCCCTTCCTATTTTCTGTTCAGGTTAGCAACAGTGAGCGATGACCATGACGGCCGCCCCAGACATTTGTCTTGGAACTGTTGAAAAACTGGGATTAGCTGGAGATTTAGGGAAGGTAATCAGCTGGTCAATGCCCGGCAGGTAGGTAAGAGTGGTGCCATCACCTTGTGTCAGTTGTGACCTCACAGGTTCAGATTGACTGAGCAGAGGCTGCCTGGCATGGGCATGGGAGTCACTCTGACACTAATCCTGCCCTGGCTGGAGCCTGGATGGGTAGAGTCACGTGTTTGGGCCTCACAGGTGCTGCTTTGCCCTGGAGTCATTTCATCAGCAGACAGGAAGTGCGTGCTCAGAGTGTATCGAGGAAAACAGATATATACAGGGCCTCAGGAAGTAGCAAGAAAAACTCACTGAGAAAAAGGAATTGATGTTGTTGTTGTGCATTGATTCATTGGATGGGCACGGCACTGCAAAGCTCAGTGGGTGGAGCATGAGCAGACAGGGGCTCCAAACAAACTTGGGCCACTCATGCTAAAGATGCCATGTCCCATGCCATGCCATGTCCCATGGCTTGTTATCTCCGCCAAACGCAGTTGGACGCATTATGTTTTCACTCCATTCCGTCTGTTTGTCTATTTGTCTGTTAGCAGGATATCTCAAAAAGTTATCACTGGATTTGCATGAAACTTTGTGGAAAGGTTGGTCATGGGGCAATGAAGAACTGATTACCTTTTCGCACTGATTGGCCAATGGGGGGCGTGCTGTTGGGCGTGGCTTCTCATAAAAAGGCATATAACGTACGAACGGATTCACTTAACACCATCAAACTTTGTGGCCAATCAGCAGACAGAAGAAGAGGCAAACCCTCCATTATTGGCCCAATCAAACAACATGGGGGCACTGGAGAGCTCAGTTCCAGTTTAGACATAACCGCCCTGCCAATCTTTCTAGGTGCCATCTAGTTATATGTGATGTGATGTGATGTCGTGTGATGACATGTGATGTCATGGCACGTTACGTTACATCATGTCATGTTCAATTCAGTTCAATTCAATTCAATTCAATTCAATTCAAGGCAGATTTTGAAAAAAACATAAAAGACTAAAAAGACTAAAAACTCTGCTGCAGTAGGGTTTATTGGACAAACACATTTTTAGGAACCTGCTGAGTCCTCAGGCAACAGAGAGAGAGAGAAAAACCGTTCCCAACATAAGTCAATCCAAAGTTTAAGCAGCCTGACACATTTATGTGAGCTTGAATGCCTGATCCTGCTTTAGTCTTTAGTCTAAGTGTGTAACTCACATCTCTCTCTCTGTCTCTCTCTCTTTGTCTCTCTCTCTTTCCTGTCCCTTTAGCTGGCCTGAAGTGAACTGAATGAAAACAGAGGAGCCCCCCTACCTGGATACCACCAGAGAACTAAGTGGATTGAAGAAGGCAAAGAGCAAGCGAGAGATGAAGAGAGGGAGTAAGAGAGGGGGGGAAGACAGAAGGGATTAGGAGCTAATCCAGCGCACGGCCAATCCTGGAGGAGCCTTATCTTTCCTTCCAGGACGATGCAGACAAAACAGTCGCTCGGATTACAGCACTTTAATTTATTGCCTGTTTCAAGAAAGCATTAGCCCCTTTTTTTCTTTGCTCTGTTTGTTTTCATTGCCTCCCAAAGGTCTGGCATCCCGGGGGCAGCGGGACCGGTGAACTCTAAAACAGAGGATAAAGAGGAGCGACAGGCCTGGTGGGTGAAAGAGGAGAGGAGAGGAGAGGAGAGAGCAGCGACAGGATGTCCAGTGGACAGTGTGGGGCCACACATGGATAAACCTCTTTAGAGGGAGACGGTGCATGCCACTGGACCCCCTGCTGTCTCTGCTTGGACCTTGAGGGAGACGAGCGCAGACCAACTTATCGGATGAAACGCACAAGATCCTCTCAGAAGTTGGGAACCATTAAGCACGTCTGCCAGTAAGCAAAGGGCTGGAGATGTTTCCTGTGTTGATTTTCAGGTGTTTTGTGGATTACAGTGTCAAGCGAGAGGGCATTGCTTTATAAGCGCAGGATTGTTGAAGAGATTTTGGAATCTTTCTGAAGCTAAAAGGAGAAGAATGCAGGAGAAACATGGATTGTAGAGAAGCCTAAATGAAGGGATGAAAATGCTCCAGTTAAATGATTGGTCATGCATGTGTTTCAGTGTTTGAGAACAGTGCTTGCAGTATGGGTAGGATCATAAACTAAGGTAAAAAATGACAGAGAACTGATGAACACCTCAGACATAAATGTACAAAAAAGTACAAATACTAGTACTGTGGTCTAACCTGAAACCTACATAGCGGTGTGTAGGGAAACCACTGGGAGGCAGTCTAGTGGGAATAGACCTGTAATGTGACTCAATCCAATTACACTTCCTTAACAGAGTTATTTATAAACTCCAACAAGCGTGTTGGGTCAGTAAGTTATAGGGCCTGCCACCAACGTACAGCCCAGTCGCACTTGCGTATACGCATTTGAAACTTTACCTACCTGCTGTGCCCAAGCTCAGAGGAATTTTTACTTGGTTTGAGGAGGAAAAAATCAAGGAAATGTTTATTTTGGTTTTACAAGGCTCTCTTAAAGCTCTGGTGAAGTGATTAGTGTCTAGATGGGTGGGATGCTAGTTAACAAAGGCTTGGATAACTGCCATGCTAGAGATTGGGGTAACCAGGTGATACAGTTATCCCCCACAACCTGGTTGAAAGACTTGTTTGTCATCACATGTTTTAAATGTTTGAACTCAAATTACTTGTATAGGAAGTTTACAAGTCTCTAGGGGAAGTTAAGTGATACTAACAAAGAGAAAGGTGCATTTAAGCGATGAAATGCTAGTTGACAGTGTAGAGACAGTGTAGTGACAGAGTAATTTAATTTTAGAAATGTTCACAGATATGGGTTTGCCAAGACAGTAGAGCATGATCACTGTGTCTTAGTACAAAACACAAGCTGAGACAACTGGGCAGTCACCCAATTCTAAAGATATATAATCAAGTGAACAAAGTGTGAATGTCACTTAATCTTTTTCATTACCTTTGTCACACAAACAGGCTGAAGTGTTGTTGTTTGAAACCGTGTCTCAATATATTTGCAGCTGCGACTGGATGTGTATTTCTGAACGGACATTCGCAAACCCAAATGTGAGAATACGCCCAGTCCATCCCAAACTCTCCAACCACACAAGTTGCGGTAAGCAGAGGAAACGAGTTGTGACCTTGTAATTTATCTTCTTTTTATTTCTCGTGATTGAAAGCTGCTGCTGCTGTGCAGGAGAACAGAGGTTTCTGTTCAAGCTTTGGTCCTTCTGGACAGAGAGACAGAGAAAACACAGGGCAGAGGGGGAGAGGGAAAGAGGAGAAACAGAAGGGGGATAGAGAGAGAGAGAGAGACAGAGAGAGAGAGAGAGAGAGAGAGAGACTTGACTGACTCCACATACATATTGGCATCTTTCAGCATAAAAGCTTCTGTGGCAGATCCAAAAGGGAAACCGCGGGCCGACAGTGGGTGAATAGTTGGCTCTTGCCGTGTGGAGAATGGATTACACACACATTCTCTGCACACTGAGCAGCCCCATATTTATATTTTTTCTGTCTTCACTTTCCAGGCCTCTTAATTTTTTTCCTCTCCGATTTTACAGTGGAATTCAAACTGGGACTGACATGTAATTGGAGTCCAGACGTCCTGATTTGAATTAAAGGGACATCACAACGCTTTCTGCCAACATGAGTCTGGGAAAACTGCCAGGGATCAAGGGCCTAGTGTCCGGCTCTCAGGGGAAACGTCGCTTCAAGAGCGACCTCTCCGTGGACATGATCAGCCCGCCGCTGGGCGACTTCCGGCACACCATGCACGTGGGCCGCGGCGGGGACGTGTTCGGCGACACCTCCTTCCTCAGCAACCACGGGGGCAAAGGGGAGCCGGGAAGTCCGGACTCGGCAAACAGCTCCAAGACAACCGGCTTCTTCACACGCACCTTCCGGCACGTACGGAAGACCTCCGGGCCGCGGCCGAGGGGGGGCTCCCGGGACCTCTCGCCCCCGCCGCCGGACGTCTCGCCCATCATCAAGAACGCCATCTCCCTGCCCCAGCTGAACCTGGACTCTCCCAACGGCTGCCTGCAGAGGGTGCTGTTCCCCAGCTCCGTCAGCTCACCGGATGACTCCCTCTACACATACGGTGAGATAATAAGAGAGATAATCACTTCCAGCATGAGACAGGCTTTAATTAGCAACAAGATCATCTGACATTAAAAGTGAGCAGAACAGATGTAGCGTCCCGACAGGAAAGTAAGACCGCTGGTGAAACCTGCTGAGGCAAAAAAAACAGCAAAGAGGGATTCCACCCAAATATGATGGTTTATTTCTTAGACAAGAGAACATGGTCTTACTACAAATAGTACACTACAAATACTACAAATCTACTACAAATACACATCAAAAAATGACACAGTGTGCATGTACAGATCACACCAACAGCATGCCATCCAACGGTGTACATGTTGGTAGGATTGCACAATTTTTTACAGTAAAGAAATAAAGGAAAAATTAGTGGTGGTGCTCAGAATGGACTCCTACACATTATTCTGGCGCTGAGCCCAATTTCTGGCCTATAAATGAAATTGTACATTGTAAAAAAAAAAGTTTAATCGTATTCGGAAATATTGAAAAATCTGTGTCTGTATGCTGTATTGCAATTTACAGTATATTGCAATTGCAATCTTCAGCAAAATAATCACAACATGATTATTTGTCAATACTGTGCAGCCCTACATTGCAGATCCCACATTCTTTCAAACACCGCAACAAAGGCAACTTTCATTGTCCGGATAAATCTGTGCCATGATGAAACGGAGCTGAAATCTTGGGTCAGCTTACCCACTACAGACTGTTCCTTTGATATAGATGTTGTCTTTCCGTCCTCCTGTCAAACTAAGTCATGCTGCACAACACTACTGTGTCAGATATAACACTGTTTAGATGGCAGAACAAAGTCACTGTGTAAGGTAATAGTTTAGTCAAGTGGCTCTCAACTGGTTTTGTCTCAAGGCCCAGATTTCTCGCCGATTAAGTTGCCACCCAGTGTGTTAAATCACAATATCAGTGAAGTTTGAATCAACAAAGACAAAAACATGTATTGAGAAAATGTGTTGGCTCCAGCAAAATCATTCTAAGTGGTGATTTCTGGATGCTTCATAAAAACAACAACAAAACAAAGAAAACTGTTAAAATCATGCTTATAGATTGAAAGACCCATAACATCACTCTAACATGAGACCAGATGGTGCGTTTGTGTCTGATATGAAATCTTTGGATCCTGAATGTAGGCAACCATTTAAATCTTTTTTTTTTTTTTTTTGTGACCTTGAGTTTACAGTAAACTCAGAAAGAATATATTATTTACATGACAATAGACAGAAAGGCGCAAAAACTGAACATATCAAATCAAATCAAACATTATCAAACTCTTAGCAAGCACACATTAAACAAGAGAACGTTTGCTTTCAAAAGGAACAAAAAACATGCATATTAGCTGATATCGCAGAAAAAATAGCTTAGATGCTGGCACCTCATACTGTAACTGGCACGTTTGCGACCCAGTCAGAATGATTCCACGACCTACTTTTGGGCTGCAGCCCAGCGGTTGAGCAGCAGTTTCACTCAGCACAGGAAACACTGAGAGATGAAATCCTGTTGTTGTGGGCTGATACATCATTAGCTGTTCACACCATTCACTTTTTAAGAGATGAGGTACTTAAACTAGACCACGGCATAAGCAGCTACTGAGTTTACTTGGTGCATGTAGGGTTGTAAATGTCAGCGAACACACACACACACACACACACACACACACACACGCACACACACACACAAATGGGCAGAGTAAGGTTGTCCTCCTTTTGACTTCCCACATTCCTCCACACCAACCAACAAACAGACTGGCTTTTTCTGAGTCATCTGGAATCACCTAGGCAACACCTGTACACAATTAGGGCTATAAACACAAACACACACACCCCCCCCCCCCCCCACACACACACACACACACACACACACACACACAGCTGGTTGGGAGAGGGGGGGGGATACTTAGAGGGCATTTCCTGTCATCTTTGTGTGCATGTGTGCTCGGTTGACTGCACCGCATAAACACACCATTCATTATATCCGCTAACCAATCAGCGCTTATCAGGGCAGCGGTGTGTGTGTGTGTGCATTGTGAGAGTGAGCTTGTCTCAGTACAGTATATGTGGGTCGTCTGGAATTCCCCTTTCAGTCTCCAGATTCGTTATCCAACTCATAAGGAATTTGCCCAAACTGGGAGTGCTGGAGCTGGCATAGAGAGCCAGTCAACTGAGGGATGATGGGAACTTTTTGTTATCAATGAGTTCCTTGGTTTGCCATCCATTAGCAGCCATGTGTTCTGTTTCTTTTCCACCCATGTTTTGTTTTTTTTATCTTCCATATCCTTCCTATTTATCTTTCATTTCTTGATTAAGGACTATCCCATAACTTCCACTGACAGTGTTCAGTTGTTCTTTTCCTGAATCTTTTGCTGTGATCTGCTGCTTTAGCAACTTCAGTCTGAAAAAATTAAAATAATCTAAGAAACACTGATACATTGAGGAGTGTCGTTCCAGAATTGGAAATTTGAAAAAAAATAAAATAAAATAAAAAAAGAGTGACAAGAATGATTGACAGCAAAAATGGCTGACACAAAAAAGACTATGACCAACGAATCCTCTATTGTTTTAGAAATATTCAAACATTAACTTAAGGTGAATGATTATTTCCCCCCCAAAATGTATTTATAATATTTTGGAAGTTATGCTTCCAGTTATGCTATAAGTTGTCTTTCTCCATAATCTTCCTAACCTGTATCAAGTGAGTCACTCTCCCATCAGCCCACACCATGGTGAGTTCTAGTTTCTTCCAGTCTCCTCTGCTGTGGAACAAAGTGGTTCAGGAAATCTTTCATATCACATCAGCTGTCTTATCTAGAATAAATAAATATGTGTAAACTAATGCTCTGCCACTGACAGTAGAGCTTAGGTAAGTCACCTGTTGGTATATTAACTATTAGTTATGTGATTTTTTTAATGCATGTATTATACGGATTAATAACCTACGTTGACTGTTTGTTGAACTCTGGCCCCTATTAATCTAGTACTCTACTACTTCTTCCTTCTCCAAAGTCCCAGTCACTTTACTGTCACTTGGCGTTTGTGTCTCTATGAAGTCCTTGTTTCTCCCTTTCTCTCCCTCTTCCACTGGTGTCATGTTTTATCTCTTTACATGTCCTGTTTTCTGCCTCCTCCTTACAGTTGGAGCATGAAGTGTCCAGGAGACATAAAACTAGGTTTGCCCCTTCAGGGAGCGTTCAGAGCCAGTGAAGTCATGGCACTGTGGAATGTGTGTGGGTTAGGATGGTGCTGTGGAAAACACCGAAAATACTATTGGGTTGTTATATACTGCCACCCTGTGGTGAAGGAGTTACACTGCAGGATCTGATAGAGCTGTATGTAACAGCTCATTAAAGGCTCCATATTATACACTTTTTTATTTATTTATTTTCAAACATACCATGTCTTTGGTTAAGAATAATATGCTGCAGATAGCCAATTAAAATATTGAAACCTACTGAGTTCTATTCCACAGTGTGTGTCTATTCAAATCCTGCTTATCTTGATGAGTGGGAAAGTATTGGATGTTGGTTAACAAGAGAGACCAAGACCAAGTCCAGTGATGGTGTGTTATCTGGAGCTAATCTGAAACTATATGAAAAGAGATGGATTTTTACCTCCACCAATTAAACTGGAAGGAGGTTATGTTTTCACCTGTCTGTCTGTCTGTCTGTCTGTCTGTTAGTTAGCAAGAAACCTCTAAAAGTTAAAAACGGATTTGGCTGAAATCTGGTGGACAGATCTGGGACTTCCAAGTCAGCTGCTAAACAGCATTGCCTTCACATGCTATTTCTTGGAAAATCAAACCTGGAAGACAAACAATAAACTGTTACGAAGCATGCAGCTTTGCAAGTTGGAGAATTGTTCAGCATTGCCGGAGGTTTGCGCTTTACCAAGTGCATTATAATTGAAAATTTGGTAACTTTAAATAACTTAAATTCTAAACACTCAAGTAAAGTCTAATTTTGACAGCGTCACTATTAAACATGATTGACAACATGATAAAATTCTAATCGCTATATTAGGGCCCCCTTTCAGAAAAACAGGTGAGCTCTCTATAAGATTTTATACTGTCATCCAAGTTGAAGTGTAAGAACCGCTGCTCTGGTGTGTTTTCTTTCTCTCATGTCATTTCATTGACTTGAATGTTTTTCTCCTTCTCACTGTGTGCAGGTCTGCAGTCTGGGTTCGTCACTCTGCCCCGCCTCTCCCGCCTGGACAGACAGTTTCAAGACGGAGACATCCGGAGGGGATCTTTACCGGACAACGGTGGCATCACGCTGACACGCTCAGACTCCTTCACCTCATTCACCTTAGACCTCGGCCCTTCCCTTATGACTGAGGTACTGAGCTTGATCGACAACCCCAGCTGCCTTCAGATGTCCAATCACGGCCGGGCTGACAGTGAGGATGAGGATGGGGAGGAAGAGGAGAGGAGCTCTGTCATTGAGATGCCAGTGGAGAGTCCTGGGCTGAGCTCACCCAACCCTTCCATGGGCAGCGTGTCATGCAGAGGGAACATGAACAACAGTGGGCGCTCTTGTAGCTCGGACTGGACGGAGCAAGAGGAGGAACGGAGGTCTCCGAGGACGCCGGACGCGTCCCTTGGGTCTCCTCAGAGAGCGGAGCCGGTAATGGAGGCGGAAAGGTTCCAGAGGGCGGCTGACGTGCTGTCGCGTCATTACGGCGGCGGGTCCTTCACACGGGGGAGGAGTCCGAGCGACAACACCACCTCGCCCGCTTTCTCCCACAGCCGCAGAACACCGTATGCCTTCTCTGAAGAGGAGGAAGAGATCAAAGTCTAGACATTAAAATGCTCTGTGCAGAACAATAAAAAAAATGTAAAACCATTCAGTGACCTGATTTCTATGCTCACCTCAAGTCAGAGAGGCTGAGTATTGTGTGATACTCCATAGGGAGGTCAGAGGTCAGAGGTCAGCTACAGAGCAGAACCTCCTGGAGCTGGTAGGGATTCAGACTCTGCAGCAGGATGGTTGCAGCTTCAGTGGTTTGAACCCGGGCTTCCTACTCACTACACCACCCTGCTGACATTATTTTATCCAGATTATTAAAACTCTTCTATATGGATATTGCTGACTGATGAAGATGAAGCCATCTTACTCAGAACTACAAGTGAAACAAAATAACAAAAATTGCATTTGTGTCCAAATCAAACCACTAATATTGACTCTTTAGTTTTACACTATGACAGTGAAGGATTTAACAGGGAATGAAACATGACACACCTGTATTAATGATGTAATATTTGTTGCAGAACAAGAACATTGAAGAACAATAAGATTAGATTTGTTTCTGGGGTTTTTTCCAGTGTGTGCCCACCTAACATGCTAAGCTCATCATCATGTTTAGCAACCAAATTCTATTCTCCACAGACATTAAAATGTTCAAGGTATCAAAGCTTCACAGCATTAAACTGACATTGCATAGGGAATTTGAGGTATTTTTCATATTAATCATTGTTATAAAACCTACACATTTTGTAAACAAATGATGCAAAATGATTTTTTATAGGAATAATGAAGGTGTTGTAAAAACTATGAACGCTGTAAGATTGATCACTGTGAGTGAGTTCCTCTGTCTGATATGTGATGACTGTGTCTACAACATGCTTGCAAAGCAGTTCAGCGTTTCCTCTGTATTCATTTAGCAGTGTTGCGCAACCACACAAAGGAAGTTACCACCACTGCTAGAGAAAATGTGAAATTAAAATTAGCATTGTAATTTAGTCTTACTGTCATCTTAAACTAAAAAGTATAGTCCAAATGCTTTAGAAGTAATGATTTTTATTATGATTTAAAACATTTTTAGCACTTCAATCTCAACTTGAAACTTCACTTAGACCCAAATAGTGACAGATATGGAACAAAACTAGAATTAACCCCCCCAAGCACCAAAACTGCATAATATTACAGAGGAAACACTGCAGTGTTTATGATTGTCTATTAAGCATTTACCAGTATTAGCCTCCATATTTCTAAAAATAGTGCTGTATAATAAAAGGATGACTTTGATAATCAGATATGTCTTTCATTCATTAAATCTCTTTCTGACTTTGTGCTCTCACTCAAGTGTGAAGGAAACACCCATACTGCCTGCAGGGGTGGACAAAATCATGGAAACACCTATATATGAATCTCTAATATCGATTAATAAAGCATAGGCCCACCCTTTGCCTTCAGAACTGCTTCAGTCCTCCTTGAATTGCTGTCATGCAAGTCCTAAACCGTGTGCAGTGGGATACTGGACTGTTTTTCAAGAAGGAAAGCCTCCAGTTCTTTGAGGGATGAAGGAGGCTTTGCGCTCCAAAACTTCCCATAAAGGGTCAAGGATGTTTAGATTTAGTGATTCGTACCATGGAAGATGTCAGACTTTATCATGGTGTTCATGAAACCACTGTTGAATTTGTTTATCAGTGTGTAGGGGGAATTATCACCTTGAAATATGGGAACATCATGAGGGAACAGTGTTTGCACTATCGGCTGCAGCTGGTCCTGCCTCATATTCATTGGCTGCTATACAACCATGCAGAGCAATCATGGACCAAATGACTCCCATAGCTCCCATAACTCCCATGGCTGCCTGTACCATTACAGATTCATCACCATGTTTAACATCATCAGGCTCGGTAGGTTGAAGGCATTTTTGACTTTTTTTTTTAAAAGTACACCCATTTGGACGACTCATCAGACTATATTACATTTGTTAAGTGTCTGTCTATCCCTGAGTGAACTTCGACAAGCGACCGCTCTTCCTCTTTGACAACAGCTTACAGCTTGTCTCTATTTGGCACATTATCATGATTTATGAGACTGTTCCTCTTGCCACATTTAATCATTTTGACTTTTTTTTTGACTGATGCCCCTGCAGTTTGAGCATTGGCTACTTGGCCTCTTTGGAAATCTGTTAGTCCAATGTTGCTTTGAAAACTCATACTGTATACTGTAAATCTGTAAATGTAAATCATAAGCTACTGCTAATTGTCATTCAACTTAAGATGACTTGCATGTTTAGCACTATTTCTAATTGTGTTATTTGAAATTCACAGTCCTTTTTCATTTGGTATTTCCATTATTTTGTCCACAACCTGTACAATGTCCTTAAGAAACTCAATATCAGCTCTTGCCTTTTGACCAACTGCACTGTGTTGTCAGTTACTACCGGGTTTCCTTGAGATCACGTGTTTTCGGGGAAATCATGAGTTTGAGCTATCATACTTTCAAGTTTTGCTTTTGGTTTGTGAAGGGAAGTGGGGGTGGGGTGATAAACGCTCTATATATAGGCTGGTGATAGGCAGGATTTGCAACACGAAGCATCGACAAGGACCGGACAACACTCTGCACAAAGCTGAGAAGACACAAAGCAAAAGTGAGTAGAAACAGCATTTCTGCAGATTGGCCAAATAACAATGCGTTGCTAAAGGGCTGAACAGTCAAGACCAAGAGTTTATAAATGTGTGTTTCTACTCCTCATGTAGGGACCCAACAGAATTAAAGTTGCTCTGCAAACCAATTTTGAATCCTTCACAAACCAACATCAAAACTGTAATTAATTTGCCACAAAACGTCAGCATGCATCGAAAGCTATCTCATTTGAGTTTTATAATTGTTTTGATTTGCTTGCTTATTATCTGTTTGAATAGCCTAAGAATTATCTAATAGCCTTAATCTAAATTGGAGTTAGGGTAAGATCGGTAAGATCATGACATGCCATGCTAAAGATATCTTCAAAATAATTATATTTTTGGCCGAAATGGTCTTACTTGGTAGGCTAAGCTGTTGTGCACTGAGGACTGTTAGAACAAGTGTTTCTACAGACATTCAGTAGAGGCGGTGCAAGATTTGTATATACTGTATATTATTTTTTTTAATTCAAATGTTTCTGCCCAGACATGACTTTCATGAATTTTTGACTTCATGATCAAAGTGACAAATAGCAACAACCCTAACCCTACTATTACTATAATAAATTATTAGAATTAATTATTACTATAATTAATGGGGTTAATGTAGTGGTAATCAAATGTATTTCTGCCGAGACGCAGCTTTGATCATGAAGGTGCGTGACAAATAGCAACATGTGGTCGCTATTTGTCGCTAATTTTACTTTTACTTAAGTAGCCTACTGTTGGGCCAGGCCATGTGGTCAAACAAAGGAAAGGCCTACATGTAAGATTAAAAGCCTAAAACACCGGCCTAACAAGGGAATCATAAACCTGAACTCTAGCCCACCCGCTGGGCTGGGACCTTAAACAAAGGAAAGCAGCGCCAAAATTCCAACAGGCCCTGAAGTTCACACCTAGGTGCGAACTGGCTGAAACCCAACCTCTGGTCTCTCATTGGACGAGACTCGGGAGAACCCCGGGATGTCCCCATGATGTCACCAAGAGTATAAATTCCAGAGATACCTTTCCTCATCGCCCCTTATTGCGACCCCGTTGCTAAACAAGGTGGTACCTGAAACGTTCGAACTGTTCTTTGTTTAGCCGAGGCACAGTCTTCACCTACCCAACCCTATATTAAGGATGCAATATTTAAGCCGACACAACCAAGCTCAGAACAAATGAGCCTACAGGGCCATAAGCGAATAGCAAAGAGCTCAACATCACTGAAGGCCACAACAAAGCGCACAGACAACTTTTTAGGGATACAGATCCATTCTATGACAACAACATTATGACAACAACCTTAATAGATAAGCATGGACACACTGACACTCGTCACCATCTATATCAATCGATCCAGCACAACAATATGGCCAATGCACGGAGCAGCACCACAAACGCAGGATGATAAAATATGCTTTCACTCACCAAAGCTGAGGGCTCACTTGAAGAGAAAGGCGGCACGGCGGTTCTTCCTCTGGGCAAACTTCTCGATGACTTTGGGGATGAAGTCATGTAGCTGCTGAATCAGCTGGCTTTCGATGGACAGCATGGCCAATGCGTTGAGTCGCGGCTGTCCCATGGTATTGCGAGTGAAAGTTTTTATCCTCTTCAAGGTGGAAAAGTTCCTCTCTGACTCAGATGTCGTCATAGGAGTTGTTACGATAATTTTCAGCAGAGGGACGGTCTCAGCAAAAGCCTCCTCTAAGTTGTTCTCGTGGATGGATGTTAACAGAGACAGGGCCGTCTTACCGGTATGAAGCTCAGTGTGGCGGTACAGAGTGGTGAGCTCAGACTTCAACTTTTCCTCGTTTCCTACAGGCCATAGTTTCACAGCACAGTCAAGCTCAGATGCAGGGAATGACAGGACAAATTGTGGGAAGAGCGAGCTGTCAACCAGCTTTGCAGCGATCAGGTGGTCACTCTGTGAAAACCTCTGTTCCACCTGAGAGATGACTGTGTTGCATGCCTCCTTCATCACCGGCGCTGTGTTGGTTACTCGTCGGCCTGGCTCGTCTGCTCCATCATGAGCGGTGGCGACCAATTCATCAGTTTGCTGCCGCATATTCTGGACATTCTCCTTGAAACGGGTGAGCGCACTGCTAATCCCAGGTGCATCGATGCTCCGTTTTTGCAGAGTGTTGTATAAAACATCCACTTCTGGCATAAGCAAGGAAAAGAATTCCAGCAGCTGCAGAAAGGCTCTGTCCCGGAGTTTCTTTGACAGGCCGTATGCCTCACTTATGGTGGCCTCATCCCATCCTGGTTGTGTGCGTATGTCCTCCATACACTGGAGCAGCGCAGCGCGGTTCTCCCAAACTGCACTGACAGTTCTACTTTTAAAGTTCCATCGCACAGCGGGTGGCCTTGGAATGCGTCTCTGTGTTGCCTCTGCAAGAGCCGCGACACGTTTTGGAGCGCCAGAGAAAAAGGTGGCAAAAGCAGTTAAATCTGCAAAAAACACCTTCAGGACGCTCATCCTTGCTGAACAAAGTTGCTGCAAGGTCAGGTTCAGCTGGTGGGCGTAGCAGTGAACAAACTGGGCATGTGGGTATGTCTCTTTCATTAGCTTCTGTACCCCACGGACATTCCCGCTCATTACAGCCGCACCATCATAAGTCTGAGCGATCAGCTTGTCTCCCAGCTTCAGTGGTTCCAGCACACCCTTGATGCTATTAGAGAGGCCGAGTCCAGTTTTATCTTTGACTTCAACAAACTCCAAAAACCTCTCTGTCACTGTATTGTCAGGCAACATGTATCGCCATGATGTCTCGTCCACTTGCTTGGCTATCTCTTCCCTGTACACTTCATACATACAGTCTAACAGTTCATTTTGTACAGTGCTGGATGTCCCCTTGAAGATGGGCTGAGCGTCATAGTGCCTCTGAAGCCTCGAATCGCCCTCACACATGGTCTCGAAAATGCATCTGAATATTCCCGGATTCAGAGAGTCCGCCGACTCGTCGTGGCCCCGCAGTGCTGTTTCACATTTTCCACACAGTTTAATACACGTTATGATCCGACTGAGCACGTATCTGTTTTCCTCCACCTGTTTGTTATGCTGCTCAATGGAGCGCCTGTATGCACTGTCAATTTGGGCAGCGACGTTTACCCTTCCAAGTAAGCCCAACTTCACAGCATTGTCCAGATGACTCCCGCTGCTCTCATGTTTTGCAATCCTCTCAGAAAGATGTTTCAAATCTTTGTAACCTGTCCTCGACCAAGTACCATCTCCACCAAATAGCAGACATGGAAAACAGAAGAATGCCTTCTTTTGTATGCTAACCGTTAGCCACTTTTTCTTCAAAAACCACTCCACGTTAAACCCGCGATTACTTTTACCAGCAGTTTGAGTGATGACAATATCCCGTGGCTGGTGGGCACCAAGGCGCTTTAATTCCAATATCTCCTCCAAATTAAGGGTTTCAAACCTGTGCTCGAGTATGAAATCCACTTCGTTCATTTTCTCAAGTTAGCTGGCGTTAGCTAAACTAAGAAAGTCTCCCCTCTTCTTGCCGACTAATGTTGGCGCCAGACAGACAGATAGCCAATCAACTCTGAAATATGAAATGACGCTGTAGTGGGGCTACGGGCTGTCAGCCCCACTTGTCATCAAATTTGTGTGATCTACATTGAATACACTAACATTCTGAGCATGTGTATTCATATTTTCCCACATACAATACACATTGCATTGTGAGACAGGGGCTAGCCCCACATTCACACCACCGTACTGCGGACACGAATCCCGATTTTAGTTCAAAATCCTAACACAAATGATATGCAATTTTGGAAGATGCTATATTCATAGATAATAAATTATAGCAGATAATAATCTTTGAGAATTAATAATAACATCATTTGTTTGCACAGTTCTTTCTGGTGACAACAGGTGGGGCTGTGCCCCACCTGCCCCTAATGACCAGTCGCCACTGGCCATAACACTGTTGGATCCAGAAGGATTAGACTAGTTGTTCGAGTATCCAACATTCTAATTCCTTACACGCACTGCCGTGTGTAGCAGATCTGCAGAAGTGGACTGGAAGAGAATACAGCTAAGGACACTCCTTCCCTCCAAGAAGACAACGTAAGGATACGTTTCTTCAACCAAGTCAACTCCTGGCTGACATCTTCGCTGCCTACGAGGAAAGCCAGCTGGCCGTTGTTCCGTGCATGGAGAGATAACGGTCCCGCAGATTCGCCTGGGAAAACCCCCTGGATCGATAAGACAGACTCAACCACACACCAATCACTCGAGAGTGATTCCCGAGTAAGAGGCTTTGGTTCTGGGCAGAGACTAGAATAGGTGTGTTAAATAAGCTTACTGATCAGAAGCTGTATTTGTGCGTATTGGGAAGCGCATCGGACCGCCGCATCCATATTATGCTGTATGAATAATACCTCAATCATTATGCTTGCTGCTTAATTTGATTGTGTTAATGTAAAGCTGATTTGTGTTCAATTGCATGCCGCTGAGCTTGCATCCATGTTAGTAGCCACCATATAAGAGCCAACATACTGCATTTTACCAGTTCAAAGACCAGTAACCCGGCGTACTATTTCCAAGTCGTACCCTGAGTTCCTGTGTGGTAAAAGGCTATTGTTGTGTCTCTAGACGGCGAGTAGAATCTCTAGGTTTACCCTGAGTGTTTCCCCCTTACTCTCTCTCTCTCTCTTACTAACCCCCCCCCCCCACACACACACACACACACATCTCATTACACATTCATTGCAACCTAAGAATTAGATGGTGTTGGTTTAGCTGCCTAAGGGGGCGATCACACCGAGAAGCGTCACTAGCAACGCTTCGCCACCAAAACCATTGTTTTCCTATGGTATGGCGCGCCTGGCGCGTGCTCTTCTCTTGCGACGCGCGACGCGTTTTTCTGGCGGTTTTTAGGCGCGCATAAAAGTTAAAATATTCTCAACTTTTCAGCGCAAGGCGCGGAGTCGCACCGGTCATCAATGTCACATTTGGGCCAGGCAGCCAATCAAATCAAGCAGAAGGCGGGCTTTCCTTCCTGTTTTGATGCAGTTTGATGTGGTGGGAACGGTGGGACAGAGGAAAACACAGATGAAAAGCTGATATTAGCGGTCTTTAACCCGGTCGCACACGCAACCCTGCTCCACAGGCGCACCAAGCTGTTTTGCCCGATGCAGTCTGCCGAGGCGTTTTTGACGCGGCTGCGCCTGTAGCGACGCTTCTCGTGTGATCGCCCCCTAACTCCAACTCCATCTTGGTTCCAAAGCCCCTTTTATTCAAACTGCGCAGTCACAGCCGCCATCTTGAACTCTCGCGAGACGTTCCACTCACGTGGTCACGTCCGCCATCTTGCCTTCTCTCTCTCTCTCTCTCTCTCTCGCTCTCTCTCTCTCTCTCTCTCTCTCTCTCTCTCTCTCTCTCTCTCTCTCTCTCTCTCTCTCTCTCTCTCACACACACACACACACGCACGCATCCATACGTGCCATATGCTGTTTGTGCCTTTATGCTTGCTAGTTAGACCATAGTTATAGTTGTATAATAAGTTGTTGATTAACTGCAGTGTTATTGATTATTGATTGATATTGCTAAAGTTAAATAAACTCCATTATACTTTTAAAGAGAAGTTGTCTGTGATTCCTTGTGCATATGTGTTGTAATAACGGCTGGTTGTGAGGGCCTGTGTACGAATTCACCCTTCACTGTTCACTCACTGTCATTTGGGGGTGAACAGCCATTTTGAGACTGTATTGAAGGTTCGGTTATTGGTCCCTGATTCCAGGGTGGTGCCCCGTTAATATTGACTCCCGTCAATAATTTTATGAATATTAATAATTTCACGATTATTAATTGCTAATAACCAAACCTGCCCCTATCAAAGCCCAACACTACATATTTACTCAAGTATTGTACTTCACTACATTTTAAATCACGTCCATAGGAGATTTTGTGGCTCTCCATAAGCAACAGAAACTGGACCAAACAAATGATAAATTGTGGAGCCATTCACAGTGAACGATCAGTTAGCAAAGAAAAGAGTAATCTAGCTGTATGTTTTTGCGCTTTATTTTGTAATTTCCAGTGTTTCTCAAAATAATCTAGTTTGAACTCTGTCCTCCCATCGTTTTAGAATTGCTTGGAAAAGATCACAGCTGTGTTCTCTTTTCTAAAAAGTAACTCAATAACTTTTACTCTGAGTAGATTTTAAATTAGCTCCTTTTTATTTTTACTGCAGTAGATTTTTACACCAGTACTTTTCTACTTCAGTAAAATATCAGCAAAGTAGCAGTACTTCTGCTTGAGTAGGGCATTCTAGTAGGCTACTCTTTCCACCACTGCCCAGGATATTCACTCCTCTGTACCAGCTGATTTCACTGATGAAGGCACCTTCCAACAGAGAGGAGGAACTGATCAGTGAAATCAGCTGCTGTAGTGTTTTACTGAAGTGAAAACCTGTAGCCTGTACTCTTGGGTCACAAAGCTGATTATTAATAAATGACAGTTGTCTCAAGTCTAGGACATCTCTCCAACTCTCTCAGATTCCCAGGGTGATACGAGTACCCATGAATAATGAGTGCTTACTGACTTGTTTGTCTTGTGCCTGAAATTAGGACCAGAATTGCATCACTGAATGTTCAGTTAATGATCACAAAATGTATGTCCTGAAATCTTGATAACGGCTGTCCCTGGACTGACCCACACACTGCTCAGTCAACCTTGTGCAGTTTGGCTTGACTTAGATTTATACAATCTGATTTTCAGAATTATAATAGAAGCTGAAAACAAGGGCAAATCCTTCCAATTAACCCAAACCTTGACTTATCATTATATTCCAAAGAAATGATTCACAAATCTGTGCCTTTGTGATTTTATTAACAAAATCAATATGCAATTTCTCTCACAATGCATGTTTTTTTTTTTTTTTTGCAAACAGCTTACAGTAAATGGGCTACAGGCATGCTTCAGAATTTAAATAAATAAATAGCATGTCAAAAGGACAAACATGTAAGCATGGCAATATATTAAGGATGTATGTATGTATGTATGCATATATATAAAATAAGTTCACCCCTTCTGTGTGGTTGTAAATATTTATCCAGTGACATTGAGTTTTTATGATCCTAAAATCATGATTTCTAAAATGATGATATTAGCCTATCAGCAAAGTGCAACTCCCCTCCCCCCTAATACATAAAGGGTCAGTATGTTGTAATATGAAGAAGCCCTTACAAGGATAAGAGGGTTATCACTTTGCAAAGAATGGGCTTTGCTTCACAAAAATATTACAGTACATTTAATGTCAACATCAGACTTTGAGTTGGTCAATATTTAGACTGTAAGCTGAGAGTTTTACTGTGATCCAGTAAATGTAGCCTAGGTAGTAGAATATCAGTCTTAGTGTCTGATTAGCTTTGTTCTGTGACTTTGTAGGCATGAAAAGCAGATGAGATGGAGGTGGAGATGGAAACAGAGTCCATGAAGCCCCTGGCTTCTGGAGACCCAGACCCGTCAACAGGAGAGGGTGACCAAGTCAAAGAGGGTCCTGATGAAAGCAGTAGTGACATCACTGATCGATCCACAGAGGAGGGTGATACTCCGATGGACATCAGTCCAGCATCTCAGAGGATTTCACCAATTATCAAACAACGTGAGATTTTATACTATCTTCTTGATTCCCTTCAATTGTTTTTTTTTAATTGCATTTCTCCAATATTTGTAGAACTTCTATGAAATCATTTCTGCAGTTTTCCATAGTTACATGTTGTTTTTCCTGTCATTGTGTTTCAGTGATGCCTGAGCTAACAGTTGTGTTGATTGGTGACACAAACTGTGTGGAGACTGGATCAAAAAACCTCTTACTTGCCCAAGATGAGCAAGCAGCTGCAGTAGATGAATTCAAACAGTTTTCATCCAAACTGTATGATTTGTGCGGTCGGCACATCTCTGTTATCAACATGCTCGGCCTTCAACATGCTGAACAACTGGAACAGGAGTCGTTGAGTCACATTGATCAGATTGTACATGAGCAGGGAATCCAGGCCTTTCTCTTACTATTACCAAATGGTCAGCATGTCAGCCACTACACTTCAGGACTGCAGTGGTTAGAGAAAATATTTGGGAAAGGATCACTTGCTTTTGTAATGACTGTTGTGACTCAAGAGTCAGATGAAAAATGTGAAAGTGCATTGGCAGACCTGACAGCCAGTAGTGATATTGATGAAAAAAGGTTCCACACATGTACAAAAAGTATGAGGGATGAAACAGAGATAATAGCTTTGTTGGAAAAAATAGATGTCATGGTCTCTGAAAATGAGCCCCACTGCTACAGTGGACCAATGTGTGTTGAAGAGAAAGAGCAGAAACAGAACCTGAAGCTGGACCACGAACCCCAAGAAGAAGAAAGGACCAGCGGCTCAGTGTTTCAGCAAACTACGAAAAGCGGTGAGATTTTAATGTTGGTGTTCTAGTGGGACATTGATAAAACCTGTACTGCTGCAGAACGGATTTTTGTGGACAGACTTAAATTTTCCTAATAAGTCACTTTTTCATATTCTACAAGGATTTTGAGACATTTAAAGGGAAATATTCTGTTCTAATTGTTTAAGTAATTCTTATGATCTAGAGTTATGACTTCCCCAAAGCCAGATTCTAGAAAACTAAGACATGAACTTGTAAGGTCACCAAGGTCAGAAGTGAGTGATTTTATAGACCTGCAGAATGTTTTTATATGTTTTTACAAACCGATGAGCATTAGTATAATAGTGTAAACTGTTCTGAATCATAAAATGTGCCCTTATCTCCAGGAAGTTGTCCTTTACTGTATCAGTCACTTTAGCCATTTTAACAATTCTTTACCAAGCAGCTCCAAATTTTACATCTGTATTTTCAGAGGTGCAATTCTCTGGTTCATGTTGACAAAATGTATACATTTTAATATCTTCCGAGTTACAAGTCTTAGTTCTCTGGTCAATTTTCACAAAACAGCAACAAATCAAATGTTAATGCTAAATGAATGGGTTTCACATGGGATAAGATAAGATAAGATAGCACTTAATTAATCCCCTTGGGGGAAATTCAGGATATCATGACATGCTCAAATTTTTTAAGCAACATAATCTTCATTTAGTGTAAAACAGATTTAATCTTGTTATTTAGTGTTGAACAATATTCATGGAGCTTCTGACCCAGAAAAATGAAACATGCTGCAGTTTGCCCTGTGAGTCCTACTCATTTAGTATTGGAGGTGGCTGGATTTTACTGATGTGTGTGAAGTGATTTCTAGAGAGCCAACACATGCATTTCAGTTTCACCTGCTCTTTAGACAGCAGTCAAGCCAAATAACCATTTGAATACAACATGGAAAATAAGCGAGTATCCTTTAATAGCACAACATCTAAGATGGTTAGCTAACCAAATGTCCTGAATCTCTTTCATCCTGTGCAATCTGTTCTTTCTTCCAACACCCTGCAGCAGGTGAAACGGAGGAGAGTACAGCTGAAACCAAGATTGAGGTACGATCTTTTGACATTCATCAGTCATCATCATACAACTATTTTTTGTTGTTTTTTATAACATTATCCCATATCTTTTTCCCGCGGCGCAGCCGAGGGCATCATGAGCCAAATTCAGGTCAGGCAGTCACTCAGTCAGTCAGAATCAGTCAGTCAGTCAAGTAACGCTTATTGAGATGATGCGCTTTGTCAGATGGCCTCTAGAGGGCGTCTTTGACTGTGAGATGCAGTGTTTCCCATACACAGGCACAAAATCAAAAGCTGGTCTGTATAGAAATGGATCTAAATCTATCTCTAATGTGCCTGATGTTGCATCACGTCATGTCTGTCATGTGGAGATGTACAGACAGCAGACCAGCAGCATTGAACTCAATCCACAGAGTCTCCCGGTGTGAAAACAAAAGTGGAACTTAACATTCCACAGTCAGTAACGGGGATTTGCAGACAGTAACTCGTCTTCGCTGCCCTACAAGCGTTAACGGTAGGTGACATCATGAAGTAATGTTAGTGGAATTAGGTAATCGCAGTGCTTCAGTGCATAGAATTGAACACACGCTGTGGGTCTGTACAGGATCTGTGCTGTAGAATGTGAAGTTCCTTTAACTCCAATATTTTGCATACAAGTACAAATTTACGGTGGTACTTATATTCAATTTTCCAGGATGATGGTGAATGCAACATTTCAACCACAGATACCCAGACACCCCGTTTTTCTCCTCCAGCTACAGAAGGAAGTCTCTGTTAGCATCTTCACAATGGTTCCAACTCAAAAGTGCAGTTGACTGCATTCCCACCATTTTCTAAAGACCAAATTCCAAAACAAAATATCCAGTGCTGCCACACATGTAACAACTAATGTCTGGCCAAAATTATTCAAAATATTTACAGAAAACCCAACTAAAATCAAAAGTGCATAGGTTTCAGTAAAAATAAAAACCCATTTACAGTCATTTTGGTTAGATGGCACTCCTGTTGTATTTCTTGCATTGTACAGAGAGTCAGTATTCAAAGGTGGTAATACAAAAAGTTAAAACATTTGCTGGCAGATTAATCATAAGTAGAAATCATAATGAGGATCTTGTGGCAGACTCAGTAATGAAGGATCTCATGACAAACTCAATAAAGAGCTGTCTTTGTTTTGTTTAGTCAAGATCTAAATAGGTTTTGACCCCATGAACCTGCTGGTTTGATACTGAATCAGTGAACTATGGAGCGTTTATACTGAAGAGTTTACTTTGTTCTCTTTTATGTGATGCTCACAGCCGGATTAACCATATGGGCAACTGGGAGAGTGCCCAGGGGCACCAAGACTCCCGGGGCACCAAGCAACCAATGTTTTTTTTTTTTTTTTTTTTTTCATAATTAAAAAAATTAAATAAATTGAATTGCAATAATACAGTAGGCCTACATAAGTTTGGGACAACAGTGACCAAAAAATCACTCACGTTAACTTCTTGTCCCACAATGTGTCTCGATGTTTTGTCCTCTCTTCCGCGCCCACGGGCCGCATTGATCCTCCCGAGCCAAGCCCCGATCGTCTTGGTACCCATCGGTGCCAAAAACGGCGTTCGCTGGGCACCCGGTGACGCATCGGTGTCGGGACCCCCACCGAAATCTCGGCCGGATCACCGGGAACAAATCGGCGCCCAGCTATTGGCACTGGCCAGCACCGTGCCCCCGGGAAACTCCGGGAAGCGTCGGCCGACGCACCGAAACCACTATACTCTGTATGTTTCTCTCTCCGCCGACAGAACAGAGGGCTGTCAGGTGGGCTGAGCTCACGCATATGCATGGAAATAAACGACTTACCGCGGTCCCTCTGTCCCAAATGCATCAAGCCAGCCAGTAGGCTACCAAAAGTAAAAGTATAAACTTTCTTATGATTTAGACGAATAATATACCTGTTGAGATTAGTAATGATATTTCATTAAGGTCAACAAAAGATAAAACAATAGTTCTGCACTGTATTAAGTTATGATTTCTAATAACATAATTTCACACTAAACATCATTTATAAACTGAAAATGTAGTGGAGTAGTAGTAAGCAAAAAGTATGTATAAAAAACAATCAAGTGAAGTACAGATACTCAGAATACTTGAGTACAGTAAGAAAGTATTTCTACTCAAGCACCAATACACCCCTGTGGATAGGTATGGTTTGTGTGCTGCGGGGTGGGGGTGGGTGGGCACTTAAGTGGCTGGTGCCCAGGGGCACCATGAAGTCTTAATACGGGCATGGTGATGCTGATTGTATTTTGATTTTATACATTGATTTAGCTTGCTTTTTCTTTTATGTCATATTGACTGTATTGTGACTTTGTACATAGTTGTATATTGTTGGTCTTCAACTTGTCAGTGGGACTAACCTGGTTAAATAAAATCACCTGTTTTCTAGTGTGATCCAGAGAGTGAACCTGGTGACATCAAACACTCAGAGATGAAGGATAAGGCTGAAAAGGATGACAAGACAACAGTAGCAGGAGAATCTGAAGTCAAGTCTGTAATCTCTGCTACAAATGAGAAAGGTAAAACTTTAAAGTTCATGATTCTCATAGAGGTATGCAAGCATCCATACACGGCATTCTCCTACTCAGAATCTCTCTCTCTCTCTGTGTGGCTCATACATGACATACGTATATGGTCATATATGATATATATGGACATATATGGATAGAATTCGTTGGGGAACAATAATATGTCTATGATAGGGGTTTGCACTTGTATTTTTCATTTTCACGCCTCCTTGTGTAAAATATCACCCGGCAAAAATGCATTCCAAAAATATTCCCCCCTCTGTTTTTTTTACAAATCGCACCCTGAATATACATATTACAAATCCAAGTGCATGGTCTACTAATCCGCGGGCATGGTTTAGGACTCCGTGCTCACTACTAATTCGAGGGCGCGGTTTACTAATCCATGCGCGCGGAATGAGCGGTTTACCAATTGGTGCCCGTATGGATTTCCACATCAATTATTTTTTTCTTACCAGGTGACCCCTGGGGAGCTCTGTAGAGAACAGCCAAAGCAATGTCACATTTTTATGCTGAATGACGATTGTAAATTGTGAAAGCCAGATCACGTTCCGGTCTGTCATTGCTGCTGGAGCGGCAGCTGTAACTGTCGCTCCCGGTGTGGTCAGATATCGGAGTGCCGCATAGCGGCGTTGTGTCTGGGATTGACCTCATGTGGAAAGAGCACTTTCTTTCTGCTGGTTGAGCACACAGTGCAGAACAAACACCCGGTTCCCTTAATTTGTCACACCAAGTGTCAAACGGTTTCCTGTCTCCACCTGTTTATTCAATCCATACCTATCGCCGTTTGTTTTTCACTCCTGTTTCAGTGACGTGTGTATCTTCACCAGCTTTCATAAACTTCGTTTCCATATTTCAGCTGTGCTACACCACGGAATCGGTGCTACATTGTGATAGAAAGTAGCTTGCTGTTCATTGGATAAAAAAAAAACTTGCTCGCATTCCATTGGTAAATGTAAAATATTGCTTTGCTTTGCTGAATATGATTGGATAAAACGCATCCAAAACAAAAACCCACGTGGAGTGAGGTTTGTTTTTTTTTTGTCTAGAATAGTTTGTGAATCTAAAACGTCCATATGCCAGAAATCCGGCACCTGGCCGGAGGTCTTTAAGCAGAGGGGCACGTTTAATCTGAAAACGATGTGCACCGTTTTGCTACGGTTTCCGGGTTGAACGTCATGTTTCCTCGAAACGGTGTGAAACGGGCTTTGAGGTACGTTGTCTCTCGTTTGGTGGGTGTGTCAGAGGTGTTACCCAATCAGCAGCGACATATTAAAAAGGCAGTGCGCACAATGGATCCAACAAAAGTCCTTTACAAATGCGTCTGCTGCAGCTTGGTGTCTGCAACAATTGAACTAATTAGAAGACATGTTTGTCTTGATTTCATAAGGCTCTGAAAATTCTTCGAAAACAACGCAAAGTTGGCCTTCTCAGCTACCATAGTTGCAACGCTTGCGTAACACAACAGGGTGTTCAACGCACCACCGTTTCCGTTTAAATAAACGTTTTGCTACGTTTTGTCGGGGCTGAACACGACCCTGTATAGCCTACTCCCTATGATGAGGGGAGGAAATGAAACCCAAGTGTCTCTGATGCTACACATTGGCTGATAATTAACCAATTGGCTTCACTGGTTACCCTTATGTAGAGGGGCGTGTCACACAAACAGGGATCGACCTGTGCTCTCTGTCACACATAGCTCTGACTGATGACGGCAACTTTAAATATTTGTGACAAATTAAATTCAAATTTGAATGTTACAAAAGCGATATTATCTCAATATAAAAATGATTCTAGAAATTACAGAATATAAGGACTTGCAAAAGTAACATCCGTAAATTAGAGGGATGATGAGAATGAATTTGAGACATAGGTCACACAAGATGCAAGCTGTTGTGTCATAATACATTGAACAATAAGTTAAAAATCAGTATTTCTATACATTATAGAAAGAACATTTCCTAAAATCAGGGTTCCTACGCAGTATGGAAAAGTATGGAAATGTATGGAATTTGATTTTAGTAATTTCCAGGTCTGGATAAGTATGGAAAAAAGAAAAGAGAGTATGGAAAAATATTTGTGTTTCCAGACTATTGCCCCTATTCTGTTTTCTAAAATATAAAATTCAGAATTTCTAAAAATAAATTGATCATACGAGCAGAGTGTTTTTCATGGCGTTTGGAGCAGGCAGCCAGCACAGCCAAATGTTTACCCCTGTGTGAGAGAGTGCGGGCCAGAGCGAGCTTGATGTCGTCGAAAGCAAGGCAAGAAGTATGGCGTGCGACTGAACGCACACTCCTACGCAGAGCTGCCTGTACGCCTGTACGTCACAGCCTGCAAAACAGCTCTGCCCCAAGTGCCTTACAACTGTACCAAATCCGGACATCCACGACCAAATTAGTTTGAAAGAAAATGCGGCAATATATTTGAATTGCATATATACATAGCATCACAAATAACCAAATATTAAGCTTGTCTGAACATTTCTGAGTTATCATTGATGTAGTTATCAGAAAAGTAAACGGACGGATTGAATAAAATGCTGTGCATTGAACTTGATTTGGTTTTGGTGTTAATTGATTTGTATGAGCTACAGTACCTAGCTACAATCTTCTGGCAATTATTTGGCAACATAATAGCATACATACCGTAATTCCTCTAATATTGGCCCTTTATTTACCTCAACTGCAGAGGGTACCAGGCCTTTATTGGAAGCAGGCTTATATTAGAGACAGGCCTTTATTTCTAATTCCCTCTGTTTGATAAGTATATTTGCTCATATTTTAGTAAGAAGCCTCCTTGTTTTCTGATCTACTTCTGTTGGGGTACGTTAGGTAGACGTTTTTTTGTTACTGCAATGCATTATGATAATTACGGTAATCGACGACGGCATGCTCCAGAGACTTCCGCCGGCCGAGCCGTCTTGTGGCACTTGTACGTTACTACAAACAGGCACGAGTTTACCGGTATCCACCGTTGTTTGCATGTAAGCTGAAGCTAACTGAAGCTAAGAATAGAATCTATACAGTTCATATCGGTGTTTATTTTGATGCATATGCGCGAGCTCAGTCCACCTGACAGCCCTCTGTTCTGTCGGCGGAGAGAGAGACACAGACAAGCATGGAGGTTTCGGCCAGTGCCGATAGCTGGGCGCCGATTTGTTCCTGGTGATCCGGCCGAGATTCCCGACGCGATGCGTCACCGGGGGTCCGGGGCTTGGATCGGGAGGATCAATGCGGGCCGTGGGCGCGGTGGAGAGGACAGCGGCCATTATTGGAGACCCGGCTTTTAATTGACTACAGGCCACTATTAGCGGAAATACGGTAGTCAGAATGTAACAGTGTTTCCCACACATAGACTTTACTTGGGTGGGCCGCCCAGGTATATTAACGGCCGCCAAAGTATATTTGGCGACCCATTTTAGCATTTTTTTATTTTTATTTTTTTATCCGTCCGAGAGAACGACGCCAGCCACGATCGATTAACTAGTGGACAATCTCCTCTCGCTCTAATTTACCCCTCCAGGGTTTCCCACACAGAAAACTTTGTGGCGGGCCGCCACAATATCAGCACTGACCGCCACAAATTTTATTTTTTTTCACTATTTAATCGTAGAACTGCGTGTAGCGCATTGTTTCCCTCAGCCCCTAATTGCTCCACACGATCTCTCTTTCTCTGTCTCTCGCTTCTCTCTGTTGCTCCCTCTCTCTCTCTCTCTCGCTCACTCGCTCTCTCACCGGACCCGTCTGTTCGCCTCCCACTGCACACACGTGAGGGATTTTTTTTTTTCCATGCCAAGAAGACGGCCGACTGAATTCGCGAAAAGAAGAACTAACAGTTAACGTTACTCGGAATACAGCTGAGTTTCCGAGATTAGCACGCTGTATAGCCTAGCTGCTAGTCAGTATCCACCGAGTGGACTGATAACGTTAATATTAACTTTTTAACTCTGACTCTGAATGTTTGCTCCCTCAATCCAGATTAATATTGAAAAATATTTTCAAAGAAGGAAAAGGACTGGTCCTGAGGAGGAGCAGGACAGTCTGGACCAGAGGAGCTGAGCAGTAAAGCAGAGCAGATAATAATGTCAAAGGCTGTAATGTAACGATGTAAAGATACAGGTGAGACTGACAGCACAGAGAGATGTAGCAGGGCAGAGGGGCAGAACAGCTGATTTCTCTGTAAAAGGGTCTCATTTCTATTCTTCACCCTGTAAACAAAAGCAAGCAACAAACAGAACAATGTAGCACTGTTTATATTTTTAAGTTGTTATCTTTGACACAAAGTACTTTAGATATATACAGGTTAGTTATTTGTTTGACAAATGGAACTATTTCAAATGGAGTAGGCCTACAGATAATTTTTCAGCCATCCAGGTAATGGGATCCTTATTGATATTAGCCCCCCCCCCCCTTGCCAACCCACCTACCACCACAAATACATTCGAATTCTGTGGGAAACACTGTGACATACATGTTAACAGTTGGATTTTAAAAACATTTATTTACATAATAAACATCTAGCTATTTGTACTCAGATGTCAAATATGGTCTGAAAAATCTACCAAGAAGTCTGGAAATTTGAGTCTGGAAAAGTATGGAATTTTGAAATGGAAAATGTGTAGGAACCCTGTAAAATGTCATTCCCAATTGCCATAAATCAGAGGTAGGATATCAACCATGAGAATGAGTTTGGTGTGAGACATTTAATTCACATGGGAAATGGCCTATTGAAATATGAATGCATGTTTGTATATAAACGACATTTTCTCAAACATTGAAATCAGTGCTTGTAAATTGTTCTTCCTCTTCCAGTAATCACACAAATATTTAGAAATCTGCTTTTACATGTTTGCTTTACAAGTTATTAAAGGAATAGTTCACCCCAAAATGAAAATTCAGTCATTATCTACTCACCCCCATGCCAGTAGATAGATAGATTATTTAGTTGATGGAAGAATGTTTGTGAATGCTCACACTTAATCTGCAAGTGGCTAGTATACAAACAATGTGGCACTAACGGACTGTTGTTTGTCTAAATGCAGATGAATTGCAGTCACTGACATGTTTAGGCTGTCCAAGCTACCTATGAAATAGACAATAATCTCATCAAACTAGGCTTTGGTGTAAACATATTTCCTTTGTGTCTCATTTTATCAATCTATTCCAGATGATGCAGATGATTCTGCTGCAAATGCCAATACGGTAAGCACTTTAGTTTTGTGAGTATAACAGTAACTGTAGTTTCATCCTAATGCTGAATAACACAGGTGTCCATAAAGTACGCACTTTGAGAATTAACCCTAACACTGCAACTATTATTTCAAAAGAGTAGCCTAATTGACTATTACACAGCCGTATAAATATCCAAACAATCTGACCGAGGAATGTATTAAGTTTATACTTTTCCCACTTTAATTGTCAAGGCTGAATACAAGAAACCAGAGCCTCTAAATGAAATATCAAAAGAAGAGGAATCTACTGGAGCAAAACAACAGTCACACACGACTGTGAGCACTAATGACAAAGGGATAAAGCAACTGAGAGAAGATGATCTACATCTACACCATAAACACAAGGAAGGGATGATCCTCTCAGGTGAGCGCAAGACAGTGATCACTTACAGCTGGGGTCGGCAACATGGGTTCCTTCCATATCCTGCTGATCACTAATTCAGGATAAGTGTCAGGCCATTGTAGACACCAAACTGATCAAACATGGCACCGGTGTTAACATTTTCTTAAAACGTTTCCTTGGTTTCATCTTGCATGCATATTCCAGATAATGCTAGCAGTTTTGCTGCAGATGAGAAACTGGTAAGTACTCAAGTTCTTTATATTATTATCTATTCAGGATGTAAAACTGAAGCATTTTTAATTCTGGACTTTACCCAGAATAAAGCAGTTAACTCACATGCAATATATTTATTATTCACTTTTATCAGTATTTCTTGCATATGTTGGCATGCTGACAATAATGGCTCTGGGCAGTGTATTGTGGTTATTCACACATATTTTATAAACACTGGTATTATAATGCAGGCTGAATAACCCATTTATTTTTCTTTAAGTATAATTATTAGCTGTATATACTGTATCTAATGAAGAAAAAGACATGCACATTAAGGAAGTGTGATTATAAAGACAACTAGTAATATTAACACCCTAATATATGCACAGATCATTAATTTATGGAGAAAAGTAACCTTAATTTTAAGGGAAACTTCTATTTTTGAAGGAAGAACACAAGGATCTGGAGCTTCCAAAGGGAACAGCAGGAGAAGAGGAATCAGCAGAAAAACTGTGTTTAAGCACAGAAATAGAAGAGCTCTTTGACAGACTCAAAATTACCGACAGATATAAAAACAAATTTTCAGTAGCAGACTTCTTGATGTTTGAGCAGATGAAGCAGGTGTGTTCTGAAAAAGATCTTTGTCATGCTTTTATGCATAAGTTACTCTCCCTTGACTACAAAGCTCGCTACACTCAGGTGAAGGAGGAGGAGTCTGTTCAAGTTGATTTGGATGATGAAAGTTTTTTTGATGCATTTTGTAACAACAACTTGGAAGCTGAAGATAGTGAAGAGAGGCAATCTTACATTCATTCAATGGATCTTCAGATGGCACTGTTTCACTGTGCAGACAGTTTCCTTCAGCAGTACATGACTACCAAGTTGTCACAGTGTCAGTATGCTGTGCCTCTGCTTGTGCCCAATCTTTTCACAAAAGAAATTGAATGTCCTTTGTGGACTTTCCGTCAAATCAGAAAAAGCTGGAAATCAACAAATCACTCAAATGTGGTCATCAGCCAAAGCATTTGCCAAGCAGAAACACCAATGGTGGCAGTCTTCAGACTGGGCTCACTGTCCTCTTCTAAATCTCAATTACTGTGCAAACTGATCAATGAACATCACAACACTTTTTTTAATAGGCACTGCTTAGGAAGCACAAAAAAACGCCTTCTGATGGATGGAGTTGTAGAGATTGCCTGGTACCTCCCATCTGGGAAGCCCAGTGATGACTTCACTGACTGTACTGCATTCTGCAATCTCCATGGTGATGCAGTGGACAATGAGAGGCAGCTTGACATTTTGACAGACATGGCTTCAGTTAACATTGTACTTGTGTCAAATATGAAACCAAAAACTGAAAAACAGAGAGAAATCATGAAGAAGCTATGCAACTCTTCCAAACCTCTCATATGTGTTGCCACTGAAGATAATTCACCTACATGTGGGACAAAAAATGGAAAATACAGAATGGGAATCAAGAATCGAAATCAGTCAGAAGTATCAGAGGAACTGAAAAATGTGATAAAAAAGTGTTTGACTGGGACATCTTGTTCCTTCAGACTGGAGAAACTAGCTGAACAGCCAGGAATAAAAGTGGATGAGGACCTTGAAGATTGCCAGAGAGCAAAGAATGCTGCACATATGCTGATAAATGCTCTTTCTTACGATCTCTTAACAGTTAAAGAGAAGGTCTTACCCTGCCAAGGACACCTGTGGCATGATTGGTGCAAACAAAACAAAGAACTTTACAAGCTGCAAAAACACCTTGAGATTGAGAAGAGTAAGATACAACAGCAGATGAAACAGATTCGACAGCAGCAACAAAGTTCTGCCCCCAGTGATTTCATGATTTCCTTTCATTCAAAATTACAACATCTGACAGAAAAAGGGAGAATGTTTTTCCTTGCATGGGTGGGCATCTTTCTGGATAATCTTCTACAAGATCAGCTCTCAGACCTTCAACATAAATATGATGTAAAATGGAATGAGGTTTTGGTCTTAAAAAGGAAACATGATAAATCAGAAGAAATGAAAAACAAGCAAAAAGAACTGGAAGAAATTTCAGCAAACCTGCAAGCAGCAACATTTGGCCTTGAGCACATTTTGCGTGAAATGGGTCAAATCTATGAAGCCCTTACATCCTCAAAGAGTAGAGAACATCTGACAGAGTACATACATCAACTCCCCAAGGTTGCTGCAGAGCTTATGATATCAGGACACCCAATAGAGCTGATGGATGGTGATGCCAGTCACGTGCCTTTAACATGGATCACTAGTGTTCTAGATGAGGTCATCAAGAAACTGGGAGACCCGAGAGTATTTGTTCTGTCAGTGTTGGGACTTCAAAGTACTGGGAAGTCAACATTGTTGAATACGATGTTTGGACTGCAATTTGCAGTGAGTGCAGGCAGATGTACCAAAGGAGCTTTCATGCAGTTGATGAGAGTGACAGATGACAAGAGAGCTGACTTGAAAGTTGATTATGTTCTTGTCATAGATACTGAAGGCCTTCGAGCTTTAGAGATAACAGGAAAGACAACATTTAACCATGATAATGAACTAGCAACTTTTGTCATTGGTGTTGGGAACATGACTTTGATCAACATCCTTGGAGAGAATCCATCTGAGATGCAGGATGTCATTCAGATTGCTACACAGGCTTTCATGAGGATGAAGATGGTCAATCTCTCCCCCAGTTGTGTGTTTGTGCACCAGAATGTTGGAGACATCGCTGCTGGAGAGAAAAACATGTCATGTAAGAGATCCCTACAGGAGAAACTAGATGAGATGACTCTGTTAGCTGCTAAAGAGGAGGAGTGTGATGCAGAATGTTTCAGCGACATCATTGCATTTGACATTCAGAGAGATGTAAGCTATCTGGTCCCGTTGTGGGAAGGAAGTCCACCCATGGCTCCTCCTAACCCTTGTTACAGTGAAAATGCCATGGAACTAAAGAAAAAAATAATCTCTAAAATATCAAACTCAGGTGGGAAACCCCTATCACATTTCACAGTGACTGTCAAGGACCTGTGGGGTGCATTGCTCAATGAGAAGTTTGTTTTTAGCTTCAAAAACACCCTGGAGATATCAGTGCACAGGAAATTAGAGGAGGAGTATGGAAAATGGACATGGGATCTCAGGAGTGCCATTCTGACAGTTGAGAACATGCTGCGCAATAACATTGAAAATGGAAAACTGGACAAAGTTGAGGAAAGTGAAATTTATGCTGAGATGGATGAAAAAAACAAGCAGGTGCTTATGACAATGAACAAATATTTTGAAGAAAACAAAGACAAAGAGATACTGATACAGTGGAAAGGCAAGTTTAAAAGCAATATTAAAGAGCTCCTCCGTAGCCTTGTTACAATGACAAAACAAAAGTTGGTCGATGTTATGGAACAGAAAGAAGCTTTGAAGAGACTGGAAGAGAGCAAGATGATGTATGAAGACACACTCTTTCAAAAGAGTAGAGAACTTGCTCTAGAATTGAAATGCAAGGTCGTGAATGAAAATGAAAATGAACTCAAGAAAGAGTTTGACTCATTATGGGAGCAGTGGGTATCTGAACTGACCGAAAATACACCACCAATTCATGACATTGACATGCAGAGTGAAGTGTTCAGTATCCTTACTGAAACACACGAGCCTTCTCTGGTACATAAACAGAAGAAAAATACAAAATTTGAATCAATTTTAACCAGAGTTGATTATAAAAAGTACATGACAAAAATCAAGCAAGAGCCAGTCATTCTTCTTCAAGATGTCATATATATAGACTCAATAAAAGAAGAGGACCATAATGAAGTCAGAAGATTTGTTCAAGCTGTAATGCAACAAGCTCAGGATATAATACAGAGTTTATCCATAGCAAAAACTGGCTACAGCAGCACTCACATGCAACAAATTGCTCAATATGTCAAAGAGGAAATACAGAAGTTTCAATCAAGGATCACAAAATATGAGCTTTCAAAGAAGTTCACTGTAGATCTTTTACTTTTTGTGTGCGAACAAGCAGGCAAAAAATTCACTGAGCTCCACATTGAATTCAGAAAAAGCAACGATGCTTCTGCACACCTTCAAAAAATGAAACCACAGTACTACAATGTATTCAAGCAGTTCCTGGGTAATGCAACATCCACAGCAGTGCTTGGTGATTTTGTCTGTGCTAAACTGAAATCATCTGTTGAGCAGGCTGTGTATGACCAAGCTGCCATTGATTTAGCTGGAGAACTGAGAGCCACTTCACCAGAGTTCAATGGAAACAGAACGAATTTGGAAAAACACATCTTGAAATTCTTAGCTGAAGCAGAGGACTTCTACAACTTTATGAACTACATTGAGAACACAAGGGACTATTTTGAAAGATTCATCACAGACACTGTTGAGAGATATATTACAACAGAGAAGTATCCTAGTGTTCTTACCAAGATAAAGAACAATATAGACCACCAAGTAAAGAGCATAATACATGCCATGGACTCAGCAACAAGAGAGGTAAGACAGTCCAACGGCGACATCCAAGAGTGGCTGAAGAAAGTCTGTGATGCTAATTACCCTAAAGGGATTGTTAGCCAAGATATCTCAGACTTTGACTTCCTTGAGGAAATAATTAAGACAGGTCTGAGTAAGTTCTCTACAGAGTTCAACCAAACCCTCAGCTGTACAACCCACCTGAAGATGGAAATGTTCCGACAAAGACCTGATGTTCTTCTAAAGAAGCATCTCTGCAACTGCTGCTGGGAACAGTGTCCCTTCTGTTACACTGTCTGCACCAACACTGTTAAAGGGCATTCAACTGATCACAGCGCCCTTTTCCATCGCACCAATGGAATATCTGGGATATCCTATAAGGGCTTTTGTGATGACACAAAACAGCTTGGTATTGATTTTTGCACCACTGTTGTGGCAAGTGATAAAGCCTTTATCTGTTCAACATCTAAGCAAACCTTCTACTACAAAGAATACAGAAAAGCTGGTCCAGGTTGGGATCGTTGGAGCATCACTCCTGACTCATCTGAACTGATCTACTGGAAGTGGTTTTTATATCGATTTGAAAAGAGCTTGGAGAGTTATTACGGAAAAAAGTTTGAAGGTGCAGGAGAAATCCCCAGTGCTTGGAGAGAATACACAAAAAAAGAGGCAATTGAAAGTCTTGAAAATATGTAGAAGTTCACAGGCAAGAAGATAATGTGATGAGACATTGTGACGTTTTGCATGAACTCTGGATCAACGTATGAGAATATAGGAGGCACTTTTTTAACTGAATTATCTAAAAATTTACTTTTTTCTACTATTGTCCTGACCATTACTGTATACTGTCAGCATATAAAGGACCTCCCATGCCAATATAACCCATGCCACATCACCTTCAACTTCTAGAGCAAGTCACAACAGGCCTCAGCTCTTTCCACTGGGGAGACGTAGTTCTATTGCAATAAGCATTTGCAGAAATGTTGGCATGGTGAACTGTGTTTTGGATACTGATCTTTTCAGTGAGGATAAAGACACTGAAGACCCAACTTTGAGGAACTCATTTCATTTGCAATCAAAGGTTGCTCGTCTTCACGAAACAGATGTTTTAATGTAAAAGAGACACTTCTGAAACTTATTCTTCCTTCATTTAACTTTCTATATAATCTCAAGTGTGGGACAAATATGTACAGGAAATCTTTTGTCCAAGCAGCCACTGTTTATTATTATTTTTTATTATTATTTTTTAAAGTTGTTAAAGCAATGTAATCAACACAAATTCCCTCACTAGACGATGTTGTTATTATGATGTATGTGTATATTTTTCATTGTTTTATTTAATGGTATTTTTTGTTGGACTACTGGCTGAGAAGCAAATTGGACATTAAAGACTCACTCTACTAATGGCAAGCCAGCGTTTTACAAAGTTTGAGGCTGCATTGAAAAATAAACCAATCGAGCTGCAATCATCTCAGATTTGAAAACTGAAATGAATAGCCAGAGGCAAATTTCAGTCTCAAAGCATCTCGAGGTCTCACTTCAGCTTTCCAAAGCAATCCCTGGTCTCACTGAGAGACCATCACACCTTTCAAATTGCTTGAGGTTTTGGGGAGGAAAATGTAGCCAGGAAATTCTTAAATAATCATTTCAGTTTATAGATATAGCTTATGCCAGTTTACCAAGTGGAATGAAAACTTGATATATTGAGGCTGTGGATTTTTTTCTTCAGTTTAGGATGATAGCACATTTGATGCATTACATAATGATTCAATATTACAGTTTGTATGTGTTGTACTTGTGTTGCACTTGATTGTGCACTGGGTACTGATTATGGCTGAATACATTTTTATGAGACAGCCAGAAATGCAGTTCTTTTGTTGAGATTAAAGATTAATTGTGAATATGTCGGCATTTGGTGTTGATGTTAGTTTTGCTCTGTCAATAAATAAAGTTCTTTTTTGAAACAGTTCATCATTGTATTGTGAGGATATTAGATTGTCTCCATAGGTGATGGACAATTACGTTTTTTCTGACATGAGGTGAACGGAATGGGTGATTTAACACACACTAGTACTAAATCTTTTTTTTTTTCTTCAGCCAAAGAACCTAACAAGACTTACAACCTATCTCAAAACTTTCATTTTTATCAAAACTTTTAGAGGTAGTTGCCTCCACTCAAAGCTTTCCTAAATCAAAATTGCATCTCAGACATTTCAGTCGGGTTGTAGAATAATGCACAGCATGGAGATAAGAGTGCACATTATATTCTTATGGCAGCAGATTTGGGTGAAAGTTCAAGTTTAATTCTTCAAGATCTTAGTGCAGCTTTTCACACTATAGACCACAACAACTTACCAAGTTGGTTCTGTCTTTATAACAGAATCTGGGAACTGTAAAACATGGTTGAGGCAAATTCAGCCTTGGAGTCAGCTGTCGGCAAAACATTTCTTTTTATTTGCATGGATCCAGAGGCTCAATAGAGTGAGGTAGGAAAAAAAAAAATCCATCCATGCATGCATTCTTTAGCTGCTTATCAGGCTCACGACCGCCGTGGCAACAGTGAAAGCAGAGCAGTCCAGACATCCTTTTCCCCAGCAGCTTCTTCTAGTTCCTCCTGAATACGAGGTTTGACAGTGGGCCAGGGTCTCTCTTTCCCAGGAAGGCTGAGCAGTGCATTTCCTCGGTGGCTGGAACACACCCTCTGGTCCCCTTTTTTGAAAACGGGGACCACCAGCCCTGTCTTCCAAAATAAAAGCACTGTTCTCAAAATCCACACAACGTTGAGGACACATGTCAAGCACAACACCCCAATGACATCCAGAGCCTTCAGCATTTCAGGACAGATCTCATCCACCCATGGTGCCTTGCCTCTGAGGAGCGTTCTGACTGCAGTGACCGCTGCCAAGGAGATGGACTCAGACTGTCCCGAACCTCCCAGACCTGCCTCCTGAACAGAGGGCCTGTCAGCCAGGATTTGTGTCAACCTGATAGACATACATTTTTTTTTATAATGAAATTAAAAATATAACAACAACAACAACAATCATAATAATAATAAATAAGGAAATTCACTAACACAATTAAGCTTCTTCAAACAAGGGGGAAAAAAGAAAAAAAATACAGGATTCAACTAAGCATACAGCCTAATCTGGAAGTAAATTTCCTGTTCATTTTCTCCATAGAACCAGTTGAATCATGAACTTATCCCAATAGATTCAGAAAACAACATGAAAAATTAAAAAAGACTGTGTGCATACAATTTTTAAGAGGGGATAACTCTTACAACATTGCAAGTGATGTCACCTGATTCCCTTTCCCTCATTTTCAACTTTGATGTTAAATAATAGTGATAGTTTTAATGATTTTCACCCCTGCACACATGTCTTCTTCTCATCCCTAAAAAAAGACATTTCTGACAGCAGAGCCATGATGGAGCAGCATCAATCACAGATACAGGTAGCTAGCGAACTGTTACTTTGCTCTGGTCTGAGTACCAACCACACAGGACTGTTAACATTTCTATGGCAACAGTGGTGTCTCTGATTGGTGGGAACTCGCTAAAGCTTGTGGGTAGTGTAGTACTGTATTTCACAGGGAATTCTGGAATAAAATATAATTTCTTAACGAAGCTGAAATTGACTGATGCTTCTACAAGAATATAAGAATAATCAAATTCCCTATGGGAAAAATGAATGTGACATTTACTTCCCTAACCCAACGATTCAGCCCTACACAAATGTTGATTATGTTATGCCCGTAGCTTGGACCCTGTACAAGTAGCACAGTCATCAGTATCATGGAGAATGGGAGACTCTTGGAGGAGCTATACAAATAAAGTATGACTTGACTATACATGTAAACTGTCACTTCTGTTCTATGTAGTAAAAAAACAATAGAACATGGATTTTGTAATCACACTGAAATGTTTTGAACACATGGGTAAACGTTTTTGAAAGACAGAATCAGGTAGAGTGATCCCTCATCCTCATGTGAAGCCGGGGCTTTAGGATGGTGCCACAGAGAACACCTACAGTATGACTGGGTTGTTAGATAGCCTACTGCTACCTTCTGGTGAAGGAGTTACACTGCAGGCCCTCCTGTGAAAACTCCAAGTAGGCCGACCCCTCCAGTTTTGGTGATTTTCATGTTTTAACTTCAATTGAAGGATCACGTGGTTCCTCTGTGAATTGAGAAAATTCTCCAACCTACTGGACTTATGAAAACGATTCAAAGCCCATTGGATAAATTAAAAAATTGTCATTGCATTGTCATCAGCCTAAAACAAGGCTGTTTTTTTAGTTCCTAAAAGTTTACATTTTGGAGATACAAGGTTTTCACTTGGCAGTGACATCATAGGCCCCATATTGTTACCTTTTATCAAGGTTTTTTTTGTTTTTTTCAATCAAATGTACTGTGTTTCTGGTTAAGAATAATATGCTGTTCCACCGAGTGCTTTGGAAAGATACACGCTGCTGATTAATGAAAGAGGCCAATCAAGGCGTGTTGTGTTATCTGGATCTAATCTGAAACTACATATGAAAATAGATGGATAAAAAGGTTAAAAAAGTTGAAAGGAGGTTATATGGAAGGAGGAAACTTTGGCCCATGCGTAGGCTACAATTTGGACACACTGAGAAATGGAAACTCCGATGGCAAATCAGTGAAATTAAGTAGCCTAACTACATATGAAAATAGATGGATTTTTACCTCCTGTAACAAAGTTGGAAGGAGTAATGTTTTCACCTTTGTCTGTATGCCTAGTATGTCAGTCTGTTATCCCAAAACGGATTTGGCTGAAATTTTGGACGTGCCCTTTCTCGGGAAATGAAACTTGGAGATCACGTGGTTTCGGGGAAATAATTAGTTTGAGCTACCATACTTTAAAAAGTTGGTTCCAAGCTTTCACCATCCCACACCCCTTGTCTTTTTACTGATTTGAAAATAATACGGCTAGGAACTTTTTGTTTCCTTATACCTATCACATTACATCAAATCTGTGAGGGGAAGGGAGGGGTTGGCTGCAGCTAGAATGACATGCAGTCAGTGATCTCTATAAATAGACTGATAGGGAGGATTTACAAGGCAGCATCAACAAGGACCGGACAACACTGCACAGAAGACGCAGCAGAAGTGAGTTTAAACAGGATTCATTTCCAGATGGCCTGACTGCGCAGATGGCTAAAACAAAAAGTTAAATGACTCCCGACTAGATTGAGATTGATTGAATTTATTTTGGATTATTTCTTAGACAGTTCTGCTAATCTTTGAATGGCATGCAACTAATTTCAGTGTTGGGAGATAAGGAACGGTTTTGAGGTAGTTTTTGTTTTGACATAAGAAATAAGAATCTGTGTTTTATGTTAAGGTCTACAGATGTAATGTTTTTATGGTTCATAGGGGAATCAAGGTCTAAAAAAAGAAAAAAGAAAAACGAAACTTTGGCCCATGCGTACATTTTGGACACACTGAGAAATGGAAACTCAAATGGCAAATCAGTAAAATGAACACTACAGACTTCAAATATCACAAAGGAAGACCCAGGCATTAATTGTGTATTTGTTGCTTTTGTCTAAAAAAGCAAAAAGCATAAGTGGCGCGTCCCAATTATTTGCGACAAATTCAAAGTATTAAGCAACTGAACTGACCATCACAGGGTTATAAAGGGCTTGTAATGGTAATGATGCGTTTTGGTTGCTTTTGAGGCGCACGGGGCGCATTGGAGACGCTGTGGCCGGGCGCACACACATTCTCTTCAGCCAACTCTTCACCACCCGTTGTCGCACCAATTGTCTGATAACCCGAGTCATTAATTTAGAATGAAACACTTGTCAAATATGTTATTAAGTCTGTTATGCGATTTTTAGTCAAACCATATGATAAGTGTAAAATGTTGAATGCATGGTTAGGTTCACTCTTTCCAAAAACAAAAGGCACATATAGGATATCTGGGCAGTCTCATCTTCCTCTACTCCCATGTAGGTGTCACCCTCTTTTCTGGCACAAGGGCACTAACTACGGTTTGCCCCATTATTGAGGTGAGACGTCTGTCGAGGGGAGAGAGCTCCTATCCCCTTGGCCCCGCCAGTGGCACCGACACTCTGAAACTCTGTCCATTCCTTCTTGGCGTCAAAGTTTTGCTTTGTTGTTTTGTTTTTCATAAAGGGTCCGGCTCTCGGAGCTGGCAGCATTAACTGCTGCTGTGATGCTGCCACGTACGCAAACTCAGGACATCGATGTACTGAACATATATTTTGGTTGATGAGTTAGGATGTTTATACTAAGCTTCCCTGTGCTCTCATAAACTATAAGCACTAAAACTATCATGTTTGGTGCCATTTAGCAGGTGAAGACACAAGCTTTTCAAATATGTGAAATGTGAATATGGTTCAAAACATAGGCGGATTATGAGACAAAGGGCCCCTGGGCACAGATGCCTAGTAAGGGCTCCCAACCACCACAGCAAGAAACTATTGCAACAAGTAAACGGCACAAGTATACGCAGAGGCAATCGCAATATCGCCTGAATCTCAACTCAGCTCAACTCAGATTTACAGCTCAGAATTTATACACTCAAAGAGCACGCCAAGAGCACGTTAGAAAAATTCCTATCTAAATATAATTTTGGAATCTGTTTAAGTCTAACAACTGAATGCAAGTCATGTTGCACATTAAATAGAAAGATAGACCGCTGAAGGCTAAACTAATCTGTCCTGTCTACAGTCCACAAACTTTAACAGCGCCCTCTATCGACAGGCCCCTACACACCCGTTAATCTAGTGAGAATGGAAATGAAAGTGCAAGCCTAGACAAGTTTATCTTTTTTGAAAGATGATGATAACATATGTAGGGATACTAGGCTATTAAAGATAGCATTCAAATTGATATTCAAAACAGTTTTTTTAATACGAAAGTGAAATGAACATAAACAACTATTGTATGCCCTCATTGCATATACAATGTTACTATGCCTATTATCCTTTTTTTGTTATTGCACTTATGGGAGAGAAAACTAAATAAACAGTTACAAAGGAATTACAAGGTCCAAACACATATTATTCAAGCCATAAAAAAACATATTTTAAAGAGCAAAATGCCTCTGATTGCCTGCAATGCCCCAAAATCTACTGTATGGCCACACAGTAGCTGCATGGTATATGAGTCAGTGGGCCCTATTCTGACAGATCATGAGTGGAAAATAACATTTTGGGGTCTTATGTATGTATCAGGCTCTGGCTTAGGGCCCCCCTTAAGCTCTTGGGCCCCTGAGCCTGTGCCCGGTTGGCCTGTTCAGTAATCCATCCATGGTTCAAAAAGACTCGGATCCAAACACCTGTGCAATCCAAACATTGGTGCAATCAGTAGCCTAAGCGAATCTGAGGCGGCAACAAGCAAAACGCATTGTTTGCTCCTTTTATAAACCTATTTTACATAAGAAAAATAAAGATGTGAGTATATTGTCAGCAAAGTCTAACAGTGTGCGGTTGGATAATTTCTTTATATGGACTGTTTTGTATTCCTGTGACCAAGCAGCACCTGATTAGGCTATAAGTGGCTGTGCAGAAGAAGGACACAGCCACCTAGTGGTAGTTGGCTTGCTTGCACTGGGCACACAGAGGAAGTAGCCACATTTGTGTGTGGATCATGCAGGAACAGCGTGAGGACAGTCTCAAAATCAAAAAAATAAAAGACGGAAGTCTGAAACTCACGAATCTACGCATGTCACTCGATCCACAAATGCAGATTCAACACTTCACAAGCCAATGTTACATTTGAGACTGCTTACTGCAAAAAATACATATGCAAATTAGAAACATATACATTTAGTTTTCCTATATAAAGTATGAGATATTTGTCGATCTATTGTATCCATTTGTAGAAATCATTGCACACTCATTTAAATAAAATTTTACAAGACACAAATAGAGAGATATTTGTTTGTGGATAGTAAAACACATTTGTGATGTGTCTCTTATTTGTGGATCATTATACACACATATGAGTCCAATCTCTCTCCATACTACAATTGCCTTCCAAAATCAGAAATGCAAAAATAACATAATGGGTAATCTTAACACTTTGGCCTAGAGAGCTGCAATTTTCAGGATGTGTCAGCTGTAGTGAAATAAATCTTTCGTACACTGGTACCTACCCCCGATTCCCCCTCTGTTTATAGTAAAAACTGACTATGATCCTACAGCGTTGTCCTCCTAAACTGTAAGTTACAGAAAAAAAACAAAATGATTTTTGAAATCGTCATACCTTCATTACTAAAAAGACAACAAATTGTAATGATATCTTGAAAATTGACCGTACAGATCAAAATGTCCAGCTGCAAATAATGTGATAAATCTACAATGTGACATGTTCAAGATAGTTTGATCAATCTTTATCAAACTAAAGACAAATGATGTCTACTCTCAAGATGATGTATGTAAAGCCAGGTTTAAATTGATTAATGGAGGGCACTAATACAGGTACATAATATTCTTTCTAAGGCTTTCAACATAGGTTGGACTATCACAAAGCTTGTCCCTTTGTTTTGCTTCCCCACTCTGGCACACCAAAGGAGTTGGCCAAGTGGCCAGAAGTGCAATGTGCTTTAAAGTTTCAACCCATTGAGAGCAGTGCCGCAGCAATTTTCTACCCCATGTGATTTAGTATTGATTTATTCTTTAACGGAGAGCACTATAAAGTTATATATACTAGTAAGCACTTTAAGTCATAGGCTGCAGTATCACAATACTTTGGTTAAAGTTTATTATTTTCTACTCAACAAAAGTAGGACAGGAGTTTGGTTCAGTAGGTAAAGCATCAGTCTCGTGGAATATTGTGGGTTCAAATCCAGGCTTGTCTTAAACTGCCAAGAGCAAGGGGCAATTTGCAAGAGCAATATTTTCCAATAGAAAGTTTGGCCATTGTGAATAATATGAACAATGAGGTTGCTATTAAATTATAAACTTAACAAGACATGGGGCTTACACAAAATTAGCCATAACTAATTGACTGCAATTACAAAACTTGTCTGTGTGTCTGTCTGTCTACCCTCTGTAATGTTTTGTCAATCTGTCTGTCTTTACAAAGTGTGCTCGGACCCCTCCATTGACTCTGTAGGCATGAAAAGCAGATGAGATGGAGGTGGAGATGGAAACAGAGTCCATGAAGCCCCTGGCTTCTGGAGACCCAGACCCGTCAACAGGAGAGGGTGACCAAGTCAAAGAGGGTCCTGATGAAAGCAGTAGTGACATCACTGATCGATCCACAGAGGAGGGTGATACTCCGATGGACATCAGTCCAGCATCTCAGAGGATTTCACCAATTATCAAACAACGTGAGATTTTATACTATCTTCTTGATTCCCTTCAATTGTTTTTTTTTTTTAGAACTTTTGTAGAACTTTTGTGAAATTGTTGTTGCTATCATTTCTGCAGTTTTCCATAGTTACATGTTGTTTTTCCTGTCATTGTGTTTCAGTGATGCCTGAGCTAACAGTTGTGTTGATTGGTGACACAAACTGTGTGGAGACTGGATCAAAAAACCTCTTACTTGCCCAAGATGAGCAAGCAGCTGCAGTAGCTAAATTCAAACAGTTTTCATCCAAACTGTATGATTTGTGCGGTCGGCACATCTCTGTTATCAACATGCTCGGCCTTCAACATGCTGAACAACTGGAACAGGAGTCGTTGAGTCACATTGATCAGATTGTACATGAGCAGGGAATCCAGGCCTTTCTCTTACTATTACCAAATGGTCAGCATGTCAGCCACTACACTTCAGGACTGCAGTGGTTAGAGAAAATATTTGGGAAAGGATCACTTGCTTTTGTAATGACTGTTGTGACTCAAGAGTCAGATGAAAAATGTGAAAGTGCATTGGCAGACCTGACAGCCAGTAGTGATATTGATGAAAAAAGGTTCCACACATGTACAAAAAGTATGAGGGATGAAACAGAGATAATAGCTTTGTTGGAAAAAATAGATGTCATGGTCTCTGAAAATGAGCCCCACTGCTACAGTGGACCAATGTGTGTTGAAGAGAAAGAGCAGAAACAGAACCTGAAGCTGGACCACGAACCCCAAGAAGAAGAAAGGACCAGCGGCTCAGTGTTTCAGCAAACTACGAAAAGCAGTGAGATTTTAATGTTGGTGTTCTAGTGGGACATTGATAAAACCTGTACTGCTGCTGCTTAAATTTGACTAATAAGTCACTTTTTCATATTCTATAGTGATTTTGATTTATTTAAAGGGGAATATTGTGCTATTTGTTCCCACTGTCCAAGCATCCATGATCTAGGGTTATGACTTCCCCAAAGCCAGATTCTAGAGAACTAAGACATGAACTTGTAATGTCATCAAGAGCTGTTTCCATTGGCAGTGACTGATTTTGTGGATGTTGTGTGTATGTTTTACAACCAAATGATTATAGTTCTGTATCTATTACCTTAGCCAATTTAAACAATTTTTATGGAGCAGCTCCAATTTTTACATCGTTATTTTCAAAGGTGCAAGGCTTAATTATCTCACCCATGTTGACAAAATGTATACATTCTGATATCTTCCAAGTTACAAGTCTTCTCTGGTTAATTTTCACAATATTCATGGAGCTTCTGACCAAGAAAAATTAAACATGGGGCAGTCGACCCTATGCGTCTTATTCATTTAGCATTGGAGGTGGCTGAATTGTACTGATGTGCAGTGATTCCTAGAGAGCAAAAACATGCATTTCAGTTTCACTTGCTCTTCAGTCAAGCCAAAGAACCATTTGCATACAACATGGAAAAGTGTCCTTTATCCTTTATTTCCACATTATTTATTTTGGTTAGCTAACCAAATATTATGATTTCTTTCTCTTTCATCCCATGCAAACCATTTTCTCTTCCAATACCCTGCAGTAGGTGAATTGGAGGAGGGTGCAGCTGAAACCAAGATTAAGGTAAGATGTTTTGTTGCCATTTTTAAGAATGCAAGGCCTGATAAATTTGACAGATGTCTGAATTGTCTCGTGGGGTCAGATCACACAATATCTTACTTTCCAATACATTCCACCTCTGAACATTTCTAAACTCTGGCTTCCTGGATTTGAGTCTCTGTCTATAGTGAGGGACCAGATTGACTATGCGGTGGTCCAAATCCGCAAAGGATGGTTTTGGATAACCTTTGTATGCATCTTTATATTGCCAAAACACAAATCAAGGGTCCTCTCCCTCCTGGTAGGACAACTAATGTATTGGTAGTAATTAGGCAGTACAGATTTTATATAGCAGCCAGTGAAGTCACACAATATAAACTTGGGGGCATCAGGAGCTATGCTTTCCAGTTTGGTACCGACAGCATCTTTAGTATTAGCACGGGGATGGATATACACAACAGTTATAAATATTTGTCCCAGTTCCCTAGGTAGGTAGAATGGCCTCAGTGACAGAGATAAAAGTTAAATGTTCTCCATGCAGTAAGAGTCTCTGTGTGTGTAGCTGGTGCACCATCTCTCATTTATATAAACACACACCCCTCCACCAAGCTTTTTGCCTGTTACCTGAGAATCACGGTCCAGTCTAACAGGGTCGCTAAACCCTGGAACATGTATTGAGGAATTGTCAAATATCTTTAAGCCATGTCTCAGTGAGACACAGCAGCCAACTTTCCCTGTACACAGAAATATACCTCAGCCCGTTCTGGAGCTCAGCAAATTGTTTTGGGAGTGAGCGGATGTTGGCAAGAATCACTGTCGGTAGAGGTGGCCTATATCTGCGGGCTCAAACTCTCTGCCGTACTCCCGCCGGCTGTCCCCTCTTTCGTCTTCCTGGTGGGTTAGGATTTCTTCTACATTCTTCTGGTACATTGAGTGGAGAGTCGTGATAGTCACTATAGTTCCTACGCTGCCAAAGTTGGTTGTGGCTGTAGCGGAAGATATAAGAGGCCAAGCCAGTCTGCTGCAGCTGCTCTGCTGTGGAGGCTTGATCCTGTGTGCACAAAGTTAGCGTTAGCGTAGGACTTGTCTCTGGTGCAATGAATGCATCTCCTGCATGAAGAGCCCAGCAGGTGGTGCATTGTGGTGGCTCAGCTATCCCCTAGACCGGTGCCGAGAAAAAGTGGTGCTCATGGGGATCAAAAGCGGTAAACGGTTCAAGGCACTGCAGGCAGGACTTCGCTAGTGATGTGTCAGAGGTGAGGTGTCAGACAAAAAGTGGATAAGGAGTGGTGCTGCCTCTGCCTATATACGTGGAGCCCAATAGGGATCAATAGGCTCACCCTGATTGGCTGAGCACATGCATGTACATTTTCAGTGTGCTGTGGCAACTACAGTAGATGAGTGGCTAAGCCAATAGAGACCTGCTAGAGGGCAAAGCATGTGTGAGATAGAACAACAGTGGCCTTTTCCTTTTCCCACTGAATTTTACTCCACAGCATTTCTTTCATGGTGACAATACAAAAAGTAAAAAATTGTCCAGCAGATCAAACATTTGTAGAAATCATAGTAATGAAGGATCTTGTGGCAGACTCAATAAAGAGCTGTCTTTTTCTGTTTTGTTGCATCAAGATTTAAAGACAAATTGACCCCATTAACTTGCTGGTTTGATACTGGATTAGTGGATTTAGGAGTGTTTATACAGGAGAGTTTACTTTGGTATCTCTTTTATGCAATCCTGACTGCATTTTGATTTGGTCTTTTATGTGATATTGACTGTACTCTGACATTGGTCTTCAACTTGTATGTTTATCTTGATGCTGCTTTCTTGGGCAGGTTTCCCTTAATAAAGATCTTTTTATTCTCAATGGGACTAACCTGGTTAAATAAAGATTCAATTAAAGGTTAAAAATTATCTGTTTTCTTAGTGTGATCCACTGAGTGAACCTGGTGATGTCAGACACTCAGAGACCAATGAGATTGCTGAAAAGAATGACAACTCAACAGTAGCAGGAGAATCTGAAATCAAGTCTGTAATCGCATCTGCTACAAATGAGAAAGGTAATGAAATGAGGCTCTAAAAATTTTAATTTTACAACAGTAATAGAAACAAGTCAAAATATACTTAAAGGCATACTGAGCAGGATTTTCCCCCTTGAAATAGCATAAACTCATCCAAAAATTATCCTACTCAATCATTACTTATGGCCCATTTGTAGTCTGTAGTGTCTGCAGAGAGCCGAACTCTAAAACATAGCAACTGGTCAGAGCTAGTGTGTATCATGAGCTGCCAGCTAGCTACCGTTAGCGTAGCTTCATTGTAGTAGAAAAGCTGATAGCTAAGCTAACGGGCACTTACCTGTCCAACAGAAAACAAGCCAACTCCACGTCGCTCTTCATCCCCATCCTCTCCTTCAATACTCTCCAACGGGTGAAAGCCAACCCCAGATTCACTCTCGTTTTGGAATGAGCCTTGTCTGCTTGGCATTTTGCCTTGTACTTTTTTACTGGTTTTTACTGTTCTGGCAACCGCAGGGAGAAGGGGTCAACTTTGAAAGTTGTGTTTACAAGCCACAAGCAGCAAAATCCTACTCAGTATGCCTTTAATAGTATTGGTGAAATAGCACATTCTTCTGTCCCTCTAATGATGCAATTCAATAGGTACCATAGATGAAGATACAGATGAAAACAAGGATAAGGTAATGAACTGTTAATTAAATTTACAAGATCTTTAGGAGGATTTACTCCACATCCCATTGCATGATGTGATCATTTTTAACATATATGATGATTTACTTTAAAGGTTGGAAAAAGACAAAAGTCTGTGAAGAATTCTGAAGAGATCAGCCGGGTGGTGCAATGTCAAAGAGAAACTGAATCACTGCTTAGCAGACTTCACCTTAAAGACAATTATCAACAGAAATTGACACCAGCAGATTTTCTTGAAATAGGCCCACCTGTGAAACAGCACCATGAGACATCTGAGAAGGATTTAGCTCATACTTTCCTACAGAGGTTGATGATGCTGGACCACAGAGCCAGATATATTCCTGTAAAAGAAGACAGTACTGAGGAGAGCCATTCAAAGCATGTTCAAATGTTTGACAATATTGATACAGAAGAAAGTGACATTGATGCTCTTTTCAACACCAGTCCAGACACTGATCAAATAAAACAAACCCATGTTCATCCAATGGATGTTCAAATGGCAGTATTTCACTGCTCAGACAGTTTTCTAAGGCAGAACATGATTGCTAAGTTATCACAGTGTCAGTACGCCTTACCTTTGCTTGTGCCTGACCCACTCACAATGGATATTGAGTGTCCTCTGTGGATATTTAGACAAATACGAAAGAGCTGGAAGCTGACAGATAACTCAAATGTTGTCAAAGATAACTCAAATGTTGTCAAAGATAACTCAAATGTTGTCACAACTAAGAGTATGCCTATCTGCAAAGCTGAGACACCCATGGTGTCATTTTTCCGCTTTGGTTCAGTATCATTGTCTAAATCTCAGCTGATGAACACCTTAATCAACGACCGTCACAGCACTTTCTTTCATAGGAACTGCCCAGGTAGCACCAAATCTCGCTACTTGATGGACGGTGTGGCAGAGATTGCCTGGTACTGCCCTGCTGGGAAACCCAACGATGCTTTCACTGACTGCATTGCCTTCTGTAATCTTCATGGTGATGCTCTATCAAGTGAAAAACAGCGCGACATACTGATTGAAAAAGCTTCAGTCAATGTTGTTCTGTTACCAACTCTGGAAAAAGGTCACAAAAGTATGACAATTATATCAGCCCTTCTCAAGTCTCCAAAGCCTCTCATTTGTCTCATTGTTGATAATGTGAGTGTTGCAGTTGAGATGAAGCCAGGAAAATACAAGATGGGTCTGAAAGACAGAAACCAGTCAGATGTATGTGAAGAATTGAAAGGAATCATTAGAAAACTTTTGTCTAGACCATATTTGGCCTTCCAGCTTGAAACCATGGCCAGTGTCTCTGGGATCAGAGTGGATGAAGATGACAAGGTCTGCCAAACAGGGAAATCTGCTGCTTCACAGATACTGGATTTGCTTCAGGAAATGGACATTTCAGTGATCGAAGACAAATTTCTCCCATGTCAAGGCCAATTGTGGCATGAGTGGTGCAGAAAGAACAAAGAACTGTTTTGCCTCAAAGGACAAATAGAGAAGGAGAAATGTAAAAAGCAACAGGAACTGAAGCAAATACGACAAAAACAATGTGGCACTTCCTACAGTGAACTCATGCAGTTGTTTAGTGAAAACCTGCAGTCTCTGCCATCAAATGAGAAAATGTATTTCCTGAAATGGATTGGAATCTTACTGGATGACTTCTCCACAGATGATCTTTCTGTAATTCTCCACAAATATGATGAAAAGTGGTCTGAGGTCTTGGCTTTGAAAAAGAAACATGACAAATCAGATCAGCTAAAAATCAAGCAAACTGAGCTTGAAGAAATATCAGCAAAACTGCAGTCAGCAACTTTTGGCTTAGAGCACATCTTCAGGGAAATGGGACAAATCTATGAAGCCCATGCATCTCTGATGAGAGATGCATGGGCAAAGACAGGAGAGATGAACTGGTCTAAGTACCCTGAGCTGGCTGCAGAGCTTATGATATCAGGACACCCAATGGAGCTGATGGATGGTGATGCTGGTCACGTGCCTTTAACATGGATCACTAGTCTTCTAGATGAGGTCATCAAGAAACTGGGAGACCAGCGAGTTTTTGTTTTGTCAGTTCTAGGCATCCAAAGCAGTGGTAAATCAACAATGCTGAATGCCATGTTTGGATTACAGTTTGCTGTAAGTGCTGGCAGGTGCACAAAGGGAGCCTTCATGCAGCTCGTGAAAGTGTCAAAGGAGATGCAGAAAGACTTTAAGTTTGACTATGTTCTAGTTGTGGACACTGAAGGACTGCGTGCTCTTGAGTTGGCAGGGAGCACCACTCTTCACCATGACAATGAATTGGCAACGTTTGTCATTGGTCTGGGAAACATGACTTTGATCAACATCTTTGGAGAGAATCCAGCTGAGATGCAAGACGTTCTTCAGATTGCTGTTCAAGCTTTCATGAGAATGAAGATGGTTAAACTGTCCCCAAGTTGTGTGTTTGTTCACCAGAATGTTACAGATATTGCAGCTGCAGAGAAAAACATGGAAGGAAAGAGGCGCTTACAAGAAAAACTGGACAAGATGGCCAAACTAGCTGCTGAAGAGGAGGTATGTGATGCCGAGTGCTTCAGTGACGTCATTGCTTTTGATGTACAAAAAGATGTGAAATACTTTGCCCAACTATGGGAGGGAAGTCCACCCATGGCCCCTCCAAACCCAGGTTATAGTGAGAGCATCCAAGAGCTAAAACACATCATCCTCTCAAAAGCATCAAAGTCTAATGGAATGGCTCTTTCAGAATTCAAAAGCAGCATTCGCGACCTCTGGAACGCCCTGCTGAATGAACACTTTGTCTTCAGTTTCAAAAACACGCATGAAATTGCAGTGTACAGAAAGCTTGAGGCCCAGTATGGGAAATGGACCTGGGCTTTGAGGAGTGCCATGTTAACCATTGAAAACCAACTTCATAACAGAATTGAAAATGGAAAACTTGAGAAAGTTGAGCACAGTTATCTTCTTAAAGAGATGAACAATTCTTGTGAAGAAGTCGAAAAAGCTATGAGAACATACTTTGATGATGATGGAGATAAAGAAATGTTGGTTCAGTGGCGAGGTCGATTTGAAAGCAAATTAAAGGAGTTCCATGATGAACTGGTGAAAGGAGTTAAAAGAAAACTGGAGGAAGTTATCCAGCAGAAGAATGCTTGCAAAAAGCTAGATGATAAGAAGACAGAGTTTGAGAACAAGCTACTACAAAAGAGCAAAGAGCTTGCTCATGAGTTAAAAGACAAGGCAAAAGATGAAAAGGAACTTGAAAAGCAGTTCAACAGTGTTTGGAATGTGTGGGTTACTGAATTAACTGAAGGTACACCTGCCATAAAGGATATCGACATACAAGAAGATGTGTTTTCTATCCTTAAAGACCTTGGTATTGAATGGTCTCTTATAAATGACCGCAAAAGCTGTGGCAGATACAAAAACATATCAAAGATAGGGGATTATTTGGATTATGTAACTCTAACCAAGCACCAAGATCTCCGTAACAAAAGTCAACAATCTCAAGATATTGAGAGGGAGAACAAGGATACAAGAGAACAAGGAAGAGCAGCCAGGGCATGGGGGACTTTCACAAAAATCTTTGGATTTGGCTCAACAAAACCAGAAATTGAACACCATGACTCAAGGAGTGCTTTTCCTCATGCGGAACAACAACTGATCAGATCCCTCATTAACAATGTTGAAAAACAGTCCATAGCCATCATTAACAGCAAACCTGTAGCTGCAAGAGGCTACAGTACTACTTATTTGCATGAAGTAGCCAATAATGTCAAAGAAAAAATGAAAGAATTTGAATCAAAGAGTAAGACATATGCTCTTAAGAATGAGTTTAAAGTCGATCTTTTACTGTATGTATGTAACATTGCAGGGAATCGGCTTGTAGAGTCCCACAACAAATTCAAGATGAACAATGATGTGCTCACTCATTTAGAAAGCAAGAAAATGCAATATTACAGCATTTTTGGGAGCTTGTGTAAAGGAAACTCATCTGCCGTTGTGCTTGGTGAATTGATTTGTAGCAAACTGAAGGTTTCCACAGTTCAGGCTGTCTATCACAAGACTGCCATTGATCTGGCTGGAGAGATGAAGTGCAGTTTCCCACCATTCAGTGGGAATAAGTTGAACTTGGAGAAACACGTCTTACAATCACTGGCGGAGCAAGAGGACTTTGACAGTTACATAAACTACATCAGGCAGCCAAGGAAACAAGTAGAGAGTTTCATAAAAGAAGCCGTAAAGAAATACATCTTCACTGAACACAACGATAAAGCACTCGGTATACTCAAGAAAAATGCCAAAGTCATAGGGCAGCTTGTGAGTCAAGCACTGTATACTGCAACAGAGGAAGTCAAAACTCAGGGAGGAGACACTGACATGTGGCTGGAGGAATTTTCCAGTTTGCTAAAAGATGAGCTAACCTTTGTTACTAACTGTTGTGAAAATTTTGGTGATATAAACAATTTTGACTTTCTTAAAGAGGAGATAGAGAAAGGCCTTGCATCCATAATTGAGGAGATGGGTAGTCTCTCATTACGCAACATGGAGGAATTCAGGGTGAGGCCTGATAAAATCCTTATTGACCAACTTTGTAAGTGCTGCTGGGTACAGTGTCCATTCTGTAAAGCCATTTGTACGAACACCTTGGAGGGTCACGGTCCTGATGATCACAGTGTCCCTTTTCATCGCCCTTCTGGGATCAGTGGATGGCACTTTAAAGATACAGTGGAACTGTGTATCGATTTCTGCACAACATCAGTTGCAAGTGATCAACGTTTTCGCCCTAGTCATGATTCAAAAGAGAGCATTCCTTATAAACAGTACCGAACTGGTGGCCCTAAGTATGCTAACTGGAGGATTACACCTGATGAGTCTAAGCTGACATACTGGAAATGGTTTATATGTCGGTTTCAAAAGGAACTGGAAGAATACAATGGAAAAAAATTCCAGGGCAGAGGAGAAATCCCCAGTGAGTGGAAAAGGCACAGCAAAGAGGAAGCTATTAAAAGTTTGGACAACATGTACAATCTGTAAGTGACCCAGAGACAAAAACAGCCCTCCTCAAACTAACAACACTCTCATTCCAACAGCAAGAGATTCACAAAGTCTCATGTTGTTTTAATTACTGAGAGATGAACTTGTCTGTGAATGAGAAATGGGAACAGACAGGTGCTTTGACTTTTCAATAGAAATCGGAGTTCTTGATTGTAATGAACAAGCAAAACAAACTAATGGAGGGCAATAAAACAATAGCACTGTGGAGGATGCAGTCTTCCTCAAATGACTAAAATCTATTAATTTTGATTATTCATGAATTCATCAATGTGTCAAATCCATGAAATGAGTTACATGATGTAGGGATTCCTATATTGCTTGGAAGCAAATGAGAATACAAAACATATATAATTCTAAATCATGAGTTTGTTAGCCACAAAGGGATGATGATGAAATGTATAAGACACAGTGAAATGAGTCATGGGATTTTATTTCATTTATTTTTTTATTAAAGTTGTGTTATTTGTTAATTTTAACAAGCTGCTTGAATTGTTGACAATTGTTAAGTTCCATGATCAAGGAAACAGAAGTGAGAAGTTGAGCTGAGACTTACGTTGTCAGAAATGATGGACTTATATTCATTCATTTAAAATAAGGAATACAAGCAACGATTTAAAAAATTTTATTACCTTTTTTACTATTATCTACAAATTTCATCAGATAGTCATGACATGTAACACAAGCGTCATCATTTCTATATTTTCACCTTTTTTTAAGTTTTAAGAATTGATCAAACATAACTGATACAGGATTTATGTTTTCAAAAGTATTGAACTATGTTGTTACAGTTAAACCAATTAATATTAGTATTTTTATATGTGCATATTAGTAAGGGTTTTGTTCATTAAAATAAGGAAGCCAAGATTTACCTTTTGTCTTTTACCTTTTTTACTATTATCTACAAATCACATCTGGAAGTCATTATGACATGTAACACATGTAACAAGCGTTATTTCTGTATTTCCACTTTTTTAAAGTTGTATGTTTTTCTTAAAGAATTGATTAAGCATAACTGATGAAGGCTGTTATATTTTGTTATGTTATTTTATTTCTTTAGTATTGAACTATGCTGTTTTAAACATTTAAACCAATCAATCGTAGTATTTTATATGTACAGAGTTTTGTTTTTTGCTTAATTAGACTGCTGCTCTGTCATTTGTACAAATGGGAAATTAGACAGATATCTAAAGTTATTGTAAATCATGTTATTCTGTGTGACAACTACAGTTTTCAGAGCCAGGATTTCATCATTTATACAGTTGACACTTCAATGACAACACAACAAGATCACTTGAGTTTAAACATTTTATGTTGTTAACATGCACAATGGGAAATTTTTAAATAAAATGCATATTTAAGATCATATCCATTGAAAGTGCAGATCTCTTATTGATTGATGTTTCTGATTTTAAAGTGTCATACATTGAACGCTGAACCAGACTGACCAATACAGCATCATGTGTGAAGATAGTTGTGTCTCCTAGCAGATCTTGAAGGAGGTGAGTTTGAAGTCCCCTCTGACTCTGATGTAGCTGATGACGTCCATGCCGTCACGGTTGGGGAACTGTACTTCCTGTCCATCAGGAAGCTCCACTTCAAACATGTCTCCAGTCAGCTTCAACACAATCTGCAACACGAAACATGCTTATAGTAATACTTCATGTTTTACACATTTACAATACTTTTATGCCACGAAAGTGTGGCACTGTTTAATACAATGCCTCATTATCAGACAACCCCCACCTGTAAAACACCCTGTCTAGAGTTATTTATTAAACAAATACTGTAAAAACAAAGCCAGCAAACAGACTCTGATATTAATGCCAATAGACTGAATTTAATAACTATTTAGAAATATCACATCACCACTTAAGCTTTATAAAAAGATGCTATGCTATCCAAAACTTCCACAGTACTTCTTACTGTGCCACCACCTCTTTAACTAACATGCTCCACTTCCTATGAAATTTTTCCTGATTTTCAATTTTCCACATCAGCAATAAACCAGAATGCTTTTGGAGAGACATCGACACTAAATCTTATCCAGTAAAAGGGTCCAAGAGTGAATACATGTAAAGTTTTTGTACATGTACTGTAAGCTTACCTCTCAGCATCATGCAGAACTGTCCCCTTCAGTTTCAGCTGATCTCTGGCTCTCAGATCCATATTCTGCATCTACTCTTCAATTCAAGTTCCTGAGAAACACAATGTTGCAGTTCCGGCTTTGAACAATGTTAATTTGAAAATGTGAGATTGTGTTCATTAATGATTATTACAATTACAATGCAACTTTTGCAATCAGCAGAGAGCAGACCATGTGCCTTCTCTGAAGAGGAAGAGATCAGAGTCTAGACAGTAAAAGTCTCTGCAAAGGAGAGCAGAACCTCATAAAATAAACCAATAAAACCATTAAAAAAAAACATTCAGTAACCTGGGTTCTGGGTTCATCTCAAGTCAGAGAGGCTGAGCATTGTGTGATACTGAACTCTATTGATCCACAATTGAGAAATGAATCTTTTCACCTGCCTCCTCCATAGAGAGGTCAGAGGTCAGAGTCAGCTACAGAGCAGCACCTCCTGGAGCTGGTAGAGATTCAGACTGTCCAGCAGGCCGGATGGTTGCTGTTACAAGGGCTTGAACCTAGGCTTCCTAGGTTCAAGCCTGCTGACATTGTTTTATCCAGGGCTGATTTTCCCAATAACAAATGGTCTTGGTGCAGCATGAGCCAAATGGCTAATCACTGAATTGACTCTTTTCATTTGCAATATGGAATTAAATGTGTTATTAATGTCAGCAAAATGCACCTATACTCCAACATCATTGAACCTCATGACCTCTTGCTCAGCTAAGGGTATTTATTAAGGTAATTTATTAAGGTAGCATTGTTTATTTATTTATTTTAACAAGGGTTGGGGTAAAAAGGAAATTCCTCTAATGCTGTTGATGCTGTGAAGTGCATCTTATTCATAGTAGGAGTTTACGTAAGACAGCGGCCTCTGCCTACAGTGTAGGATCTTGCCTTCGACAGTTTTTGTTACTGAAGCCCCTGTGATTCAGGCACCGATTATTTGGCCTCTGGAAATCTGTTAGTTGTCCCTTAGTTAAAACTCATATATGAAACTGGTGATTGTCAGACCTCAATCTTTAATCCTTGATGCTGACACATACTGCTAAATGGCATTCAACTTAATATAACTCACCTGTTTAGCAGCCTTTATAATTGCATTTAGCTATTTTAAATAAAAGTACTTTTTATATAAACAATATCAACCCTTGCCCTTTGACATGGTTGTTAGGAACTAGGCTATCGCTTTCACTGAGATCACGTGGTTTCATGGAAGATCAAACTTTGTACTTTGACATTTTGGAACCCTTTCACCAGCCCACATCCCTTATCACTTCACTGATTTGAAACTAATATGCCTGGGCAACTTTATGTCAACTCCACACTTCCTTATACCTATCATACTACATCAAATTTGCGAAGTGAAGGGAGGGGGAGTGATAAGAAGACCTAGAATGAAATGTAAGTGATCTGTATATATAGGCAGGTGATAGGGAGCAAGACAGCATCGACAAAGACCGAGCAACACTCTGCACAGAGCTAAGAAGACACAAAGCAAAAGTGAGTAGGGACAGAATTTCTATTCAGAAGTTGCAGATTAACTGGCCAGATAAAAAAAAAGTAGCACTAAACAGTCTAGACCAATTGTTTTCTGCTTGGCAGCCAAAGGGGAAATTTGGGCCCAGACTCATAAATGTGTATTTCTACTCCTGTAAGGGACCCAACAGAAGTAGATCTGCAAACCAGTTTTTAATTTTATACTTTCAGAAACCAAGATCAAAACTGTAACTGATTTGCCAAAATATTTCATCATGCATCAGGAATTACCTCCTTATTAAAGTTTTTTAATCTATCTGAATACAACTTGATTATAAGAATTGATTAAATTTGCTTGCTTTTTTATCGGTTTGGATAATAATTACCAATTGATTAATCTTCACTGGAGTTAACGAGGTTCTCCTAGTTTTCCAGGGCAGGAACATTGGTCCCGTTCAATCATCCATTTCTCTGTGCTTCCCGTTTGGATAGATGTTTAGGAGGGAGAAAAAATATAATATTTTGAGAATAAAGTAATACATTTTAGAATTAAGTTGAAATAAACTTTTGAGAAAAAAGCCGAACTAAACTTCTGAGGAAAAAAATGCTGCATAACAGGGATAACTGTTCATTTCAAAAGGTGCATTAAATAGAAATCTCAAAAGGATAATACGAAAAACCAAGGCACTCAACTTGAAGTGAAAAGAATTAAAATGCCTTTATTGTATTGGCAGGTTCTAAATACGGAACATTGTTTCAGGAAGCTCTCCAGTCCTATTCGACTTTTTTCTCAAACGTTTGTTTATTTAAAAGTTTATTGTTGAACGTATTTTTTTTACATTGAAATGTACTTGAAATCCTGTCTGATTGAAGTGAAAGGAGAAAGATTTATATGCCACTGTCACCGGTTAAATATGAGAGTAAACCAGGCATCTTAGCCGGATTTCTAATTATCTGAGTATGATCTTACCCGGGATATTCTAACAGAGTTACAGCGGGTTGAAGAACTGAATTATCTGTCCATGTAAAGTGATTTACAACCACAGACCAGTCCAGTGGCGTGTCGTGACCTTTCCACTAGGTGGGGCTGCAGAGCCAATTATCATTTTAAATCTTTATCAGTAGCCTATACTTACTCTCTACTCTCTTCTGTAGACCTACTGTAATTAATTTCAGAAATAAATTATAAAGTAGGCTACAGGTTATGTTTTCATTATCACTGATTTTTTTTTTCAGCTGACACACCTATAGGCCTATTCCGTGCAGTTAGCCTAACCATTTTGGGCTATTCAAAAAGGAGGTGAATTTCATGTTTCTCTCTGCAAACTAGCCTAATTCAGTTAATCCAGTAGAAGATCCATGCCACAAAATACAGGACAGATTTAATTTACAGAATCTTTTATTCAATTGTCATCAGTTGCAACGTCGGATTTGACCGTTTGGCTACATACTCAGGTTTAATACTAAGAAAACAATGCAAACTCCATTAAATTTATAAACCTATTCGCTTTTGATTCATTCAGTGAAGTACATACAAGTGTACATAACAAGCAGTGTCCATTGACAGTGGCAGAATACAAAATAATATAACAGCATCAAGGGAAATATCAATAAGTAAAGTTTCCACACAAAAAAAAAGTCTATGCAGGAGAGAGGGTAAAGTACAACCTACTTAGGAAAACATACAGTGGGTTCATAATTCCACTCTGTTAGGAACAGATTGCATTTATTCTTCTGCAATATTTTTAAATAAATCCCATGCAATACATCAATTAAATAACCACAGTAATATTGATTAGCGCCCCCGGATGACTGTGGTGGAGAAGAAAAATTACACCCGGGCAGACTGCTTTCCCCAAAGCTGTTTTAACCAGCCTGCGACCATGACATCGAGACCTCGCGCAGGGCTGGCTACCGAAGGTCGATACTTTATTGGCACCGACAGAATCAGGTCGGCACTACCGAGTACCGAAAAATGTTGAGGTAAACAGTGCCAACTTTCGATACTTTTGTGTTGTTCTGTTTCAGCCAATCTCTAACCGCGACGAGCCTTTACAGAGGTGATGATTCACACAGCACAAACTTGCACAGCAGACCCGGCGGGAGAAACAAATTCGTGGACGGGCATTACATTTTCTCGGGGGGGCACAATGATTTTTCAACGTAACGTAAGAAAAATCATAATAGAACGCCATCAGTTTACACTTTTTGAAGGATATTTCACTAACAAAGCTTAATAATTTCATTCTTTGTCAGTTCACAGAATTGTTTTGTGGCAAGCAAATATCTCGTTTAAATAGATTTATTTCTTTGCATAAGCAAAACGCCTCTTGTTAATAAGGGTTTCTCTGCAACAGGTTTCTCTGCAAATTTACAATGTTTATATTTTTTATTAATGCGCATTGATTTATTTACTGCTGCTGCATGTCTCCTGTCCAAATGGACCAATTTGCTTTACCATGCTAAAATACAACGACACTAATATATAAGTTGTAGCCTACTATATTGTAGACTATATTATGTATTTTAACCCCCCCAGGGGGGTATTCCAGAAAGCAGGATTGGCAAATTATCCAGATCTGTTAACTCAGAAGTCACAGAAATCCAGGATTTTCTGTTCCAAAAACTGAGATCAAAGTAAATCTAGATCAGTTACTATGGCAATTTATGTTCTCAAACTAACCTGCTCTGTGGCAGGTTTACTTGAGGCTTACTTGAGTTAAACCCAACTGAGCCTGCAGCATTTAAGCATCACACAAGTCAGTTTGTTCAACTTTTCTGGAAAATGTCTTTAAACCTGTCTTGAAGATCCCGTTGACGTGGAAGCTCAAATTATTTGCAGGGCTTTACTTCGAAAGAGACTGCGATATATTTTATCATACCCACCTGTAGCACACCGGTGGGTCATCACACACACACACACACACACACACACACACACACACACACACACACACCCGTGCCGCCGGCGCTGTTGCACAGCACAGGTGCAGGTGACTGACTGTCTCTGTCTTTAGCAATCTAGCTAATGCTAGCTAAAACAGAGCGTGCACCGATTTAAGTAGACATGGCATCACTTTTCTAGCTTAATTGCAAAATAGTCTGGACGTTGAAAACGACCTCTAAAATACAGTTTACTTTGACTTACCGGGATGGTGTGTATGGATGTTGTCTCTCACCCCGCAATGTGTTCACGACGATGTAAAAACAAAGTATGGAAAAGAGACCATTTTCTGCGTGTCTTTGTAACTTACTAGCTAAAATATTTTCCCAGTGTGAACCAACATACTTAGCCTATCTTGTGCAGGGAAGCTGACCTTCAAAATCGCAGAATGCGGTTTAAACTGATGACTTGAGGTTTAGCAACAAGATGCAGAGAATCAATTTGAATCTGTGATACTATTAATATTCAAAGAAAGGATTCACAAATCTGTGCCATGATGTTTTATCAAACAATATCATGTAAATATCAGTCTTTCAGTTGGTCAACATTTAGACTGTAGAGTCCGCACACTAGAAATGGCTCCAATGGTGTTTATTTTGGTGGTAATAAACACCATTGGAGCCATTTCTAGTGTGCAGACTCTATTTTGTAATAACTGACTGTTTTGTCCAGCACCTAGTATCAGTTTGGATGTGCATGCTTTTGTGTATCTTTACACAACATTTAGACTGTAACCTGAGAGTTTTACTGTGATCCAGTAAAATGTAGCCTATGTAGTAGAATATCAGTCTTAGTGTCTGATTATCTTTGTTCTGTGACTCTCTGTAGGCATGAAGAGCAGGTGAGATGGAAACAGAGTCCATGAAGCCCCTGGCTTCTGGAGACCCAGACCCGTCAACAGGAGAGGGCGATGAAGTCAAAGAGGGTCCTGATGAAAGCAGTAGTGACATCACTGATCGATCCACAGAGGAGGGTGATACTCCAATGGACATCAGTCCAGCATCTCAGAGGATTTCACCAATTATCAAACGTGAGATTTTAATCTTACTGTTTCACTTCTATTGTCATTTTTAGTCCACTATGTTTCTAGGGATTCCTATTCTTCTTCTTCTTCTTCTTCTTCTCATTATTATTATTATTATTATTATTATTATTATTATTATTGTTATTGTTATTATTATTATTATTTATTCAGTCCAATAACTCAGGTAAATGTTGGTAACTTTTTTCTAATTTGGCACATAGATAGTCCTGGTGACTCATAACCTGTACACAAAGAATGGTTCTGATTGGCCCATAGGGGGCGCTATTATGAGCCCTCAAAATCTAAGGCTCAGCCCCGCCACACCGTTAGTCATAGAGATGTGAAACTCGGTACAGATATGTATCTGGACATACTGAACATTTTTGCCTCTAGGAGAAAGGTAAAACTAATGATGATTAATGATAACTTGGATGTTCTAAAAATTACTTTTAAAGTTACTTTTTAAAACTAGCCAAGTAAGGAAATACTAAATTGATAATATGGTAAATTACTAACAACATCAATAATAAAAATAATTATAATCATCATCAAAATAAATTAAAGTATATTTAATTGTATTAGTGTACTGAAATCTTTAGCACTTTTTCTGTCCCTCTAATGATGCAATTCAATAGGTACCATAGATGAAGATTCAGGTGAAAAGGATAAGGTAATAAACTATTAATTACATTTACAAGATCTTTAGCAAATATTTACTCCATATCCCATTGCATGAAATAATAATGTTTAACATGTTTGACTATTTACTTTAAAGGTTGGAAAAAGACAAAAAATTCTGAAGAATTCTGAAGAGATCAATCGGCTGGAGAAACGTCAAAGAGAAACTGAATCACTGCTTAGCAGACTTCACCTTAAAGACAAATGTCAACAGAAATTGACACCAGCAGATTTTCTTAAAATAGGCCCACCTGTGAAACAGCACCATGAGACATCTGAGAAGGATTTAGCTCATACTTTCCTACAGAGGTTGATGATGCTGGACTACAGAGCCAGATATATTCCTGTAAAAGAAGACAGTACTGAGGGGAGCCATTCAAAGCATGTTCCTACATTTGACGATGTTGATACAGAAGAAAGTGACATTGATGCTCTTTTCAACACCAGTCCAGACACTGATCAAAGAAAACAAACCCATGTTCATCCAATGGATGTTCAAATGGCAGTATTTCACTGCTCAGACAGTTTTCTAAGGCAGAACATGATTACTAAGTTATCACAGTGTCAGTACGCCTTACCTTTGCTTGTGCCTGACCCACTCACAATGGATATTGAGTGTCCTCTGTGGACACTTAGACAAATAAGGAAGAGCTGGAAGCTGACAGATAACTCAAATGTTGTCAAAGATAACTCAAATGTTGTCAAAGATAACTCAAATGTTGTCACAATTAAGAGTATGCCTATCTGCAAAGCTGAGACACCCATGGTGTCATTTTTCCGCCTTGGTTCAGTATCATTGTCTAAATCTCAGCTGATGAACACCTTAATCAACGACCGTCACAGCACTTTCTTTCATAGGAACTGCCCAGGTAGCACCAAATCTCGCTACTTGATGGACGGTGTGGCAGAGATTGCCTGGTACTGCCCTGCTGGGAAACCCAACGATGCTTTCACTGACTGCATTGCCTTCTGTAATCTTCATGGTGATGCTCTATCAAGTGAAAAACAGCGTGACATACTGATTGAAAAAGCTTCAGTCAATGTTGTTCTGTTACCAACTCTGGAAAAAGGTCACAAAAGTATGACAATTATATCAGCCCTTCTCAAGTCTCCAAAACCTCTCATTTGTCTCATTGTTGATAATGAGAGTGTTGCAGTTGAGATGAAGCCAGGGAAATACAAGATGGGTCTGAAAGACAGAAACCAGTCAGATGTATGTGAAGAATTGAAGGGAATCATTAGAAAACTTTTGTCTAGACCATATTTGGCCTTCCAGCTTGAAACCATGGCCAGTGTCTCTGGGATCAGAGTGGATGAAGATGACAAGGTCTGCCAAACAGGGAAATCTGCTGCTTCACAGATACTGAATTTGCTTCAGGAGATGGACGTTTCCAAGATCAAAGACATATTTCTCCCATGTCAAGGCCAATTGTGGCATGAGTGGTGCAGAAAAAACAAAGAACTGTATTGTCTCAAAGGACAAATAGAGAAGGAGAAATGTAAAAAGGAAGAGCAACTGATGGAAATACGACAAAAACAATGTGGCACTTCCTCCAGTGAACTCATGCAGTTGTTTAGTGAAAACCTGCAGTCTCTGCCATCAAATGAGAAAATGTATTTCCTGAAATGGATTGGAATCTTACTGGATGACCTCTCCACAGATGATCTTTCTGTAATTCTCCACAAATATGATGAAAAGTGGTCTGAGGTCTTGGCTTTGAAAAAGAAACATGACAAATCAGATCAGCTAAAAATTAAGCAAACTGAGCTTGAAGAAATGTCAACGAAATTGCAGTCAGCAACTTTTGGCTTTGAGCACATCTTCAGGGAAATGGGACAGATCTATGAAGCCCATGCATCTCTGATGAGAGAACCAAAGACAGGAGAGATGAACTGGTCTAAGTACCCTGAGCTGGCTGCAGAGCTTATGATATCAGGACACCCAATGGAGCTGATGGATGGTGATGCTGGTCACGTGCCTTTAACATGGATCACTAGTCTTCTAGATGAGGTCATCAAGAAACTGGGAGACCAACGAGTTTTTGTTTTGTCAGTTCTAGGCATCCAAAGCAGTGGTAAATCAACAATGTTGAATGCCATGTTTGGATTACAGTTTGCTGTAAGTGCTGGCAGGTGCACAAAGGGAGCCTTCATGCAGCTCGTGAAAGTGTCAAAGGAGATGCAGAAAGACTTTAAGTTTGACTATGTTCTAGTTGTGGACACTGAAGGACTGCGTGCTCTTGAGTTGGCAGGGAGCACCACTCTTCACCATGACAATGAATTGGCAACGTTTGTCATTGGTCTGGGAAACATGACTTTGATCAACATCTTTGGAGAGAATCCAGCTGATATGCAAGACATTCTTCAAATTGCTGTTCAGGCTTTCATGAGGATGAAGATGGTTAAACTGTCTCCAAGTTGTGTGTTTGTTCACCAGAATGTTACAGATATTGCAGCTGCAGAGAAAAACATGGATGGAAAGAGACGCCTACAAGAAAACCTGGACAAGATGGCCAAACTAGCTGCCAAAGAGGAGGTATGTGATGCCGAGTGCTTCAGTGACGTCATTGCTTTTGATGTACAAAAAGATGTGAAATACTTTGCCCAACTATGGGAGGGAAGTCCACCCATGGCCCCTCCAAACCCAGGTTATAGTGAGAGCATCCAAGAGCTAAAACACATCATCCTCTCAAAAGCATCAAAGTCTAAAGGAATGGCTCTTTCAGAATTCAAAAGCAGCATTCGGGACCTCTGGAACGCCCTGCTGAATGAACACTTTGTCTTCAGTTTCAAAAACACGCATGAAATTGCAGTGTACAGAAAGCTTGAGGCCCAGTATGGGAAATGGACCTGGGATTTGAGGAGTGCCATGTTGACCATTGAAAACCAACTTCATAACAAAATTCAAAATGGAAAACTTCACAAGATTGAGCACAGTTATCTTGTTAAAGAGATGAGAAATTCTCATGAAGAAGTGGAAAAAGCTGTGAAAACATACTTTGATGATGACGAGGATAAAGAAATGTTGGTTCAATGGCGAGGTCGATTTGAAAGCAAAATAAAGGAGTTCCATGATGAGCAGGTGAAAGGAGTTAAAAGAAAACTGGAGGAAGTTATCCAGCAGAAGAATGCTTGCAAAAAGCTAGATGATAAGAAGACAGAGTTTGAGAACAAGCTACTACAAAAGAGCAAAGAGCTTGCTCATAAGTTAAAAGACAAGGCAAAAGATGAAAAGGAACTTGAAAAGCAGTTCAACAGTGTTTGGAATGTGTGGGTTACTGAATTAACTAAAGGTACACCTGCCATAAAGGATATCGACATACAAGAAGATGTGTTTTCTATCCTTGAAGTCCTTGGTAATGAATGGTCTCTTATAAATGACCGCAAAAGCTGTGGCAGATACAAAAACATATCAAAGATAGGGGATTATTTGGATTATGTAACTCTAACCAAGCACCAAAAGATCAAAAACAAAATAATCACAACGACGAATGCTGTGAAAGAGTTTGTATTTGGCTCAACAAAACAGGAAACTGAACACCATGACTCGAGTGCTTTTCCTTATAAAGAACAACAACTGATCAGATCCCTCATTGACAGTGTTGAAAAACAGTCCATAGACATAATTAAGAGCAAACCTGTAGCTACAAGAGGCTACAGTACTGGATACTTGCATGAAGTAGCCAATAATGTCAAAGAAAAAGTGAACGATTTTCAATCAAAGAGTAAGACATATACTCTAAAGAATGAGTTTACAGTCGATCTTTTACTGTATGTATGTGACATTGCAGGGAATCGGCTTGTAGAGTCCCACAACAAATTCAAGAGGAACAATGATGTGCTTACCTATTTAGAAAGCAAGAAAATGCAATATTACAGCATTTTTGGGAGCTTGTGTAAAGGTAACTCATCTGCCGCTGTGCTTGGTGAATTGGTTTGTAGCAAACTGAAGGTTTCCACAGTTCGGGCTGTCTATCACAAGACTGCCATTGATCTGGCTGGAGAGATGAAGTGCAGTTTCCCACCATTCAGTGGGAATAAGGTGAACTTGGAAAAACACCTCTTACAATCACTGGCGGAGCAAGAGGACTTTGACAGTTACATAAACTACATCAGGCAGCCAAGGAAACAAGTAGAGAGTTTCATAAAAGAAGCCGTAAAGAAATACATCTTCACTGAACACAACGATAAAGCACTCGGTATACTCAAGAAAAATGCTGAAGACACAGGGAAACAAGTGAGTCGAGCACTGTATACTGCAACAGAGGAAGTCAAAACTCAGGGAGGAGACACTGACATGTGGCTGGAGGAATTTTCCAGTTCACTAGGAGATGAGCTAACCTTTGATACCAAATGTTGTCAAAATTTCAGTGATATAAACAATTTTGACTTTCTTAAGGAAGAGATAGAGAAAGGCCTTGCATCCATAATTGAGGAGATGGGTAGTCTCTCATTACGCAACATGGAGGAATTCAGGGTGAGGCCTGATAAAATCCTTATTGACCAACTCTGTAAGTGCTGCTGGGTACAGTGTCCATTCTGTAAAGCCATTTGTACAAACACCTTGGAGGGTCACGGTCCTGATGATCACAGTGTCCCTTTTCATCGCCCTGATGGGATCAATGGATGGCACTTTAAAGATACAGTGGAACTGTCCATAGATTTCTGCACAACATCAGTTGCAAGTGATGGAAGTTTTTACCCTCGTCATGATTCAGAAGAGACCATTCCCTTCAAAATGTACCGAACTGGTGGCCCTGAGTATGCTAACTGGAGGATTACACCTGATGAGTCTAAGCTGACATACTGGAAATGGTTTATATGTCGGTTTCAAAAGGAACTGGAAGACTACCATAGAAAACATTTCCAGGGCAGAGGAGGAATTCCCGGTGAGTGGAAATTACACACCAAAGAGGAAGCTATTAAAAGTTTGGAAAACATGTAATATCCCAGACCCAGACACAAAAACAGCCCTCCTCAAACTAACAACACTCTTTTGTCTTCAATTGATAATTCATGAAGGAAATTCCAACAGCAAGAGATTCACAAAGTCTCCTGTTGTTTTAATTACTGCGAGATGAACTTGTCTGTGAATGAGAAATGGGAACAGACAGATGCTTTCACTTTTCAACAGAAAAGTTCCTGATTGTAATGAACAAGTAAAACAAACTAATGGAGGGCAAAAAAACAATAGTACTGTGGAGGATGCAGTCTTCTTCAAATGACTAAAATCTATTAATTTGGATTATTCATGAATTCATCAATGTGTCAAATCCATGAAATGAGTTACATGATGTAGGGATTCCTATATTGCTTAGAAGCAAATGAGAATACAAAACATATATAATTCTAAATCATGAGTTTGTTAGCCACAAAGGGATGATGATGAAATGTATAAGACACAGTGAAATGAGTCATGGGATTTTATTTCATTTATTTTTTGATTAAAGTTGTGTTATTTGTTAATTTTAACAAGATGCTTGAATTGTTGACAATTGTTAAGTTCCATGATCAAGGAAACAGTGAGAAGTTGAGCTGAGACTTACGTTCTCAGAAATGATGGACTTATATTCATTCATTTAAAATAAGGAATACAAGCAACGATTTAAAAAATTGTATTACCTTTTTTACTATTATCTACAAATTTCATCTGATAGTCATGACATGTAACAAGCGTCATCATTTCTATATTTCCATTTTTTTTAAGTTTTAAGAATTGTTCAAACATAGCTGATAAAAGATTTATGTTTTTCGAAAGTATTGAACTATGTTGTGCTTTAACTGTCATTTAAACCAATTAATCTTAGTATTATATTAGTATTATATGTGCATATTAGTAGGGGTTTTGTTTTGTTCATTAAAATAAGGAAGCCAAGATTGACCTTTTTTTGTCTTTTTTCTTTTACCTTTTTTACTATTATCTACAAATCACATCTGGAAGTCATTATGACATGTAACATATGTAACAAGTGTTATTTCTGTATTTCCACTTTTTTAAAGTTGTATGTTTTTCTTAAAGAATTGATTAAGCATAACTGATGAAGGCTGTTATATTTTGTTATGTTATTTTATTTCTTTAGTATTGAACTATGCTGTTTTAAACATTTAAACCAATCAATCGTAGTATTTTATATGTACAGAGTTTTGTTTTTTGCTTAATTAGACTGCTGCTCTGTCATTTGTACAAATGGGAAATTAGATATCTAAAGTTATTGTAAATCATGTTATTCTGTGTGACAACTACAGTTTTCAGAGCCAGGATTTCATCATTTATACAGTTGACACTTCAATGACAACACAACAAGATCACTTGAGTTTAAACATTTTATGTTAACATGCACAATGGGAATTTGTTAAATAAAATACACATTTCAGATCATATCCATTGAAAGACCAGGTCTCTTATTGATTGATGTTTCTGATTATAATTGACAGTATCATACATTGAACGCTGAACCAGACTGACCAATACAGCATCATGTGTGAAGATAGTTGTGTCTCCTAGCAGATCTTGAAGGAGGTGAGTTTGAAGTCCCCTCTGACTCTGATGTAGCTGATGACGTCCATGCCGTCACGGTTGGGGAACTGGACTTCTTGTCCATCAGGAAGCTCCACTTCAAACATATCTCCAGTCAGCTTCAACACAATCTGCAACACGAAACATGCTTATAGTAATACTTCATGTTTTACACATTTACAATACTTTTATGCCAAGAAAGTGTGGCACTGTTTAATACAGTACTTCACTGTCAGTCCCCACCTGTAAAACACCCTGTCTAGACTTATTTATTAAGCAAATACTGTAAAAACAAAGAGAGCAAACAGATCCCTGCCAATAGACTGAATAGACCTTTTTCACAGCAGCCATTTTGACATGTCATAGCAGGGTAAACACAGGTGTAACTAATAGCATTAATGATGGTTCCATTCCATTTAGGTGTTCCAGTGCCATTCCAATGAGCCAGCATGCACAATACCAGGGCCCTGGCACTAGAACACCTAAATGGAATGGAACCATCGTTAATGTTATTAGTTACACCTGTGTTTACCCTGCTATGACATGTCAAAATGGCTGCTGTGAAAAAGGTCTATTGAATAACTATTTAGAAATATGCCATCACCGCTTAAGCTTTATAAAAAGATGCTATGTTATCCAAAACTTCCTCAGTACTTCTCACTGTGCCACCACCTACACATCATCTCCTCCTCCATCCAGGTTCTCTCACCTTGACATCCAAGCCTCTCTGTAGGGGGTTGTGTAGTTCCCGCTTCTCATTTCCCCAGCAACCAGCAGTCTTTGAGTTGCACACAAGCACAGCTCCATCGGCGTCATCATGGAAACGGGGGTTGAAGTGCAGCGCCAGGTCATCTGCATCACAGCCGAGGTCAATCTGGAACCTGAACAGATCAAGGATTAAATTGAAAAAAATCAAATCCCAATGACTAGTGTGTGCAGTACTTTGAATGAGGAGTAGATTATATATGAACATCCTCACTATATTTTATAAAAATGGAGCTGGCTAAAGAGAAGAAAAACTTTACTGAAAATACAAGGCATCTACACACTACAGGTCTCTACAGTACATTACTGCCCAGGTCTTAAACTAACATGCTCCACTTCCCATGAAAGTCGTCATTTTTCCTGATTTTCAATTTTCCACCTCAGCAAAGAACCAGAATGCTTTTGGAGACACATCAACACTAAATTTTATCCAGTAAAAGGGTCCAAGAGTGAATAGATGTAAAGTTTTTCTAATGTACTGTATCTTACCTCTCAGCATCATGCGGAACCGTCCCCTTCAGTTTCAGCTGATCTCCAGCTCTCAGATCCACATTCTTCAATTCAAATTCCTGAGAAATACAATGTTGCAGTTCAGGGTTTGAACAATGTTAATTTGAAAATGTGAGATTATTGTTCATTCATGACGGTAATTTACAGTAAGCTATATGCACAGTAACAGTATGCCTTTTTTTGACATTCAACAAAGAGCATATTACAGAGTGCAGACCCAAAGTTCATTCAGATATAGTAAAATAAAAGTGGCACTAAAGCAGTCAAACATACCATGCTCATTTTGGGTGCTGGTGTTGAGGAATAATCCTTGTGGGAGCTGCAAGATGGTCTTGGGTCCACACACTCCTGGGAGACAAAAAGAGGTTTGGTAAGTTCCAACACCTTATTTATACTGTAAAGCCCAAGGGGTCAAGAAAGGAATGGGCCTGTTAAATTTGGGCCTAATCATGATCATTATCAAGTAGCCCATTCAATGCAGACAGAGCACTTTCAACCACTCTGTTGATTCATTGCTGTTGAACTCACTTTGAAAATATGATTAATTGCCTACTTGATCATTGAGTAAACTGTGAGTAATGCCAGTGTAAAGTGTTTCAACCAACTCATCTACTAGTGTTGTATCTGAAAAGCTTTGTCTTTTTAGGGCCTGCTAAGGAACAAGGCATTTTGCTAATGATGCCTTTATACGAGTCTAAATACAACACGGAGATTAGGCCTCTCTGAGAAAACTTCCGTTTATATGGCGGAAGTGACGAAGGGGAGTAAACAGAGGAGCTGTCAGATGTCAGATGATCCAGAAATGAAACATTCGCGGCTAAAGGGAACATTTTAAGAAATATATTTTGCTTTGTATGCATATCAGGGGACATTTACATGAGAATAGCCGGTTCGCATTATAATAAAGGTAAATCTGTGACCATGTTATTGAACCACCATAATTTGCAGTTTCACCTGCTACTAGCCAAACGTTACAGTAGCTAATTAGCCAGCGTTAGCAAGCAATTTTCTTGCTAGTAGTATACGTCACCATTGGGAAATCTTTCAGACGGCTATTTAACTTTTGTTTTCCAGATAAGTCCATGCATGCAATCTAGCTATTACACCTTCTTTCGCTTGCTAATTTAACTGGCTAGCATTAGCTAAGAAGCACTGTACGTTACCAGCTGTTTGCACAGCTACTGCAGCAGCTAGCAGCCTGTTCCCCCCTTTTCACTGTTCAGCCCAAAAATAAAAGGATTCAGGCGAGCGCGGCTAGTTATCATTCGCTGGCTTGATAAGTTAGCTGCTTCTAAATGTGTTTTTCTTTTTGCGTCATCATGTCAGTTCTCATGTAATCACCAAAGTCAGATGTATGTAACGTTATGGGTTTTCCACAGGAACAGGAGTGACACTGTCCTGCAATGTTAACAGACATGGACTATGAGTTGGAGGAGGACAAGTTGTAAGTCACAATTATATTTTTCCTTTTTATGATGTGGGCCATTCAGTGAGGTGTATTAGTATTTTAATGTGAGTTTACACCAAGCCAAAAAAAATTTAGCAGTTATATTGTGCCAAATGTTGAATCTTCTGTTTATGTATGAATAACGTTTACAGTTGTTTCTTAGTGTGGGCCATTACCCAGCTACACACGGTGACAAATCAAGTCATGCTGTTGAGAGACATGGACTAAATGCTGAAAACACTTCATATTTAATAATATGAGCCTAAATCATGATCTGACCTTTGCACTCCTCACTATTGGTTGTTTGTAATTTTGGTAATCGAGGAATGATTCTACTGCTGCAATTATTGTAAGTTTCCCAATTAGAGTGTCGGCTAAATGCATAAAATATGAATGTAAAATGCTGTTTCCTCAACAGGGGGATACCAACTGTACCTGGCACCGTGTCTCTGAAGAAAGATGGTCAGAACCTGATAGGGATCAGCATTGGGGGTGGGGCACAGTACTGCCCCTGTCTCTACATTGTACAGGTAGGTGCAGTCTGACAGCACTGTGTTTTTTAATGACCTGTGTCAACACATGCCTATCACATTGTAATAAATGATAAACTTCATGGGCATATTAAGTGTTTTAGTCTCAGTTTATGCCATTGTTTGGCATTAATTTAATACAGTGGTGATAAGCCCATATTTGATTGAGTCAGGGGAAGTATCAATCATCAATCAGCCTTATCATTAGCAGTATTAGTGAGAGTCATTACTACCTTTTTAATCTGGTCTCTATTGTTTCACAGGTCTTTGACAACACCCCAGCAGCTCTGGATGGGACGCTGGCAGCTGGTGATGAAATCACAGGGGTGAACGGCAAACCTGTGAAGGGAAAGACAAAGGTGGAGGTGGCCAAGATGATTCAAGCTGTCCAGGTACACAGGCACTGGGGTTGGAGTCATAGTCCACAGTCATTTACAGTTCTGGACAATACCAGGCTATCATAAAATGTTTTTGACCCTATCCTATTCTGTGGGTACACAGTACAGATTGTGACCAATTCCATGCAGTCTTAGCTATTTAGTGGTTGAAATGGGTGATCACCAAATTGGAAAATTATTAACACCAGTCACCTGCCAAATGCAGGTAAATTTGTTACTGTCTGATAAGTTTGTTTACCAAGCACTTTCATAAACATGTTCTTATGCTCTTAAAACCAAATTGGCTGGTCCAACAGGCAAAAGTTCTGGTGAATTTTGGAAACCACTAGACATCAATGTCAAGGATTAAAAACATTTCTTCCCCATTGAACACCAGTGCCTTGTAATGAATGAAAACAAGGAATTAGTCACATGTTAATTGTTGTATTAAGTTTAGTATAACATTCAACATCCACATTATCCAATGACACAAATGGAAACACACAAAAAGAATGAAAAATTACTCACAGTAGACTGCAGTGTTTATAACATGCGTCCCACGATTTTGGATCTATCAGTGAATTGTGCAGCGGTATGATTATGGGTGCAGTCCCACAATCGGACAGTGAGGAAGAGGGACCGTGCTAGAGAGGTCAGGACAATAGGCCGCAGTATGCGGCATAACGTCACCGATGCAGAGTGGCTGTGTTGTTTTTGGGATCCATTGTGAGCGCACAGGAAGTTCCATGGCTCCCCTCATGGTGGATTAGAGAGAGGGTCCAATGTGGGAATTAAAGGATTAGATTGTGGTGCTGTTGCCCAAACACTGCACGTGGAATTCATTAGGTAGCTGAAAAGTTTGCAAATGACTCATTTTACTTATTGTTTAATAACACATACTGTTGTACTTCTGAAATAAGATGGATAGAAAATGATTTTGTTCTTGGGGTGGTCTTCCATCAAATATATACAGTAGATGTGTTCCTCTTATGTTTTTGCAGGGAGAAGCAACAATCCACTATAACAAACTGCAGGCAGACCCCAAACAGGGGAAGTCTCTGGATATAGGTAACTGCTCCAACAGAGAGATAATTGAAATAGGCAGGCAGTTATACTATAGACTGGGTTTAAATGTGTTTACTATTACTTTTGAACCATTATTTATATTCATTACTTCCTGTAAATTACTTATTTTAGCACAGTATCTTCCATTCTTAATAAATGAAAGCCATTCCAACCTTTATCCAGTAGTGTGTTAAGCAGAGATTGTTCTGTGTGTTTCAGTGCTGAAGAAAGTAAAACATCGCCTGGTGGAGAATATGAGCTCCGGCACAGCAGATGCTCTTGGACTCAGCAGAGCTATTCTATGCAACGGTGAGATTGTTATGGTCTTTCATTATTTTGAATAATAAATGTATGTTATGTTATGATTGTACTAGTTGGTTTTTATTAAAGATTTATACCTAGATATAAGAGTGTGCTGCTAAATTAAAAGCTTACATCAAGACCATCTGAAATTTTACTCTCTACTAATTTGAATTCATTTTACTTTACAGATGGGCTGGTCAAGAGACTGGAGGAGTTGGAGAAAACGGCAGAGCTCTACAAAGGTAAATTGATAAAAAGTTGTCAAAATGGCCTTAACAGACTAAATGTAACGGTTTGAATCAGCTGGTTCTGTTGCAACCAATAGACTTATCATTGGCCTGACCCTGATTGTATATTAGTTCACTCTCCCTCTACAGAACAAGTAGCTTTAGTGTGACAACTCAGAATTTACCCTATACTATGTTTTGTTGTTATCTGAGAAGCAGTAACTTACAGAAATGAGGTAACTTATCTTAATAATTACTTGATATTCTCATCAGACATCACAAGGGTGGTGTACCATTGTGAGTAAATGGAAATTCCTTTCATTTTGCTTCCTCCTCTGCTTCCTTGTAGGGCTGATGGAGCACACAAAGAGACTGCTCAGAGCCTTCTTTGAGCTCTCCCAAACTCACAGAGGTGAATTACCGTGCTCAAAATTAGCAATTATGTAGCAAAGTATTAATCAAGTAATTGGTACACGGTTTCTCAGCCATTTGATATTTGATCATCTTTCTCACCCCTCCAGCGTTTGGGGATGTTTTCTCTGTCATTGGGGTACGAGAGCCCCAGGCTGCAGCCAGTGAGGCCTTTGTGAAGTTCGCTGAGGCGCACCGCAACATTGAGAAATACGGCATTCAGCTACTAAAGACCATCAAGCCTGTGAGTACAGATTATAGTGCAGAAAACATCAAGTACAGAGAGTTGCTTTGGATCGGACTGAAGTATTCTTTGCCCTTGAAAGCACTCCCAAAGAAGAAAATAAATTCTAGAAATTTGTGAGGAAGTACTCCGTGTTTTATTTAATTGCCCCAGGGACAGTTTTCTTCATGTGTTGTTGACCTAATATGAAGGCTGCAGCAAGGGATTTTCAACAATATTTAATTGTAGAATTGGACATATTGTGTCTCTGTTCTGGCTGAAAATCGGATCTCGTCAATGCCTCTCAAGGGATGTTTATTGTACATAAGGATAGGGATAGTGCAGCTTTTAAACCCTGTAAACCCAACCTTGTTCTGTTTTGTCACCCCTCTGTCTTGTATGGGCTTTGTATCATTTTATATCAAACCCCTGATTAATCATAGTCATCGTATCCTGTTGCACAGATGCTCCATGATCTGAACACATACCTTCACAAGGCCATACCAGACACCAAGCTCACCATCCGCAAGTACCTGGATGTCAAGTTTGAATATCTAGTAAGGCCACACCGCTGTGTAGTTCTTCTTTTTTTTTTTTTGTTTAGTGTGGCATCTCAAGTTTTCAACAGATGAAAAACAGCTGATAAACAAGTTGAATGTTAATCATCAGATAAACAGTATTAATCCTTTGTGTCTTTCAGTCATACTGCCTGAAGGTGAAGGAAATGGATGATGAAGAATATAGCAGTATTGTGAGTAGCCATTTCAGTTCTACAAAATGTGAAATTAAATAAATGTGCTATAGCAGTGATTCCCAAAGTGTGGGCTGCGGCCCCCTGGTGGGCCGTGAAGGTACTGCAGGTGGGCCGCGAGAGGTCATTTACAATAAATAAATAAAACGTTTTTAATTTTCAATTTTGTAATTAAGTTTGAAATTACCATAAAATATTTATGATTAAATATTTGCATTAAAAAAAGTAATCAGAACTAATAAAACAAAGCCATGGGATTTAAATTATGTGTTATTCTTCATTTATCTGACCTATTTTTGATCCGGTCGGAACGTATCTCATATCTCGTCATTGGCGGGGAATTGTAATTGAGGGAATACCTCATCATTGGCGGGGGAAGAGTAAAAATGGAGCGGTGGCTATCAGGTTGCAAAAGGAAAGCTGTTAATGGAGAATCAACCTCCACAAACGAATCATCAGAAAATCAAAATGAATCCGTGAAAACAAAAAGAAGGACTCGTAGAAAGTACTCAAGTGAGTACGCCAAACGCCTCAAAATATTACACGGTAATGAGCCCAGCTGTGATGGATTGTAATAACTGCATCAGAAATTATATTTTCTGTCTGTTTTTTCTTCATGTTGATATTGGGTTGGATATTGTGAAATTTTAGTGTTTTATTATCCAGTGTCAAACAGCCAGGATACGGGCTTAACAATTCACTATTTGCACTTAATTTCTTACATTTGTTGCTTTACAAATTGTTACGTGTATGTGGATGGATTATTAATTTGCACTGCATTGCCGTATGCCCACGTTCACGTTCTGTTTATGAAATAAAAAATATATAGGGAAATACTTCATCTTAGTCTCGTGTGTTGATCAGAGTTGTGATTAAAGGGTTGGGTGGGCCGCAGAAGATTTTCAGATTTCAAATTGGGCCGCGGCATTCTTAAGTTTGGGAATGGCTGTGCTATAGGATAAGACATCATTTTTGAATTTAATTTTTAGGAGCCAATGCTACTAAAGTTGATAGTCTGAGCACACCACTTGATAAACATATTTTCCCATAGATTGCATCTGCCGTCTAGTTGTTTATGCACTCTTGATACTTTTGTTCCCACAGGCCATGGGAGAGCCCATGTACCGCGTCAGCACTGGTAACTATGAGTACCGCCTGGTGCTGCGGTGTCGGCAGGAGGCTCGTGCCCGGTTCGCCAAGATGAGGAAGGACGTACTGGAGAAGATAGAGCTGCTGGATCAGAAACATGGTCTGTTTTTTTTCCCCTTTCTCATAGTTTCTCACTGTTTCTAGTCTGTCAGTTCATCAGCAGGTGGAAGCTGGCACCTGCAGGAAATGGACAGTTCAGCTCTTTACAGTCAGTCTCTCTTTATCCACCGCAAATGGAACAATGTAATCTCTGTCCTTCCCCCCTCTCTCTCTCTCTCTCTCTCTCTACTTTTTCCTCTCATAGTCTATATTTATCTTTGTCTCAGAGAGTCTGTGTGTGACTGTGTCTACCTGTCACTAGATTCTATTAACATCTAAACCCCCCCTTTTTTTTCTTCCATCCACTCCTCCATTCCCTTCTGTCTTTCCCCTCTCCAGTCCAGGACATTGTGTTCCAGCTGCAGCGCTTCGTGTCAGGCATGTCGCGTTACTACGACGAGTGTTACGCCGTTCTGAAGGAGGCCGATGTCTTCCCCATCGAAGTGGACCTCTCCCGCACCATGATCAACTACGGCAGCCAGTCCCACTCCTACACAGAAGACGAGGAGGAGGAGGAGGGTGGAAGAGGAGAGGAAGGAGGAAGCGGCGCAGGCAGACAAGCAGAGAACGGCGCTGAGAAGCTGATCGATGATGAATGAGAGTTTGCGGTGTGTGGTGGTTTTCCTCTGGATCTTAAGTCTACCCCTCTAACATATTCCTCACTAGCAACTAATCTCCATGCACTCGCCTAGCAATGATCTTTGGAGTGGGGTGTGGCAGTTGAAATGGTTAACACTGTTGACACACTGGAGTATACTACTGAAAAGTGCTGCTATACCACTGTATGTCGGTCTGTATATTGGAGCATTTCCTCTATACATCTCAATGATGTACAGTATACCATCTTTAAACAATGCCTTTGCAATTATCTTTTACTATAGTAGATTTAGGGTTCTCTCAGAAAACAGTTCCTGCTTTTTGATGTGAAAGAGCGTGGTATTTTCAAGTCCTCCAGACATTAGGTCATTGCTAAATGAGTGTGAGAGTGACAGAATTACAGAGTAACAGAAGGCGACTTCATTTTAATCAGAAGGCTGTGGAGTGGTTTTGGTGTAGGAGTAGGAATATATGGGGCATGCCACTTTCCCTCATTTTAATTAAATATGATGGAGTCTGGGCTATATTTCAATGTGCAAAACATTGTGGATTGTTAAAGGTATACCTTGACATTTTCATTTTCTCATTCATTTTCTTTGCCTGGGACTTGTCACATTATTGGGGAGAATCTACTACTTGTCCTTCAGCTACCTAAAAAGTTATTTTTTAGTTAACCTAAGTGCGACATTTTCTCCACATTGTAACAAATGACTGGTAAATTAAAATAATAGATATTCAAAATGGTAAGGTATTTTTTGAAGCTAAAAATATCACAATGACTGAAGCAGATGTGATTCTGTTCGTAGATGGAGTGTTGCTACATGCTGCAGTTACACTCCAGTTTGTCTTCTGTCTGAACACTGGCCGATATGCCATCCTACTCAAGGATGCGTGTCCACTGCGCTTCTTTTCCAGCTCCAGAACCTTTTCTCAGTCGTTTTCGCAAGGGAGAGGGCATGGAAACCAAAGTCTGTTTTCAGAACACTCCACCGTTTTTTATGTTAGCGACTTTTTTCTTCACCGCACCTAGGCGCTTCATCCCAGCACTGCCCCGCACCCTGGCAGTGTTTCTCCACCAGGAAAAGAAACCTAGTGGACACACACCCAGACAGAGCTTTGTCACTCTGTGGAAATGGGTTGAAAAACGCAAACACTAAATGTAAAGTATTTACAAAGGGAACGAGTGTGATTTTAACTAAATTTGTTTTTTTGTTGACATTCCCACTGAGTTGATATTCTTTTTGTCAGCCTGTATTTAAAAGTTTTAAAATGCAAGTGTGATTTCTCTGACTATTTGGAAGGACCTTAACCTTTGTTGAAAACGTATGTTGAAAATCTTGAAAACAGTATGTTATCTATTATTTATACTTTGTTTTTCCTTCTGTCATTGTCTGTGGGGGAGTGAGATTAATTTGTCTGTGTGCTGATCTGGGATCAGCTTGCACATTTTCATATCCATGAGGAATATGTGAATTTAGTGTTGGAAAGCTGAAGTTATCACTAGGGGGCAGCATCACATCAGATCACCTCCTTCCAGCTCTGCATTCAACACTGAGTGCACTTGTGATTAAGTGGAGGGAAAAGTTTTGTTTTTGTTTTTCCCAAATAACTGGAATGTATTCAATAAAAGGGACCTATATTGCCTGTTCTATCTTGTTTACACAGCTCAGTTCATAGACAACTATATTGACTTTGATTTAGAAGACTTTTCTCTATTGTAATGATGGCTAAATGAACCTTAACATTACCAACCCAGATATGTTTTTTTTTCCTTTTCTGTATGTGTACCAAAAAAATTAACTTCATAGTTATTGGTCTATTTTAAAAGAAATATAAATCATAGATGGGATTGTACACGTAATAGACCAGAATTTATCAACATTCAACCGAAGAAGCAAAAGTATACAACTGTTCTTTTCTTTTTTAATGCGTTTCAATTATGTGTTGAGATATGTTTTATGCTGTCTTTGTGTTACATTGTTATGCTAGTCTTGATCACAAAATGCATTGACTTGAATGTATGTGAAGGAGGAAAAAATCTTTATTAAATAATCAAATTTTTCAACAGTGAGATTTTTGACTGCCGTGTGTCTGAGAAATGTACACATTTTGTCAGCAGTGTAGAATCTTCTGTTTTTATCTCAGCTTGGGTCAGTAGAGCACTTCTGTTGGGATCTAGCAGCACTTGGTGAGCTATTTGTTACTGTGCTATCCTTCTGTTTTAGTTAAATCTGTGTTTAATTTGAAAGTGTTTGGTTTGGTGCTGAGTAGTTTCGCTGAAAATAGTTTAGGTGAAAGCAGTTAAATTTCAAAGTGCTTGGCCGGGGGGCTAGATGGTGTTCAAGTAGTTGTTAATTGCTGGGAGTGGCTTAAACTCCTCTGGTGAACCGGTACTTTTTGGCACAGTCATTCTACAGCGTCAAGCTTTAGCGTCAGCCCCTGCACACGAAGACTCCAGGTGCACAAAGACTAGGGAGTCTATCTGCGGGAGTCCATCGAGGGTAAGCCACAGAATAGGGACACACAGCTAGGGTTGGCTAGGGTTCTTGTAACTACCTTTCCTACTAACTGCATTCCTGTCTGCTAAACTATGTGTCTCTCTCCCATCCCTGTTGTAACATCAGCTCATAGGCCCCGTAGACATGGCACTATTTTCAGGTGTAGAACCCCATGTAATCTTATTTACCCAATTTGCACCAGAAGTCCTTCTCTTACTATTGCTGGAGGACACTGGAACTGCCAGTCTGCAGTTAAGAAAACTGAGACCATCTCAGCCCACGCTCTATCTCAATCCCTCCACTTTTTGGCCCTCACAGAGACCTGGATCATACCTGAAAATAGTGCCACCCCAGCAGCCCTTTCTGCTGCTTATTCTTTCTCTCACACCCCCAGAGCCTCTGGCCATGGGGGAGGCACCGGACTCCTCATTTCACCCAAGTGGACCTACACTGTCACTCCTCTTTCACACCTCTCAATATCCTCTTTTGAATTCCATGCTGCTTCTGTATCTCTACCTATCAAGCTCAACATTGTGGTAATCTACCGCCCCCCTGGTCAGCTTGGTGACTTCCTTGACGAGATGGATGTCCTCCTCTCCTTTTTTTTTTTTATTTATCCTTTATTTAGCCAGGAAGGTCCCATTGAGATACAGGATCTCTTCTTCCAGGGAGTCCTGGTCAAGATGGCAGCTTAAACAGTTTCACATAAAAAAACAGTTTCACATAAAAAAAATAAAAAAACAATCTCACATGGTAGAACACATATAATACATAAAAGCTACACAAGGGAAAAAGTAAGGGAAGAGAAGTATACAGGCCATACCATCGATATCCGTAACACAGTCCATCTCAAGTCAAGGTTATATAAAACAGCAACATTTTTCCTTCAGGGCAGTTTGTAAAAGACCTTTAAAGGTATTCAAAGAAGGGAGTGCTTCTAAGGTAATGGTATTTTGCAACTCATTCCATGCCCATGGTGCATAAAAGGAGAAAGCGGTTTTACCAAGCTCTTTCTCCTTTTATGCACCTTCCTTCTTTCCTGAGGATGGCACTCCACTCATTCTTCTGGGTGACTTCAACATCCAGCCGGAGAAATTGCAATCTCTGGCCTTCCTTAACTTTTTCTCTTCCTTTGACCTCTCAATCTCCTCCGACTCACAAGGCAGGGAACCTGCTTGACTTGATCTTCACCAGATCCTGCTGCGCCTCCAACCTTACTGTTACCCCTCTTCCTGTATCTGACCATCACTTTATAACCTTCTCACTTCCCACTCACCATCCACTCACACTATCACCACCCGACGCAACCTAAAAACTCTCTCACCTACCTCGCTCTCTTCTGCCGTCCTTTCCTCGCTTCCCTCAGCCGAGCAGTTCTCTCTCCTGTCCACTGAGGAGGCCTCCACTACTCTTCTATCCTCTCTTTCCTCCTCTCTTGACTCTCTCTGCCCACTCACCACTAAACCAGCTCGATCCTCTCCACCCGCTCCTTGGCTGTCTGAATTTCTGCGAACTCACAGAACAGAGCTTCGGGCAGCTGAGAGGAAAATCGCAGCGCCCTGACGATCTCGCTGCCTACCACCTTCTCCTCTCCAACTTCACCTCTGCTGTGTCAACAGCAAAGACTTCCTTCTTCATTACTGAAATCCAGTCTTGTGCCTCCAACCCCAGTAAACTGTTTTCCACCTTCTCCTCCCTCTTCAACCCACCTTCCCCTCCCCCTCCCTCTTCCTTCTCAGCTGATGATTTTGTCACCTACTTTGCTAAGAAGGTGGATGACATCAGCTGTTCCTTCCATCATCCAGCCACTAACAACACTATTCCTTACTCCAAACCTGCTTCTCTGCCCCTTGTCCCTGGGCTTGCTTCCTTCTCTACCCTCTCCCCAGAAGATGTCCTCACACTTGTCAGGTCTGACCGAGCCACCACCTGCCCCCTTGATCCTATCCCTTCCACTCTTCTCCAAACCATCTCCACCGACATCACTCCCTTCCTCATACCCTTATCAATTCCTCTCTGTCCTCAGGCCTTGTTCCAGCTGCTCTAAAGACTGCCAGAGTCAAGCCTCTTCTTAAGAAACTCTCTCTTGACCCTGCTGCTATCCAGAACTACAGACCTGTATCTCTTCTCTCATTTCTATCCAAAACCCTTCAGCGAGCAGTTTCCAACCAACTTTCTCCCTATCTCTCCCAGAATTACCTCCTGGACCCTCTTCAATCCGGTTTCAAGGCTTCTCACTCTACTGAGACTGCACTCCTTGCTGTCACACAGGGCCCTGCACACTGCCAGGGCTTCATCCCTCTCCTCTGTCCTTGTCCTCCTTGACTTGTCTGCTGCTTTTGATACAGTTGACCACCAAATCCTTCTCTCCATCCTATCTGAACTGGGAATCACTGGATCTGCACACTCCTGGTTCGCATCCTATCTATCTAACCGCTCTTACCAGGTCTCATGGAGGGGATTTCTGTCCAGACCCTGCACTCTTAACACCGGTGTCCCTCAGGGCTCAGTCCTGGGGCCCATGCTATTCTCTCTCTATACTGAATCCCTTGGCCATGTGATCTCCTCTCATGGCTTCTCCTATCACTGCTATGCCGACGACACTCAACTCTACCTCTCCCTCCCCCCCTCAGATACACAAATTGATGGACGCATCTCCGCATGTCTCAAAGACATCAGTGCTTGGATGTCTGTGCCCCACCTCAAACTCAATCTTGAAAAGACAGAGCTACTCTTTCTCCCAGGGAAAGATTGCCCTCTCACAGACCTCTCCATCTCCATTGACAACACCACTGTGTTGCCCTCTCAGACTGCCAAGAACCTCGGGATGATCCTGGACAACCAGCTGTCCCGCTCTGCCTACATTGCAGCGACAACCCGCTCCTGTAGGTTCTCCCTCTACAACATCCGCAAAATGTGCCTGTTCCTTAAGAGGGAAGCGGCACAACTCCTGGTCCAGGCACTTGTCATTTCCCGCCTGGACTACTGCAACGTTCTTCTGGCTGGGCGACCCTCTGCCATCAGACCTTCACAGCGCATTCAGACCGTTGCAGCCCGTCTGGTGTTCAACCAACCAAAATTCTCTTACGTCACTCCCCTCTTCCGGTCGCTTCACTGGCTTCCTATCTCTGCACGCATCAAATTCAAGACACTGGTACTCGCCTACAGGGCAGTACATCAGACTGCCCCTCCCTATCTGCAATCTATGGTCAGGTTCCAAACCTCGCCTCGTTCCCTCCGCTCCTCCACCCTTGCAGGTCGCCTCGCCCCTCCATCGCTACATGGGCTCAGAAGTCGCTCATCCCGGTCGCGACTCTTCTCATCCCTGGCGCCACAATGGTGGAACGAGCTCCCCCCTTCTGTCAGCACGGCCGAATCACTGCCCATCTTTCGGCAGAGACTAAAGACACATCTCTTCAGGTTACACCTGGACCCCTCTTGAACTAACCTATCTTCTTACCCTTCTTAAACTTAAAAAATAAAAAATGTCAACGAATGCTACTTATTCCTATTAAAAGTCTTAGCTGATGAAGACTGTGATGCGCAGTTGGTTTCACTACTGTTGACAAAATGTACTATTGTAAGTCGCTTTGGACAAAAGCGTCTGCTAAATGACGTAATGTAACGTAAACTTATTGTCATTAAAGTCACATTCCCACTGTGGTTCTGTAATTCGTAAATACCCATGCGACAATTATAATGTGCATCTGAGCCCCAGTGGCCTAATGGATAAGGCACTGGCCTCCTAAGCCAGGGATTGTGGGTTCGAGTCCCATCTGGGGTGAAATGTTTTACTCGTTTTTTTTTGTTTTTTTTTCGATTGAAAACTTCTCAAACTATCCTGAAATCGCCGAATACTGTTACTGAGGCAAATACGCCAGTCAATTTAATCCATAATTTTAACCCCTTTCACTCACAAATAGCCAACGAACCAACCCGTTCCTTTTCCTCGTTCCTGCAGAAAACCCCTCGGCTGGACTGCAGCAGCCAATCAGCAACCGCTCCGCTCCGCTTCCACCAATAAGGAAACCTGAAGCTGCCTCGGGACTTTCTGCTCCTCTCGTCTTGTGTCATTAAGGCTTCTGTTTCTCCTCCACCTTAGGCTCAACGGTCTCTTTTCCACACTTCGACGAACTTTTTTTGTTTTTAACTCCAAACAAGCTATGTTTTTAGAGAAGAGGCTCTGTCTTTTGGTTTTATTCAGTGTGGCTGAGACCTTCGCCACTGCTGACAGTAAGTAGGCCGGCTTTACAAGAAATCACAGCCCAGGTTGTATAGGAAGCTCGCTTTACTTGTTGTAAGAAGTAGTGCTGTGTAAGCATGCTGTTGTGAATGCAAAATATCACAACTGTTGGTATTACATTTACGCGCTCCTTTTAATTTGTTGTGATTTTAGGCATATTGGAGTTGCCAGTTTGAGTTGCATATCCTGTATTTAACTATATACCACAGTAACACCACACATAATCCAAGCCCTATTGACCTACTCAGTGCTAAGTGCCCTAACTTCGTTGCCCTTTACAACAACCTGCATGACTGTTGCAAATCAATTCCATTTTCTCAGAGATGACAGCAGCCACAGTGTACTGGGATCCCACACACAAGACTGTCCTACTGAAGGAGGGAGTGCTGGAGAAAGAGGGGGATGCATACGGGTACCTGAACGATACCCTGTCCAGTACAGGCTGGAGCGTCCTGGAGGTCCGGGCCGGGTACGGGGAGACCCCCGAGCCTGATGAGGTCACCTTCTTCCTAGCCGGCTACCTTGAAGGCTTCCTCACCGCCCAGTAAGAGTCAGCTTGACATTCCTACATTAATAAAAACAAAACTGGTGAAAGAGAGTGAGACGAAAAACACCAGTAAGTAATGTAAGATAAGCTCCAGTCCTAAGATTATGGTTATCTCAAGGTCTTTTTTCGGATACTTTTTTGACCCCTGAAGGAGAAATTTGTCTTTTCGCTTGCCCCCGCCCCCCTGCTTCACAGGAAGGTCAAAGGTCAGCTACAGAGCAGCCCCCCTGGAGCTGGTAGGGATTCACTGCCTTGTTCAAGGACACTTCAGCAGGGCAGATGGTTGCTGTCACCAGGGACGTGTACCTGGGCTTTCTGCTCTCTCTACTCACTGCACCATCCTCAGTTCATGACAGTCTGTTAAATCTCTGTCTTTCCCCCCAACAGGCAGATGATCGACCACTACGCCAACATGTATCCTCAGTTGATCCACGACCCAAAGGTCTTAGCTGCGGTCCAGAGTTTCATGAAGTGAGTCTGTTCTCTTTCCCTTTTAAAAGACACCCAAACCACAGAGGTGTCACCACATTTGCATATACAGTCAGAGTCACACATCATTGTCATCATCTTTCATATCCTCACCTCAGCTCATATTGTCATGATGCCAAACATGTGAGCTCCCTCTGTAATGGCAGTAGGCTGCTCTTGAGCAGACCATAGCTTAGTTCAATTTAGGCCTGACAATGATCATATTGTCAAATTCAGCATGTCAGTGATGACGGTTCTTGTATGCAGCACACAGGCTGACCAGAATCTAAAAGACAGTATTGTTCTATTCCTGTGGATGTCAGCTTTTCAGGAATAAAGAAAAAATGCATTGTTTGGATTGATAACTATGCATTTTTTACATGGTACAACAGGTTTGAAAGGGTTTCACAGGCCCGAGTATGCTAATTTTTCTTCCTCCCATAGTGGGCCATGTGGTTCTTCAGTTCAAGTCAAAACATGCACAAGTATTGCGGTCTGACAACAGCAATATGGTGAAAGTCATGGCAATCAAAATGTAGCTGTTTGACTACTTCTTTATGATGAGTAAATCACAGCTTTTTATTATAATAACTCCACGTGTGTGGCTCTTATCATTTGCGTGTTTAGTATCATAGCACTTCACATGGAAATGAGAGCAGTAAACAGGGAGAACACTTTGCTTTTTTGCTTTCAGGAAGCAAGACTCGTGGACCAGGGAGCAGGTGAAACTGAACAAGAGCTCTGATCCTCTGTGGAAACACGCTGGATTTATAGTGGCTCAGTTGGACGGACTCCAGGCCGGAGTCGCACACTGGGCCAAGGGAAAAGGGAAACAGGTGTGATGGCCATTTCTCAGAATTTAAAAACACAAATGATTACATTCTCTAAAATGACACTAGTTTGTTAGCAAAGATCTCCAAATAGCTCATAATTTCAGTGCCTTTCAGTATTTTACTTAAAATGCCATCTGTCTCACTGTGGAAACAAAACGCTTCATGTTCATTTGCGGACTAACAGCTGTTTATCTGGTGTCCTTCCCGCAGCCCTTGTCCCTGTTTGCTGTCCAGTTCCTGAATGCAGTGGGAGACCTGCTGGATCTGATCCCAGCCTTGGTCCCCTCCTCCAAGCCTCCACTCAGAGACTTCAGACTGCCAGGGATGGGACACTGCTCTGCACTCATCAAGGTCAGAGGTCATAAAGTGTAGAGGTCAGGGTGTAAGTCGGCTAAATTAACAAACCTAACAAATTTTATGTGGCAGTAAAGTAAATTCGATACATCCATCCATGCTTCTTCATCAGTGTAGGTTCTTTATTTCTAAAGATATTCAGTCACCCCAACAGAAAGCTCAGAAAGTGTCTCTCACCCTTGTTAACCCTCTTCAACCTGGAAAATATTTCACAACTGCAGATTTTTTTCCTAAACCTGCAGGATGACAACACCCACACGCAACAGCTTTATGGGGAGTGCAGTTTTGTTCTGTGCTGTTTGTATTCGTTCTTTTTCTGTGTTCTACCGTGATATGTGTTTATTTCATAAACCTGTTTGCTTTCTTTATTGTTCCCAATGTTTGTGCCAAATGTGTTGTGTGAGATGCATGTTACATGTATTTGACTTGATTATGTAGCTGCACTAGCACATTATTTAAGGATGTGCAATAGGAAGCTTTGTCAGTTTATTGACCCTCTGCCCTTTGACCCCTAAAATGGCTCATTACATGAAGTGTACTGTATCTGTGCCGAGTCAAATGTTTTTAATCTGAGTCACGTTCGTGTCACAAAAAAACATTCCAGTCCAGCACACTGTTCTTGCTCAACCAGTTATTGCAGAACTAACATTTTGGTTAAAATAAACCTTTGTCAGAGCGCTAATCTGAGTCACATGGTCGCAAATTCCAGTAATTTCTGTACCATATTAAATCTTGAATCTTAACTTTACTATCACCCGCCCTGCACCTCAGATGCTGCCGGGCTTTGAGAACCTACTGTTCGCCCATTCCAGCTGGTACACCTACGCTGCCACCATGCGGATCTACAAGCACTGGGATTTCCATATCAGTGAGCCCCACACAGCCACTGGGAGCCTGTCCTTCAGCAGCTATCCTGGTACGCACTGAAAATTCCTCTTAAAGAATAACACATGGTTTGCTATGCGTTTGGTTGTTGCTATTTTGGGTAGTAAAGTCAGTCTATAGTTTGTCTCTTCTAATCTCTCATACATTGTGCAATACCCCATTCCACACACACACATATACCCCTTTTCTCTGATGTTATAACTGAAAAAAGCATTGACAGGAGTAGATAAGAATCCCACTTTGGAATGCGTCTTGCTCGTGAACATTGAAAACCGTCGCGTCTGGAATCGTCTCATCAGCTTATCGTTTCACTTTCTCTCCCTCTCTCCATCTCTCCATCCCTCCTGCAGGTTTCCTGGTGTCTCTCGATGACTTCTACCTCCTGGGCAGCGGTCTGATGATGACCCAGACCACCAACAATGTCTTCAACTCTTCCCTCTTTGCCGTCATCTCCCCCAACAGCCTGCTGTCGTGGCAGAGGGTCAGGCTGGCTCACAGCTTGGCACATACCGGGGAAGAGTGGGCCAAAACCTTCTCCAAGTACAACTCTGGTCAGTAGAGTACACTAATAATCTTTATTTGTGTAGCACCATCCAAATCACAGGTACAAATCACTTTACACTGGAATAAATAAGAATAAAAAGATTAAATCAACAGTAAAAGTAAAAAGTAATGTCAACAAAGCAGGAAAAATTAAAAGCAAAGCAAGAAACATAAACGTACAACATAAAGAGGAAGGTCAATGACAATTAATTAAAGAACATTACATTAAAAAGTCTATAAAAGTGAGTTTTAAGAAGTGATGTGAAGGATGCAGGTCATTACAAAGTCTAGGAATCCTGATGGCAAATGCTCCATTGCCTCTTGTTTTCAATGTAGACTTTTTTCTTTGGCTTTTGCACCACCCTTCTTCCATTCACCACCACCCACCCTCCACCCCTTTAGGTACCTATAACAACCAGTACATGGTGGTGGACAGGAGCAAAGTGAAGCTCAGCCACAGCATTGACGATGGAGCTCTGACTGTGGTGGAGCAGATCCCTGGGCTGGTGGAGTACTCCGACCAGACGCCGGTCCTGCGCAGAGGTAACAACAGATATACGTTACAATGCAGTTTTGTGTTCTCTTGGATCAGTGTTTCCTCTGTATTCATGTAGCAGTGGTGCGCCACCACAGCAAGGAAGTTACCACCACTGCTAGAGAAAATGTGAAATTAAAATTAGCATTGTAATTTAGTCTTACTGTAATCTAAAACTAAGACAAGTGCAGTCGAAATGTTTTAGAAAAACAGTTTTAGCACTACAAGCTCAATCTGACTTGGACCCAAACAGCAACAGATATGGGACAAAACTAGAATGAACCCTCCAAGTACCACAGCTGCATAAAATTAAAGAGTCTTGGATGTTTCAAGGATTCACCTTTCCCTGCTTCTTCTCCTTCCTGTAGGTTACTGGCCGTCCTACAACATCCCCTTCCACCGCAGGATCTACATGCTGAGTGGCTACAGTGAGATGTGGAAGGAGTATGGAGACGACTTCTCCTATGACCTCTGTCCCAGAGCCAAGATCTTCCGCCGGGACCAGGCTGAGGTCAACGACCTGGACTCCTTGAAGCACATCATGAGGTTCAATGGTGTGTGGCTTGGTTCCTTTGTCTTACGATGACTGTCACATCCACCTGACTCTGTATATTCACGCTGCGGGACACTTTTCTTCAGCGGGAACCTTCATTCCTTATGTGTTTTTTTTAGTTTCATTTCACTTACAGTACACTCTTGTAATATTTTTTGTCCCCCACAATGAAACTGGGGGACAATGGATCAGCCCGGTCCATCCTTCTATCTGTCATGCACAATATCTCTGATCTATCTATCTATCTATCTATGATGTGTGTCATAGCTCCATTCTGGCTTTTTTGAAATTGTTCTGATTGGCCTAAGGGGGGCACTAAAACGTTTGTTTACTTGTTGGCTTTTGCCGAAACTTGGGGGAATGATGCATCTCACCACTGCGTTTTCATATTTTCAAAGTTACACTGATCAGCCCAAGGTGGAGCACTACATCATATGTTCGCTCATCCATGTGTCGTGCAATATCTAAGACACCACTGATCTGATTTTGACAAAACTTGGGGAAAATGACGCATCTCAACGCTGCATTCTAGTTTTCAAAATTACACTGATTGGCCCAAGGGAGAACTACAATTACAGCTCTAAACAAGCTGACATCTGTTAATGACTGGCCCAGACAGGGGCTTCATCATTTGTAGGGGACGACATGTTTACTGTTGCCTTGTTTCTATGTAATCCTCATCAGTCATCCTCTTTTTTCACAGTGCAACTGATGAATTACTGTTTATTGTTTTTTGTTTTTAGACTACAAGAAGGATCCATACTCCAAGGGCGACCCCTGCAAGTCCATCTGCTGCCGTAACGACCTGAACGCAGTGCACCCTTCACCAGGAGGTTGCTATGACACTAAGGTAGGATCTCGCAACATGATACTCTTTCTTTTTATTCAGGTCACACAGGTTAAGAAACATATCTAATGCTTTTAGTTTTTCTATTGTCCCTGTATTTTACTCTGCCCAGGTAACAGACTTCCACATGGCCGAGGAGTTCCGTGCCGAGGCGTTGAACGGGCCGACGACACAAGACGGCCTTCCTCCGTTCTCTTGGGATAAATTCAACAGCACTGCCCACCAGGGCCTGCCGCCTTACTACAACTTCACCTTCGTCAGCATGCAGCCCCTTCTCTTCACGCCCTGAGGTGTGTGTGTGTCTGTGTGTGTGTGTCTGTGTGTGTGTGTGTGACAGACCGACTGTGTAGAGGAGGGTAAGGAAGATTCATGAATGTATTATAAGGTGATTACTTTGCTCATTCATGTAGAGGGTCAAAGGCACAATCTGTTGTTTTTATTTTTATTTTGTGATGTAGACATCAGTCCACAGGAAATCAAAAGAATGATTTGATTTGTTTTTTCAAACTATTGCTTAAATGTTAGGATTGCATCCTACCAAGATGTTTTTAAGGCTTTTTTCTTAAGAATTTACATTTTTTGCAAGTTACGCCTTTCGTCCTAAAGAAATGGGAAACATGGCTCTCAGCCTTTCAAACTAACAATCATATTTTAAATATTTTAATGAATATCTGTCTCAGGGTAAAATGAATGATCAAGTTTGGGAATCAGTAGAGATCAATTGATTCTTAGTCTCTTTTATGTGCTTTAAATACCTGCAACCATTTGTGCCTCGGACATTGAGGGTAATGTTGTGTTTTTATAAGATGCCGAATCGATCCACTAAATCAAAGAAACACCCAGCGTTTGTGTTATGCTGTATCCAATCTTGTTTGTTCTCTGTTGGGATTTTTGTCTAAACTTTTGCAGAACTGAAAACTAGATCAGTATTTGACAAACTTTTTTTTTAAATTGCAATCATGTGGTTGAATGTCTCACTGCCTGCAAACACTATAATTTTAGTGCTAAATGAAACATTCAGTGCAATGTCATACTCAGGGCTATTGATCCAGTCAGCTGTCTGCTATTATGCCTGATTTATGCATCTATTTTTGTATGTATGTCTGTTGGTGAAATGCTGCACTTTCAAAATGATACTTCTTATGTTCATTGTTTATTAAAATTTTATAATTCTACCCATACAGTCCTGCATCTTGCGTCTTGTTTTATACATTAGTAACTAATAACCAGCCTTTGGAGGTTTAGAAGATTGCCCAAATGCCATTTGATTGAGCTTCAAGTTGAGTCACTCACATGACCCAGCTTGGCATGTTTTTAATTTCAGTCTGACAGACAGGAAATGAGTCGGATCAGCATATTTCAATAGTATTCTGTAGAAGAACCAATACTGGGAACAGAAATGGCTTGCATGGCTGCTTTGTGTCTGTGGTTTTTTTTTTTTAACCATGTGAAATTTGGACATTTAGCTGCTGTTAACCGCAGTGACTTGCAGTGAGTAGGACAGAAAAACAAGCTTGGATTTCTGCATCACCAAGTGACCAAAATAAGGAGCGTAAAGGTCGGGACCTCGGTGCCCAATGCCCACAGTCTTCTTGTGTAACAGAAACACAAACCTCCCCCCCTCACCCCCCGCCACTCTCTTTCAGAGCCCATGGGGCACATTGAGTGATTCACTCTTTCCTATCAAATGGAGGAACTGAAACGTCTGTTAGGGCGCTCTATATTCATTTCGTAAATCCTACCCTCTCATCCCTTCTCTCTCTCACTCTATCTCTCACTCACACTCTCTCTCTCTCTCTCTCTCTCTCTGTCCCTCCCACTCTGTCTGTCATAGTTCGCTCTGGTTTCACTACATGTTGTTTTTTTGCCTCCAACACATCTTTTGCCTACAGAGGAGAGTAACAGAGCAGCAAGTCTCCACAAGTGCTCACCTTGCTCCAGCCATGGCGAGGAAGGTTTGTCCTCCTGGCACCACGTGGGACAAGCTGCTCCTCATCTGCATGCCCCCCATACCCCCCAGAGTAACCATACCGCAGCCTAAACCCACAACAGGTGAGTCCAGCTGAACCTCTCTCTCGCATTCTTCTTCAAGTCCGTTTTTTGTTGTTTGTTTCTATAAACTCAAACTCTCTATTCTGTTTTTAATTCCAAGATATGAATGTGTTTATGATGTTTTGTTTTTTCGTATGCCTGCTTGAGTCTGGTCTCAGGAGGGTCTCAGGATCGCTTGTCTTAGTCTTGCCCACTTTTGGATGTTGACTTGACCTTTTCCTGCCTATCCAAAAATTTGAAGAGATACGTTCTCTTCCACCTAGCCCACCTTTGTTTATTTTGTCCCCAATACTACAAAGAATGTAAAGGATTACTAATGTGTACAGTATGTAATGGCCCTCAAACTTCTGTGCATTGATCAGTCAAAATCCTATGCATTAATTAGTTGGATGTTGAAGGGTAGAGTGCAAAGCAGATAGATCTACATCTCTGTTGATCCTCAAGAAACTCCTCAAGCACTGTTTGTCTTTTAATTTCATTTCAGTTGTAGTTGCCCTAAATAGTACTTTAGGTTGCAGCTAGGGAGGAAAATCCACCAAGACTGCTGAGAGACAGAATGGCTTCCTAGACCAGCAGTCATGCATGCATTCAGGTCCTATTTTTAGATGTTCGTAATTAAAGAAATTCGTAAGAAATGAGACTGTTACTACGAATTGCACTTAAAGAGCCTTCTTAAGAACTTTATCAAATTTCTTCTTATGTCATTTCTTAAGATCTATCTTCAGAACACATTAATGAATCCGGTCCCCGGTCTTGAAATTGACTTGGACTCGACTAAAGGTGGTCTTGACAACAGCTGTGCTCCTTTAGAAACTGATTGATGCTTAGAAATCCCAGTTAGCGGTCTTCTCCTGAGTAAGAATACGGATCATATCGCTGTTGAACATGTAAACCATTTCCCCAGTGAGGCAGTGACTCCATCTTTTCCCATCAGCACCGCCCCCCGCTGTTGTCGTCCAGCTGAGAGCCACTGCCCCTGCGGCCCAGGTTGACCCTTTGCTGGTGCTGAGTCCGGCTCTGTGGGTGTTGTCGGCGCTGCTGGCAGTGGGATCCATCCTGGCTCTGGTCCTCTGGTCCATCATATACAGACGACAGACCAGATACAGCAGAGCCGCAGGTGAGGAGGCAGAGACATGATGAACCAGTCAGGAGGTTCAGAATTCTATCACAGCCATTATGGTTGGACGATATCAGAGGAGGAAAGTAACTAAGTACATTTACTCAAGTACTGCACTTAAGTATAATTTTGAGGTACTTGAACTTTACTCCACTACATTTCAGAGGGAAATATTTCCTCCACTACATTTATCTGACAGCTGGAGTTACTGGTTACTTTGCAGAACATGCAAAACATACAATAAGCTCATAAATTATGATGCATTGTTAGAGTTTAAACTCCCCAACAGTATATGGAGCAGTTAGAAATACTTCTTACAGGTTAATGCATTAATAATTTAACACTCTGAAAGGGACTTTTCTTCAGAATGAGTACGTTTACTTTTGATACTTAAGTACATTTTACTGCTAACACTTCTATACTTTTACTTTAGAACTTTTTCTTTTAATGAAGTATTTTTCCATTATGGTATTTCTACTTTTACTTAAGTAAAGGATTTGAGTACTTTTTCGCCACTGGATGATATATCAGGCCGATTATCAGGCCAGCTTTTTATGAAATATTGGATATCAGCTAGTCAGAGATGGAGGTTCCTCCCTGACCACATCTACATAAAAACAGTTAACGAAATATTGATCTTCTTTGCATATATTGTTTATTCATTTAATTGTTCTTTTTTTTTTAATCAATTCTTCATTTAAAGGCCTAATGTATCCCAGAGTTTCCCCAACAGTTGAATAGGTGCAGTCGGTCACCCTGCCTTAAGTAGTTGCTATTCTCCTCAAAGAATTTCATTATTCTGGGTTTCAGTGGAGAGTTTTAGTGTCACATGATGGTCTAAATGTTGTTAAACACTGAATACTTGTAACTCTTTGGCATGAAATAGGTCAATTTTGTCAGCTATCAGTTGATTGAACCCTAGTTATTGTAATAACAGGGAGCTACTTAAATAGGATTTATATACATATTAGATATTGTGTCAGTGTGTGATATTGCAGCCCCTGCTTTCATCCCTGTGTCTTTTATTCCTGCACTGGTGTGGCTCTCTTTAATCGTGTACAGTAGGACAACACGGTGTTTTTCAAGTGTTTATGGAGTGGTGGGTATGTCTCATAGTGTGTCAGCCAGGGGATCTAACACACAGAAGCAGCGTTTGAGAGCAGTGTGGAGGAAGTGGGGTTGCAGGCAGGCAGGTGATGAAGTGTGACGTTCATCACACTAGAAACTCCCCAGTTTCTGTTCTCTTCTTCTCTGGGGTCCCATGGGTCAGCCCCACTCCCTGACTAGCTATTCTCGTTTCAACACACATCCGTTGGTTAAAGAGGACAAACGAGGTCTTTAAAGGGCCTTGAAAACATAAACTGACAAAAAGGCACACAGAGAGATGCTACCGTTGCACACAGAATCACATGCACCCATTATTCTAACATTACAGCTTTATGTATGAGAGGCTGGAGTCATTGCATGGAAAGGTAGATGCTCCGCACGCCTTCTGCCATTAAACTCCTCACTGAGGCGACTGCATTGTTCAGCCTCTGCCTGTCAATAGAGCTTTATCCATGAGACAGCCAGGAATGTAAAAAAAAAAAGGCGAGAGGTATTTATCTTTGTCCATTTAGTGGTTGTGACACACAGTCCATGTTTTGTGAGATGTTATGCAGAAACGTTTGTCTTGTAAAGTTTTCAAGATTTTTGTGTTTTTTCACTAGTCGACAAAATGTTTTAGGCTAGAATTTATGTACTATTTACAGTTTAATATGTATAAAAATATGATGTTACAAAGGCGGAAATCCTCCAAAGTACTTATCTTAACTAGTAACATCTATTTGACTTAACGTTATTATTTAACTTATCCATTTGACTGCCACTCTGACCCTCCTATATAGAAATATAATATGTTGACATATATTTAAATATTCAATTTTGGCCATTTTAAAATATTTGTATATAATAAATATGTACAAATACATTCAAGGAATATATATTCTGTAAATATGTTTATCAAACTAATACATGTATTAGTAAATAATGTACATATGTGTGGATGGGTGGGATTTGAAAGCCTTTTTTATTCTTTATTATACTGTATTATGGGAATATATTCTTGCTCTATTTTTTTTGCTCTACCTTTTCTCTCTTTCCCCTCTGTATAGTGCATGACTTTCTTGAATAACTGAAAACAATAAGTATCCAAGAAGAAGAAGAAGAAAATATATCAGTGCATTATATTTTCCTATGGGCAGTGCTGCTCAAAGTCTAGTCTGAAGATCCACTAGCTGTCCTAATGAACAATACATGATATTCAATGTCAATATTCAATGATATTCATTTTATTGTCTTTTGTTGCAGGAGACTTGGAGCCAGGAGTGGAGCCTCTTGCCAAACCAGAGCCGCCTGTCAAAATCCCCTCAGCGCCTTTAGAAAGAAACGTTCAGGCAGAGATGCTGCAGAGAGCAGCGCAGGCCCCCTTCGCCTGTTCTCACCTGGATGTTGGGGCCCAAACAGGCTCCAGGTGGGAGCAGGGCTTCACCGCCTGCAGGGGCCCCGCAAAGCATGCTGGGAGGGAGGGGGGCGGAGGCCTGGTGGCATACAGCACAGCGAGAGAACACAGGATCCCACTTCCTGCCACAGAGCTGGGTGGCACCGCCTTAGTGACAACCAAAACTGTTTAGGTGTGTGTGTGTGTGTGTGTGTGTGTGTGTGTGTTCTTCAAATGACTTTTTCTTCCTGTTTTGTTTGTTCTATCCAGACTTGGGATCTTCTTCTATCTCTACCATGTTTTTATGGGTTTTTTCACATCAGGCTGTAGTGGCCCGCATTAAATTAGTCCACTTTTGACCACATGATCTTTTTAAAAGACATTGTTTTCCGGTGGAAGTGGACTCTCTGTTTTTTGTTGTTGTTTTCTCCGATGGTTCAAGTGTCATTTTCTTAGGAACTTCAAATCATACTTCTACTTCAACTAAGCCTCACCTGAGAGGTTTCAAACTATTATGCCTAGTACGGCTGAATGTATAAAACCATGAGGAATTGAGAGGCACTCGGATTTTCCACACTTCCTTCTTGTTCGAGGAACAAATTCAGTTCCCCTGTTTTTTATATTTCCTCTAAAAGCTCTCATATCTCTAACAAAGGGGTTCAGCTTGTAGAGCCTAAGCCTTTGTATCTTGGGGAGAGAGGAGCTGGCCCATGTGTGTCAGGGGCTGTGAGGTCACTGATGGCCTGGACTGAGCGCACTCTCAGGCGTGGGAAGTTTGTTTAGTGTTAGTGTGGTTGTGTGGATTATTTGTGAGCTGTTAATTGAAGAGCCATTATGTCCTTAGTGAAGTGAAGAGGCATGTGTTACTTTGGAAAAGCTGTGTTCTTGCTGAAAGTCCTTCATGAAACAAGCACCTCTGCTGTCTGAGGTCAACCAGCCACATTGATCTGTTTGCTCTGTCTACTGCAGCTTTCCTTTTGTTCCAGTTTCAAGTGCGTCTCAAGACAATATTGGGGCTATTGTGTCATTTTGGATTAGTGATTTATTCTTCTATGCCTTATTAAATTATAGAAATGGCTGATATTTTGTGCTTGAATAGATTTTGGCCCACAGCCGATGTATTGTTTGAGTGTTTGAAATTTAATGTAACTCAGATTTGTGGAGTACAGAGTTTTGAGTAATTTATGTTAAGTACATAATTGAGCAAACTGGCTAATAAATTTAAATGCATTTAATTGTTTCCTTTAATGTGATATGGAATGATTTCTGTTTGCATAATTTTATACAGAAACCACCACTTCATGAAATATTGTCAGATAAAAGCTAATGTGTTATGTGGTAAGTTGGACTCCAATAATGCCATGTATATTGTAGGATATTTCTCATCTTCTCTTTAAGCTGAATTATATGTATGTGCTGTTTTTTAATATACAGTTTTAGTTGTACAGCAGCCATTTTCAGGGACTGGTGGTTAATTTTTTTTTAATAAACAAATATGCAAAATCAAACTGTATTATGTGTACTATGATGAGGACATTATCACAAAATGAATATAAAAACATGCCAAACAATGGCACATTTAAACCTAACAGTGTATTTCACCCATCACTTAATACAACACAAAACAAAAATCAGCATATGGAAATATTTCTGAGTTTATTAAAACATAAGGTAGCATAGTTTTGGTACGAAAGAGAAATATTCTCAGATGTCCGATATATTATGACAAGTATTGGTTTGATATAGTCTTTACAGTAGAACTAGCTATTTACACGGTAAATAATTTTGTCACATATTCTTAATCAATAAGCTTTCTGCAGGAAATATCTACCTAAATATGAATGGAGAACTATGTAAAGGTAAAAGTAGAGAATAGTACATTCAACATCTTTCCTCATTTTGGGGTTTTCTTCTCAGTTGGACATAAAAAAAATAAGACCATTGAACTCAAGGGGGCACTCTCATACTAACAGCCATATAGTGCACGTGTGAATGGTAATTGTCCACAGGCTGGATGTACAGTATATATAAGTAAGTATATATTATATAAGTATATCTATAGGCAGGTTTCTCTTGGATACTCTTACAAATATGTGTAGGGATGTGACATCACAGGTAGTATAATGACAACAAATGCATTTTTCATTTGAAAAAAGTGAAAGGAAAAATCCACCCTAAAAGACTTCAACTTTGCATTTCAGAGCCCATTTTCTTGTTGGATAACTGGTCAAACAAAAATGATGACGATGTGACGTCACGCTGAGATATTTCCAGCACAGCTACAATGGAGTTTGATAGCAGAAATTTTTCAGTTATCTAAAACATCAACAGTAAACATCAGATTTCAGTGTCAGCTCCTCAGAATCAAAGAGCAAGAGCTTCTTTCTAGATCCACCATTTTGCACCGATGTTCAACTCGTACAGGGCAAACCCATCGTAGAAGAGGAAGAGAAAACAATTTCTCCACTGACATTATAGCCTCAATAGACCAGAATGCAATACAGCCTTAACACATTGAGTTTTGAGGGATGAAATTCATTCAGGGAAACGTAGGAAATCACTAACTGGAGCAGAAGTAGACGAGGCAGGTTGAGGGAAAGTGGGTACACCAAAAAAGTAAATGACAAAACCTCATCACAAAATAACTCCTGAACATCACAAATTGATATCTAAGAGTGTAAGACTCTCTGAGGGTGAATGCTGGGACACCTATCTGGCGAGAAACATCAGTTCATTTTAGCTGGTTGATGGATCTTCAGGAAGGTGTCTCTTGAGGGGAAATACGTACAAGTGGAAATGGGGAAGTGGGTGATGAGAAGTGAGAAAAGAGTAGAGTTCGGGGGCAAATACAGAGAACTGTGACGTGGGGCGGAGGGGGGATCCAGATACAGGTGTGGTCATGGCAGAAATCTCACTTTTCAAATGCCTGCTACACTGCTGCTGCTCCACCCCCTACATGAATCATGTAGAAAAGCCAGAAGTGCTGATGCAGGCCGAGAGGCACTTCGACGACGGCTACTACCACACCGATGTGGTGCGTGGTCACAGGTAGGTGCTGGGGCTGTCGGTCACAGCCAGGTGGAAGTACTCCGGCAGGCCGTCGCCCTGCAGGCTGCTGTTGGTCTCCCTCCGGCGGACCTTGGTGGACAGGGTCTTCCTCTTGCTGAAGTCCTCGCACCCGTCCGCGCGGTTCTCCAGGCAGGACACGATCATCTCCGCCAGGTCCTGCTGCAGCCGCTGGAAGTTCTCCCTAACAGAGAGAGGCCGGGATTTATTACTATTACTGCAAATTTAGCTTTTATGGTTATTAAGCTTTTTCTATAGCATGCAGGTGAGAGATACCAAACAGAGAGAGCGGATGTAGTGAGCAGAGATGGAAAAAGTGCTCAAATCCTTTACTTAAGTAAAAGTATAGAAGTAAGATGTACTTAAGGACCAAAAGTAAAAGTAGGCTACTCATTCTGAAGAACGGTCCCTTTCAGAGTGTTAAATTATTGATGCATTAACCTGTAAGAAGTATTTTAATGTTGTCGGTCTAACTGCTCCATATACTGTTGGGGAGTTTAAACTCTAAAAATGCATCATATTTTATGAGCTTATTGTATGTTTTGCATGTAAAACCTTATTTTGCAAAGTAACCAGTAACTCCAGCCGTCAGATAAATGTAATGGAGTAAAAAGTAGAATAATTCCCTCTGAAATATAGTGGAGGAAAAGTATAAAGTCTCACAAAATGTACAGTACTTGAGTAAATGCAGCCTACTTAGTTACTTTCCAGGACTGTGTTGTACTTACGCTGTCGGCGGTGTTGGTAAGTTGTATTCTGCCCCCGTCACGCCTGTTAACCAGTATGTCATCTCCTTGCCTTTACCCTATGGACCAGGTACACATGGACACACACACAGATCAAAGTATTACTCAGGACCTACACTTATGTTACTGTATGTATACTGAATAACCAACTCCACTTTCGCATAAACCCAAACCCTGCGTACCTTCAGGTAGGTCTCTCCTCTCTTTTCATACTCGAACTTGCAGTCTGTCCTCTGCAGGATGTTGATGGTGGACTGGCTCACATGGATTCTCAGTGCTGGAAAGACGACATGGGAAAGGTTTATCAGACTCTAACCCCCAGCTCTCAATTTAAACCTGCATTACTGTGAGTGTATTACATATGAGTTTGTGTGTGTTGTGTCTTACGCAGGCCTGTGGACTCCATGCGCGAGGCGGTGTTGACTGTGTCTCCAAAAAGACAGTAGCGAGGCATCTTGTTCCCCACCACTCCTGCTGCACACGGCCCTACAAAACAAACACGCATTTGTAACTTACACTGACACACTCATATATCGTCGCTGTCAGGTGAAAACCTTGTAACTCACTTTGGTGATTTTCATGTTTTAACTTCATTTGAAGAATTGCATGGTCTTCTATGGATTGTAAAAGTTCTACAACCCTTTGGCTTATGAAAACCTTTCAAAACCTATTGGATAAACTAAAGCCTTTCCAGTATATCATAGCCTTAAAGCAAAGCTACCAGACATGCTGTAAAGGCCACAGGGTGTGTTTTCTTTGCAGAGATGGAAATGCTGGATCTTTGTTACCTGAGTGCACCCCGATACGGATCCACAGAGGGATGCCAGGCAGGTGCTGCAGCTGGAAAGTCCCGACAAATGCCAGGATGTCCAGGGCCATGTGGGCGATGTCCACTGCATGCCTGTTTCCATTCCGCTTGGGCAAACCTGATGCAACCATGTACGCATCTCCTATTGTCTCAACCTGAGAGAGACATAAAAAAGAGGAGAAATAATGTCATTAAGATGATTATATGTCTGTGTAGAATAACATGCTTTTGGGTTTTATGCCAAAAGCAAGCAAGCTTTTAATTTTAGCTTTTAATTTTAGCTCAGGTTTCAACTACTTTCAATTTTTAGATCACTCTCTCCCATCCAGTCAAAATCTGTTTCAAATCTGTTCCATCCTATCGGAATGAATCAAGAGTTTAGAATTAAAATGGACAAACTACATACAACAACAAGAAAAAAACGAGTCCTTATGCAGCAGAATAGCCCTGCCTGAGACCTTCTAAGCCTAAATTTCTCCCTTGGCCAGGTTGCTGCCCCTTTGACTGACCGGTACTACAGTAGATGATCGGTTCAGGCATGAGGGACCCAAGCTTATAATTTATGCATGTATTGTTAGTTTTAAGTAAACTGTTATAATGCTTTTTTTTAAAATGCTGTTTTAATGCTGTTTTTATGCTGTAAAGCAGTGATTCTCAAACTTTTCCATATCAAGGACCCCTAATTTATTCCACATTAGAGCTACGGACCCCCATTTGATGAGATTTTGTCTCTTGGACCTAAATCTGAGAATATGTTTTTTTGTTAGATATGATTTTATCCAGAATTCTGTGACTATCTGTATTGTAGGAAGAGAAACATCAGTGAAACTATGATCAAAATAGTCATTCTTCTACATTCTCTAATTGTGTTAACTTGAAATAATGCTGAAGTTTAACAATTCATCAATTTGCTGGGGACCCCCTGGAACCCCCTGAAGGACCCCTGGTGGTCCCCGGACCCCACGTTGAGAACCGCTGCCGTAAAGTGCTTTGAGTTATTGAGAAAGCGCTACATAAATAAAATGAACGTACTATAAGCTTGCCTCCTGTCTGTCACACTGAGTACCTTGTAGACGTCATGGTGGTCCAGGATGCTGTCGAAGTTCTTGTAGATGTCGTTGAGCATGTTGACCACCTGCATGGGCGTGCTGTAGTGGCAGAGGGTGGTGAAGCCCACGATGTCGCTGAAATACACCGTCACCTCCTCAAACAGCTCAGGCTGCACTCTGCCCGTCTCCTTCAGTGAACGCACCACGGGCCTGGGGGAAAAACAGGGGGATTTCTCAACTGATGGCTTCTGATAACACAAAATGTCTTAGCTGTCAATTACATTTCAAACGCTTATGGATTATGAGATGTACATGGGAATATGTCTTTGCCTGGAGCTGCAAACGGCTCTCATGGTGGTCAAGATCAAGACTATTTAATAAGTACATTCATTTGGCAAGGACAATCATTGTTTTGCCTCGTATTTCTCTAACATTTGTAGTTAACAATAATTTTATAATAATATTAACCTGTATTTATATTACATTTTCAAATTGGAGAAGGAAAATTAGGTAAAGCAGTTAATGAATATTGAAATAAAATAAAATAGAATAAATAAATGGTTCCTGCCACAAGGATACAAGTGGAGTAAATAACAGACCAGGCCGATACGATAGAATTACAGACAAGGCAACAAGAATAGAAATAAATCAATTCATAAGAGCAAAAGATTATAAAAAGGCCTTATGATAAAAGCAGCAGTAGCAGGTGTGTAAAGGCAGCTTCTCTCTATTTGGCTGCTATCTCTATCTTTATTATATCTCTGCCATAAGATAAACCGTCATAGTAATCTGGAAATGATTCTATAACTGAACTGAAAGGTGGTCTCGCATCTCCCTTTCAACTTTTCAACCTCTCATAAATAACTCAACAGTGTATTTAGATATCAATCGATCAAGTAATGTTTATTTATATAGCACATTTTGTACAGTCGAATAAAATGCAATGTGCTTCACATTAGAGATAAAAAAATAAAGTGCGGAAAAAACTTATGAAAATAAGAAATCAATAAAATGCATAAAAAGAGAGAAAATGGAAATCAACAATAAAAACGAGACACAATAAAAAAAAATATAAAAGTAATAGATAGAATAAGATGGAAAAATTAAAGATTAAAAACAAAATAGCGGTTCCTATGAAAAAGTTTCAAGTTTATTTTCCATCTACATAAAAATGCATTGGAATTTTGACCTTGTGTTTAAAGATGTCAGTGGCCTCATCTCCCTCAGATGTGTATCTGTAGATGTAAACCTACCCAGGTAGCAGCATGAAGTTGAGGCGATCGGCCCTGTCCCTCTCAGCTTTGTACAAAGACGTTCTCTCTTCCACCAGATGCTCCAGGTTTCTGGAGTACATCTGCAGACGACGGATCAGATTGTCCATGTATGTCTCACTGGCCTGGTTGTGCAGGTTGCTAAGTTACAGGAAACAGGCAAAATGCAAAACGCCGTCAAATGCATTGATAGTCAGAGCTTTGAATTATTTGATGACATCGCTGAGTTATTTAGAAGGAGACTGAAGAGGAAAATACCATATAGCACTGGAGAGTATCAGAGTATCATTGACACTGTTGGGTAAATGATAGAGATGAACCTGGTCGATGGACGTGTGATGTTGACGTACCTGAATATCTTACGCAGGCTTCCTTCTATCTTCTTAAAGTCTGGCCTCCGTTCTGGGTCTTCATCCCAGCAGTTCTTTATCAGCATGTACAACTGTATCCATATGCACACAAACATACACACATGGAGAGAGAGAGAGAGAGAGAGAGAGAGAGAGGAATCAAACATTTTCCCTAATTTATCCAACTTTGATGAAACCAAGCAAGTATACAATATAATCTTTCATGCACAGAGCGTGTTAACAACAAATACCCGCAGCGTTTTGGCTCTTACCTCTGCCTCACTCTCTGATCCACCGTTTAAGTTGAGGTCAGGTCTGAAGACGCTCAGCCCACTGGGATACTGCACTCTGTATATCTTCTCTGAGGAACAGGAGGAACAGATAGAAAGCAACTGTCAGAGTCTGTGATGACTGTATTTACATATAGTGACTAATAGGAGGTGCTGTTGCATCACTTTGTCATCACTGTTGTAGAAATGATGTGCTTTTGCACAGGCTGCTGTGCCCAGGCAACTAAAAACGAGTCATACTACAGTAACAGTATATAAAATAAACTCACTAATTGCACAATCACCCTCATTCATTTGCATTGCCTCATTATCTTGGTATACCTGTAAGGTTGGAGCAGGTCTGTGTATAGAACGGGGCCCGCCTCATGACAATCTCATGGGCGATGATGGCATAGCTGTACACATCGCCTTTTTGAGACACACCGTCGTTACGGAGATGCTCCGGGGCCGTCCACACATCTGAGAGGAGAGGAGAGGGAGAGGAGAGGAGAGGAGAGGAGAGGAGAGGAGAGGGAGAGGAGAGGAGAGGAGAGGAGAGGAGAGGGAGAGGAGAGGAGAGGAGAGGAGAGGAGAGGAGAGGAGAGGAGAGGAGAGGAGAGGAGAGGAGAGGAGAGGAACACATATGACAATATATGAGAAATGAGTACCTTTAGGGTTTGATTGCAAAATAGCTTATACTCTATGACTTGACAACACTCTATACATAGTTGACATAACATTTAGCACAATTGAAATAAACATAGTTGAGCCTCCATCCTTGGTGCACACACATTTTTTTTAGATCAATAATCAACCTCATAGATGAAATGAAACACTCCGAGTCTCACCTCTCCCTGGGTGGAGGATGGTGTGGCAGCCAAAGTCGGTGATCTTGACCACCATGCGGTTGTCGACCACACAGTTGGTGGACTTGAGGCGGCCATGGGCCTCAATGTTACTGGAGTGGAGGTACGACATGCCCTGTAGCAGATACAAGGACGGAGAATAGCACTGAACAGGGTGGTAAAGTGTCGACTGACAATGGAATAATCTGTTTTTGCCTTTTTCCTGAAATGTAAGGTTGAACACAATACTATGAGCTAATTGATTAGCACTCCTAATACAGCTACAATAGCCTGAATATCCAAAAAGAAAAATCTACATCCCCAGAAAAAAACATGATAACAAAACCAAAGGACCTATAAATACCTTTGCTATGTCATACATGACTGATATCTTGAACTCCATGTCCATGAACGTTTCATCAGGGTAGGAGATCCTATCATTAAGAACGTGCTGTAAATAAAACAAGAGAAAGACGCTTATTTTTTATATTCTGATTTCACTGTGATTACGTGTGTTCATGCATGTAGAAATAGCGTCCAGAATTTTCTTTGCTATGCGTAAGCAGTGTCCTGTAAACTGTGTGTCAACGGCTTATCAGATGAGCAATAAAGTCCCTGTAAGTGGGAGGAAAACTAGGCTGCTGGTCGTAAAAACCATCTACTCATGTTGTGCCCCTCCCCAAACCCTCAGCCACATGTCCCACTCAGGTGTGTAATGTCATATCAGCAGCATAGGAGAAAGGCCAGTTTTTGTGTGTGGGTTGTGCACATGGCATTGCATCATGAGGCATATTAACTTTTAATCAATCAATCATTTTGTACAATCAAATACAGTACAATGTGCTTCATATTAAAGTGCATGAGAAACAATAAAATGCACTATAATAAAAGGGAAATTAACAATAAATGGAGAAAGACAGCAAGACAGAAAAGGATTAAGATAAAAAAAGAAAAAGAAAAGATTAAGAAAATAAGAGTTCCTATAAAAGGCTAAACAGGTAGTTCTTGGGCTTGTGTTTAAAAATGTCTGTAGTGGTCTAATGTCTATCTTGGCGATGTCAGTGCTGATACATACTGACACATATGGTAGAAGAGCAACAGGACCTGATACGTAGTGCAAAGGGAAAATGTTTGATGGATTGCTCTTACCCTGAGGGAGCCCCTCTCACAGAGCTCAAACACCCCAAACACGCCATATTCAAACTTCACCGTGCCGTAGAACTTGGTCAGGTTGTAGTAATCAATACGCAGGAGCTGAAATGTGGAGGAACGGAGTGGGAGGGGAGTGAGTGACAGGGAGGTTAGACAGAAAGGGTAAAGAAATGTTAAATTAAATGTTAAATGATATGATAACTTGATACTCTTCAACACAACTCATGTTAATAATAACATATGACAAATGTGTATAATTGTAAACCAGAAACATGGATGCGCTGAAAATGGCCCATCCTTTATAAAAGACTAGAATGGAAACCTCTCCAGGCGACTTTTCTCACTCGTTCATTCGCGCTCTACTACTTTTATCACCGAGTTGTAAGACAAAGCCCTAAATCTCATTTATTGGCAGGGAGATAGAAAGCCACAAATGACTCTCATAACTAGGAAAATCCTCAGCCGTTAAAAAGTTACGATATGCAAACTAGTGGTCAAGGCTGAGCGTCGTCCGTTACCACTCGCAATGAAGTTGGCTTGTGCAAACTAACCAGGAAGGGAAAGTGAATGTGGAGTTTAAGAGGAAGGAAAAGAGGAAGACAGGCTTTGTTTACAGACCTGCAAAATGTGATTTACCACGCGCAACTGCTACATTGCAATGTCAGACTATACTCTTTTGGGATATTTTTGATGGTATTTCTGCTGTATTAGATAGCAAACAGGAAAGCAGCAATAAAGATGAGAGATAGAAAGGATGATTCATGACAAAGGTCATGCGCTGGTCTCAAACCAGCTACACAGCGTACTTGGCATTTGTCTGCTGAACCATCATATACCGCCATATATTAATGTCAATTTTTTCTAATGCCTGCATGAGCTCAGAGTAAGAGGGGTCTTACAGTGTTGAGCTCAATTTTCTGGTTCTCGCTGAAGTTTCCGTCTGCGTGTTTCAGCTCTTTCAAGATTACAGGCTGAAGGACATGGAGAGAGGATGCATTAATCACACAGTCAGACACAGATCAAAAAGGCTTTACATAAACCATTGTTTTATTTCATTCTTCTTAAATCCAGATGTTCTTTTGGGAAGTTGCAATGCTCTGTGATACCTTTTTGTCATAGCGGCCCCGATGAATGTGATATGTGCTGTCCTTCCTCTTATCCTCATCAATCTGTTAGCCGCACACACACACACACACACACAAACACACACAGTAATGATAATGACTGATAGCCCAATACAGCAGTTCCTTGGTTCATTATCTCAACAAGTACTAAGAGTTGCTGAGAAATGATTGCACTCAAATGCAATCATTTGACAAATTTCATAATTTCATAATATATATAATACCTAACTTCCCCTGATTTTATCTTATCTTGGTTTATCTCATCTAATCTCACCTGACATGGGTCAGGTCACACCACTTTACATCACCTCATGTCAACTCATGTCATCTTATCTCATTTTAATCTCTCATCTCGTCTCATCTTATGGCAATTCATGTGATCTCATCTCATTTCATTTTGTCTCATTTCATGTTCTCATCTCATTTTGACTCATTTCATGTTCTCATCTCATCTCAGTTTGTCTTATTTCATGTTCTCATCTCATTTTGTCTCATTTTGTGTTTTCATCTCATCTCATCTTGTTTTATTTCATGTTCTCATCTCATTTTGTCTCATTTCCTGTTTTCATCTCATCTCATCTCATCTTGTTTTATTTCATGTTCTCATCTCATTTTGTCGCATTTTGTGTTCTCATCTCATTTTGTCTCATTTTGTGTTCTCATCTCATCTCATTTTGTCTCATTCCATGTTCTCATCTAATCTCATCTCATCTAATCTCATTTTATCTAATTTCATGTTCTCTTCTCGTCTTAAATCCTCTCATCTCGTCTCATTTCATGTTCTCATCTTGTTTTATCTTGTCTTATTTCATGTTATCTCATCCCAATTCATGTCCTCATCTCATATCATCTCATCTAATTTCCTGTGATCTCATCTCATTTCATGTTCTCATCTCATCACATTTTGTCTCATTTCATGTTCTCATCTTATCACATGTTCTCATTTCATGTTCTCATCTCATTTTGTCTCATTTCATGTTCTCATCTCATCACATTTTGTCTCATTTCATGTTCTCATCTTATCACATTTTCTCATTTCATGTTCTCATCTCATCTCATTTTGTCTCATTTCATGTTTTTGTCTCATCTAATCTCATCACATCTCACGTTAAATCCTCTCATCTTGTCTCATTTCATGTTCTCATCTCGTTTTATCTCGTCTTATTTCATGTTATCTCATCTCGATTCATGTTCTCATCTCGTATCATCTCATCTAATTTCATGTGATCTCATCTCGTCTTGTCTCATCTAACTGCTTATTGATGAGCCCACAGTGAAAACCTGATAATGATACTGATAATCTAAGATGCATAGTGCAGAGCATGTTTACCTTCAGAGAGACCTCCTTCTCGTCCAGCGGGCCAATCAGGTCTGGGTTGATGTGGGACCACTTCTTCTGGATGAAACGCTCCTTCCTGTTCTGTCTGTCATGAGACACACGCACAAAACACACACACACACACACACACACACACACACACACAAATAAAACATGCACACACACACATACAGGAGCGCAGGGGGAATTTATGCGATAACCTTCTTGCTTTGCTGGTTTACTAAGTTTACCAATCATGGTAATTATAATAATGTCTAAAAATGATTGTGGTAATGATTTATTGATGTTAAAATGCCACTGTAATAGAATTAGAAAAGAGGTGTCTGCTTGTCTGTTTACCTGTAGAAGATGAGAGCGATGGCTGTCACCACTACCACAGTGATACTCAGAACTATCACAATGATATTCTGCGGATTCGAGCCTGGACACACACACACACACACACACACACACACACACACACAAGGGCATTCACAGGTAAGAATCCACAGTGTCGCCTGGCATAAAGGCCATGAAACAACGCTCTATTTCTATATGACAATATGACTTTAAACGACAGCCTTGTTGACCGTATGGTGAAACAGTCTTTAGGCTGCAGTGAAGTGCAACATAAACCTCTAGCCACCCACTATCTACACTATCTCTACACTATCAGTGTTTATGTGTGTATTACCACTGAGATTAGCTGGCCGGTCCTTTGGCAGACCCCCTGCCCAATGCAGGTCGGGGCTTGTGTCCATCACTGTGGTTTTATTCCGAGACGTGTCGAACACAAACAGGGTTTTGTACTGGAGAGGGAGACAGAGCAGCGACAAAGGGTCATCTTAAAGCAATATTCCACTTAGTTTTAACATGGGGGTTATTTGGCACTTGACCGCCATGAAAACCAGAATATAAACTACTCACCAAGATCAGATGCAGCTGGACGAGTTTGTAGCGTTTGGATTTTTACTTCCCATTCATTTGAATGAGGCCACGAAAATAGCCTGAAAACTGACATTTAACACGTTGGTGAACAGATTGAACAACAGATCCCGCTACTGTGATTTTCAACTGACTGTGGGTCCAACATTTTAGAACAGAATTTCGCCGAATAGCATTTTTATTGATAGAAGAGAACATAGCGGAGGGATACTATTTAGTTTTGGGAGACCAGATCTACTTTTATTTTTAAATACTAATTTTAGTGTAAACCAAGAATAGAAATGCAAAACGATGAAGGACCCAGAATTGTTTTGTTGTTTTAAAACGGGATATGTTGTTGAATCTGTTCACAAACTAATGGGAAGTAAAAATCTGAAACCTACAAACTCGTCTCAGCTGCATTTGATCTTGGTGAGTAGATTATATTCTGGTTTTCATGTCAAGGGTCAAGTACCGAATAACCCCCATGTGAAAACTAACTGGAATATTGCTTAAACACTCAGTCGTTAAAGGAAGGCCGAGGCGTTAATGTTTAGCGGAAAACTGGACTATTTTAATGACTGAATGGATAGTGGTCTGACCTGGCCAGTGGTCTTTGACGTGTAAATCACAGAAAAGTTGGCGTCCCTGTCCCCGTGCTCATCCAGCTCATAGTGTCCTCCCATACCTGCATGCAGCCAACACACACGCACACCCACACACACACACACACACACACACACAGGCAGACCAAAGTAAGGAGAACTTTTCAATATACCATAGATTACATTTCAACTGAGTCTTTATTGTGAAAGAAATCAAAGGTTCTAACCATAATGTGTGACCTATATGTCTTTGCTCTGGATTTGATGAGGATAGTGTGACAGAATAATGAAACTTGGATTTACACAAATTCAACTGGCAAATCCAGCTATTTTGCCATGAAAAGTGACATAAAAAGTGGTTCATTTTACCCCGTTCCCTCCATTCCACATATGTTAAAAGCTGATGGCTGTCTTATGTTTTACTGAGTTACCGTTTCTGCTGGAATCTCTTTTCCCAAGTGTGAAAAATAGTAAGACTGATCCATCTATTAATCCAAGTATATTGTAAGTAAGTATATTGCCATCTCTCAATTGTTTCATCAATCATAACAGTTACAACTATAATGAACTATAAATTCATTACCAATATCTTATGCCAACAATCCTGGTAATTTTTCACACTATATTTGTAACAATAAAGTTACAACAATTCAATTCAATAAACACATGCCACTGATCTCATACCTTCAAACGAGGCGTTCCCAAACGGGTTTTCATTGAGGGGCAAAGCAGTGGATTCTTGATTTTGCTGCTGACTGAGCACCCTCTGCCTCAGCACATGGCCGAACAGCAAAGCCCCGTCATGATACCCCGCCACATAGTCATTTATCTGCACAGTGGAGAGAGAGCAGGTAGAGAGAGAGAGAGAGAGAGAGAGAGAGAGAGAGACAGAGAGACAGAGAGACAGTCAGAGAAGTAGCGGTGACATGAGGAACTACTGTTAGCTGACAGCAGTGTAAAAAGTGACGTGGTTGCTGCAGGTGTGGTTGGGTGTTACAATCGTGGCTCACTGTATCGTTGTCTCCTCCATAGTCGTAGTTCCTCTGCGGCAGAGTGACCACCAGCACGTCCTCCATAACCACACTGGATGTTGTGTTGACATAATACTCCGGGCTAGAGAAAGACAAAGGCATCGTTTTGACCCCTCCCAATTCTACACACTGTCTGCTGTTCCCATTCATGATGAGAGTGGATAGAATTAATCAAAATATCACTGAAATCAAAAACATTGAAAAACTGAAGGTGAAATCAGGACCAGGCTTACTTATAAATGTCAATGAGAATGAACATGATGTCCGGGTCAATCTTTGTCCTCATCTTTATTGAAACGATGTCATTGCGTGTCCCACACAGGATGAAAACTGAAAGAATATGAAATCAGTTTCAACTGTAAAGACAGAGACAATGTGTGAGGTGTAATGTACATTTGACCAAATTCTGTCACTGCTACAGCTGCAACACTTACATTAAGACACCAGCTACAAAATATTGTTTTCTTACATGTTTCACAACAAAATGTCAGCACTTTGCTCTATTTAGACAGTTTTGGCAAGACAATAATGAGTAATAGTTAAGATTTTTACTGTCCCATAGCACAAAATGGCCACAGTATATCAGTAGGAGGTTGATAGAGTTGCTGATGATGAATGCCAATGACTCAATAATTACCATGCCAGGTGCTGAAATTTCTGGCTAGGATTTCAATTTCCAGATTTTCAATTATTCAATTCTAATTCAGTTTTGGAACAACAACACTGAGTATGAGCTTCTTGGTCACTGATAGAGGTCGATAAAAGTCATAGATTACCTAATGCCCCTTTTAACGTTAATGTATAAAAATACGTTTGGTCAGAGTGAAACTTTCTTTTCTTTAAACAGAAACGGTTAAAAACGACAGTGTGTTGAGTCATAACATAACTACACTGTAACTCAATTTCAAGACACAAGACACCCACTGTTGCTGTATCTGTTTGGGGTGGTGAGGGCCTCCTGCAGCTCGTCCTCGCCGCGCAGCATCTCTCTCTGCGTCGATGTGGCAAAGGCGGCGGAGGGAGCTTCCATGGCATTGATGTACCTGCAGGGACAGCAAGGGGGTAAAACTGCAATGAGTGCATGAGTGAGTGTGAGTGATGCTGTCTATATATATCTATACATCTCAGTTGTATCAAAGCTTAAAAATCCTTTTGTAACTCGTCTGCTTCTCTTCATCTACATCTCCTCCTTTCTGATTGGTATAGATTTAATAAGGGAAAACAATAAAAGATCATGGCTTTTACCTGGATTCACCTCAGCAGTGTACTTCAAGAAAAGAGTAAGTGTTCCTAATGCTTTGTACATTCAGTGCATAACTGCATAAGTGTTGTTGTTGTTTTTTTCTTGCAGTCCTGAACATTCCTATCCAGATGCTCCTCTGATTTAGTTTGCTTTAGTTCATTTTACTGTAGTCCAGTTTAGTTTTAAAACATGTAAAACTGAATACAGTCAAAAGGAAAACTTCAAAAATGACACTGGAGAGGTGGAAGAAGCGACAGAGAGATTCGGAGTGACTTCCCCCCACCCCCCCCCCCACCCCCCGTGCTCTCTCACCAGAAGCAGTCCTCAGTCGTTGCGGTGTTGTTGTCCTTCCTGTAGACATAGACCCGCTCCCAAACGCCTGTCTTAAATGGGCAGGTTTCCTTCATGAAGTGGAGGAAGAAGTCCGCGATCTTGCGGGCCGGAGGCAGGATGCGGGTCAGTTTGGTCTTGTAGTCGCATGACAGGCCGAAGCTCCCAGCGGAGATGACGGGAATGCTCAGGCTCAGGTCAATTTCCTCACTGAGACGGATGACAAGGGGTCGAAGGTCAGAAGTCAACAAAAACATTGGTCGATTGGGACTGGTATCGTGAAGTGACACAGGAGAGAGTCATACTTACTCCACCAGCATGAAGGTGGCATACGTGCAGGAAGGCCCCAACATGACACATCCCACCGCTCCATCATTCTGCAGAACACAGCGCGTTGCAGTTATTCTGTCTTCACAGGGTAGTTAGCATATGTCATGTTATATTAAACCATTTGTTAAACACTTCTTCATGGTGTGTATTGCTCAATGGGTAGACCATGGCACTAACACCGCTCCCATACTGCATGAAGAAATTAAAGGAAAAATCCACCTCAGATACTCTTACACTCTTAGAGCTCATCAGTCTGTGATGTTCAGTGCAATCCTGCTGTAATTTTGTGATGAAATGTTGTAATTTACTTACTTGGTGAACCCACTTTCCCTCAGCCTGCCTCATCTACTACTTTAGTTAGTGATTTCCTACATTTCCCAGAATGATTGTTGACAACCCTTTGAGAATGAGCCTGAACTTGTTGCAGTCAACTGTGGGTTATGTATGTAGGTGGAGAGAGCGATAGCAATGGTGACAGTCAAAACAGTCAAAACGCAACATGTCCTGTGGCTGCATTGCATTCTGGTCTATTGAGGCTGCTGTCAGTGGAGAAATTGGTCTCTCTTCCTCTTTTATGATGGATTTCTCCCTGTATGATTGTTGAACATCGGTGCAAAATGGCGGCTCTAGAAAGAAGCCCTCGCTCTCTGAGTCTGAGGGACTGACACCAAAACCAACATTTAGGGTTGATTTTAAAAGCATGGTTTGATAACTATCCTGTCATGGGGCAGTGGACGTGTGACTGTCCCAGTTGCAGATGTTATTACACTAAGCCGGTAGAGAATCAAGTGTGATTCTGAGGCGACAGGACGATGGACAACACTCACATGCAGCTTCTTGATGATGGCCACTCCCTCACAGGTGCTGCTGCCGCAGCCCTGCCGGTTGTACACCGCGGTGTTGAACCCGTTGAAGTTAGCCGTCAAAGTGAAGTCTAAACCTTGGGTAATGGAAAGAAGATAAGAGTTATTAATACATACCAAAAATGAACCCATTAATCCTTTTGCGTTATTAAGATTAGATTAGATTGATTTTATTGTTCACTATAGTGGAAATTTGACCTTTGATTTCTCCCACATGTTTTTAAAAACTAGAAAAATAAAAATACACCGCAGCAGCAAGAGAAACACTGAATATTTCAGGAGTTTCGTTACATAATGAGATGGCAGCATCTGATAAAACGATTGCTGTGAAAGTAAAACTTGTTATAAATATTATTGAAATCAATAATCTGAACCTTTCATAATAATAATAATAATAATAATAATAATAAGCCTTAACAGGATGCAGTCATCTGTATTTTTGACTGATGAACATCAAACAACATTTTTGTTCCAAAAATGGCCAGCATTTTGGAATGAAACACATCATTTATCATTTTTAAAACTAGTCACTAATCCTCCCCAATGGTGAATTGAGCTCTCTGCTTTTTGCGGTATGAATGATTCACTGACTCTACTGAAGTATCTGACCTGATCAACCCTTTACTGACTTCATTTGGTTTTGTTTCAGTGATGAGCTCTTTAGTCTTGGCTGTATCATTTCTAATTCACTTGCTTGATAGAACAAACCAAGGTGGCCTGGTCATTATTGATGTTGTCTCTCAGCAGAAACCAACAAGGGCAATCTCATCATTTGTGACTCAACATGAACAAACAGACTCATCGTGGGAGATTGGTTTTTTGATTTTCATTGATTATCTTTTCATTCAGAGCTTTGAAATTGTATATAACAACAGATTCAACAACATATCCCGCTTTTATGGCAACAAAGCATCCTGGGTCTATCATCATTTTGCCTTCCTATTCTTGGTTTACACTAAAATTAGTGTTTAAAAAAAAAAAAGTAGATCCGGTCTCCCAAACAGGAACTATCTCTCCTAAATGGTATCACTCCGCTATGTTCTCTTCTATCAATAAAAATGCTATTTGGCAAAATTCTGTTTGAAAATGTTGGACCCACAGTCAATTGAAAATCACAGTAGCGGGATCTGTTGTTCAATCTGTTCACCAACGTGTTGAATGTCAGTTTTCATTCTATTTTCGTGGCTTCATTCAAATGAATGGGAAGTAAAAATCCAAACGCTACAAACTCGTCCAGCTGCATCTGATCTTGGTGAGTAGTTTATATTCTGGTTTTCATGTCAAGGGTCAAGAGCCAAACCCTCAACCCCCATGTTAAAAGTAAGTAGAATATTGCTTTAAGATGACATTTAGTTACATTTGAACATCAGGACATTACAGTAATGAGCAGTCATTTGTGAAAATTGGAAACTGAAGGAATGAAGCCCTGAGATGCACCTGTGCTTCAAACAGCCTCACCATAGTGGGCCACGTTCATTGAAACTCTGATCCAATAAGGCCGCTGTTGATACTTTAAGATGTCATTGTAAAAGAATATCAGTTTGCATAGCATAGACTGCTGAACTAAAATCAACAAAAAATGATACGCCACAAAAGATATAAAACTCTTTCAAACTGTTCTTTCCAGACAATCTTTTTTTAAGTGAAAATAAATCTGTCAACAGAGTGAGGTGATTTGCCTTGTTTCCAACACAGCTTTACTTGTTTCCAGAATTTTCTTGCATGAAGTGACTTGAAACAAGTGCAGTGACCAGCCTTATAAAGATAAGATTTAAAGACTAAATGACTTGTGAAGGTGACTGTTTTTTGTTGTGCATGCAAGATTCTGGCTGTTGGATGTGTTTGGAAATTAGCAGGAGGTCAGTGTAGCCTCTCACAGAGGAAGTAAGGCAGATGCTGACAGCTTTTTCCATACATTTAGTGAGAAGAGGAAGCTAATCTGAGATCTTTAAATACAAACATATGAATGATGAACATATAAATCTATGTAGCTTTATTGATGGGGCATTGTCGGTTTGGTAAACTTGCCTTCCTTCTCCTTGCCTCAATAGCTTGACACTAAAACATGAAACTATTCCAACACTATTTTATTAGTAGGCTATTGATCAGATAACACTTTAATGGATCTCTAGTAATAACCATAATAACCCTAGCAACAAAAGCTATTGATAAAACAATGTAAGCCAACTTGTAACAACCAATATGTATCAGATTTTTTGCAATTTTGCCCCATCACCATATTATCTCCTATTAACTGACATACATTAGATTGAGAGATCCGGGCCATTCCAGTCTCACCTGGCCTACAAACCGTTTGTCCAGAGAGGCTGTTCATCATAATTTAGGCGACCTTACAGAAATATCAGTCTCTACCTGCTGCATTGTTCCGTTCCTTGTCAATTTCAATGGCTCGTAGCACCGCCGCCTTGACGTACTCCAGACTCCACTCATAGGTGTTGTCCTCCAGCAGCACAACATTCATGGTGTAATTAGGTTTGGATGACCAACAGTTATCCAGCATCTGGTTGGCGGCCACCGCCACTATCAAGACTCCCAGGTACGGCAAACTGTGTGCGCTGTACATCGTGACTGTTCAGATATTTGTTTTCCCCCAAAAGTCTATATGTTTCCACAATGTCTACATGTCAAAAAAAAAAAAAAAAATCCAAATAGAGACAAGGCTGAATCCAGGTTTTCACATTTGTTCACCAGAGCAGATCATATCCAGCGTGGAGGAAATAAACTTTTTCAAAAGCTTGAGCCAAACCACCTCGGTAGATGAAAGAAAACGTGGATCGAATCCAACAAAAGCAGACTTCATCCACGCTGGTCCTGTGTAGAAAGCCTGGGATCGGTGTGTCTGCTGCTGGGTGCGAGCTCGTCCACCTGTCCTCCACGCGTTAATGAACAACTGCCAAGTGACAGTCGGTGCGCCAGTTAAAGAGAGGGAGGGAAGGAAAGAGACTCCCACACTCCATCAAGACTGACGCCTCAGTTAGGAATTCACTGAGATCATAACTCATTCTGTTTATAAACATGCAGGTTAGGCCTGCTTCCATATTACACCTCATATTAGTAACAGCAACGGTTGCAAACTGATTTCCAAAACTCCTGAAAAAGTGAGATTTGGATTTGTGTACTGAATAAAAACCAATGTCCAAGTGGTAGCCTATACTTGATATTATCATGTAGTAATTGTGAACATAACACACCAATACCATTGTTTCATGTATATTTGACAACAGCAGATGAAATCTAGTTGTGACTGTTAGATTGGAAGCAGAAAATGGATCCTGAGGTAAAGGAATGCCAACCAGCTGACTGACTGAGGCACAAACCATATAGATACAGATGGCAAGGAATCATTAACAACATACATGGAGACAAAGGAATCAATACAAGTCAGATTATGTTTTTTTACACACTCCAGTACGTCCCGAAGACTTCATGTTCGGAGCAAGCAGGGGAAAGCTTACATGGCGAAAGGGGCGAAGGTCACAACAGGCCATAAAAGTGAAGGCTTTGTGTGGAGCTGATAAATATTGTCTGTTATAAAAGCAGGGTGGATTAAGCCTGTAAAAGTCTGAGCCAGACCACTCATAAACCAGCATAGACCAGCCTCATTTTGTGAAATACAGCTTTATTTCTCATCATAATGCATCACTATCCTAAATCAAATGTGTAGATTGCAAACAGACAGAACTGGTTTTGGGCAGAAGGCAAGCATGTAAACTGAGCTTGGAGTTGTATTCTTATTCATTTAGATGCAAGAAGGCCACTAAAATTACTTTTTCCACTTATTAATACTTTTGACATGTTGAAATGTAGTTCTTTAATTGCTTATCCACTGGCTCAAAATACCCTCAAATCAAAATATACTTTAACCTCATAATAATTTTTTATTAATTGCATGGTAAGAAGAGAACTCGGTCTATTGATTGTTTCACTATCAATCCCTCCCCACTTGAATCACTTTTATTGCTCCATTATCATTCTCATACTAATATGCTCTTTGCTTCCCTATTAATCAGAAGAAAAACAATAATAACATTGTGTTCAGGTGTTGCCTAATGCAGGTTCACTGTGAGTGTGCGGGTAAAAGATCATCAATATCTGAAAATTTCTCATATCATATATCATATATATCATATATTGTAAAATGAGATTTATATCCATGACATTTATATTTGAAGGATGATTGTTTTATGTGAATGTTTGGTATAAGGTCACAGATTTGTTAAAAAAAAAAATACTTTTTAATCTCCTCAAATGAGGCAGGGAGGGAGAAAATTACAGAGGAAAAAAGATGCTTGGTGGTAGCGTTCAACCCTGTTTTTTTCCTCATCAAAAAAAAAAAAAAAAAAAAGCTGATGTCCATCATCCTGACTGCTGTTTTGTGTCCTGTAACGAACCTATAATTAACACCAAAACCCACTATTACAATATAACACTCTGATACCACCACATAAAACAAACAAAAAGTATGTATTTGGTTCGTTCACACAGAAAAATAAAGGTGCGAACTGGAACCGAAAATGGTTCTTCGGAGTGATGCCGTAGAAGAACCATTTCTGGTTCCACAAAGAACCTTTCAAGAACCTTTTAAAATCTTCTTAATTCTTAATTATTGGATGGTGGGTGATCTCATGAATGTGGAAAACAACCAAACCCAAACCCAAATATATTGTGCAAATGCAAATGAAGCTATAGAAGGGCAGATAAACAAAAACACAATGCAGGTGTCTAAGCAAAGAAGTGCAGAAATGGAACCATTTTCAGCACCTTTATTTTTCTCCATGTTGCTCTGGATTCACAGAACCTGCAGCCCGCAGCTTCCTGCCCGGCTGCCATCTTGCAGGGTCGTAAACACCTTAAACAAACACACACATCTGACACCATAATAGCACGGTTGGCTTGGGACATCCAGTGATTTAGTCCCGTCACAGCTTCATGCTAAGAGGCCTTCCGTCTCAGCACACCCTGGGTTATTATCAGGGGGGAGGAAACAGTAATGTGTCAGAAGGAACAAGACTCTCTGTTTTATTGTCTCATCACAGCTATTTAATCACAGCTGAGCAGTAAGATGTGATGCTGGTAGCAGTGTTTGTTATTGTTATTCTGAGAAAACGGGTCCCACTGAACACTTTCCACTGGGCAGAAACATAGATAAGGAGGCTATTTTGATGGAAGTCTTCACCTACTCTTGCAAAGCACCCACACACACAGGCACGCATGTACACATACACACACACACACACACAGATATAGTCTTTTTATAAGCTTGCTTTCTGTAACAACTCTAAGATTCTTAATTCTTCATCCTTATTTATTCTTGCCTAATGTATTATTGACAGATTTTTATGAACTCTTATCATACTCTACTATTATTCTGTATATACTCTCTTTATTCACTTTTTAGACTTGCTTTTACTTAACTTGTTTTTCTGGGAATGTACTTGTATTGTTTATTTTACTTTGTCATGTATCCTTTTCCTACTATTATAACTTTTCTTTTATTCACTTTTTATACACTGTAACTCTGTTTTGATAAATGCTATATAAATAAAGTTTTTATGATGATGATTATTATTATTCATGTCATTATTATTATTATTATTATTATTTCTAAAGACTACAATGCCCATCAAACTGTAGCTCTTTGTGTTTAACCTTTGTGTGATGTAACGGCAGTATCCTAAATAATCTGCTATAGCAAAGTGACACAAAATCCACACAATCCATTTCTTAGCAACCTAACACTCATCTCTCACTCTCTCACACACATCTATACACACACACACACACACACACACACGGACGCCTGCAGACTGTGTGGTACTCATGAACAAATACATCTCTCTCTTCCACAAATGGTCTTGTAAACTCCATAATGCCCATAACTTCAGAACTGTACGCTGTTAACGCTGTATGTTCCCCTTACATCAAAGCTGTAAAGCCTTATATCCTCCAGGATGCATCCTGCTTTGAACATGCTCCCTTACAGGCAATAACACATCATATAGACTCGCTGCCCGTCTGTCCAAGCTCTCCTCATTCCCTGTTGTCTCACTACCCCGCAAAGGAAATATTAAGCATTAATATAAAAACCAAGTCAGGGTCTCTTGCATCATGAATCTGCCCTCGGCTAAAGCTGAAGCTGTTTATCCTGTTAAAATTCCCAATGTGGAACTGGATGATAACAGTGACACCAGTTTCTCCTCACCGCTGGCTTTGTTTACTTCTCTGGATTCAGGACTCTGTTTTGTTTTGTTTTTCCAGTCCCAGTTTGTCTGACTGAGCTGGTGATGCAATGACTGGTAACATGTGGCAGCAAACACAAGCTTTGAAAGTATTTTGAGGCTTCGTTGTTTACATTCATATTGTCTGAAAACATTTCAGCAAAAATAGAATTTGAATTACTGTGGGATCTGGACTGTGGGACTCTTCGATAATCAATGAACTCATAACTGTTAACTCAAAAATGTAGCTGATTGGGAGTTGAGTTTTGTTTGAAATCCTTTACAGACTGTAAGAATGAGTCAGAGTTTCTTCAGTGCAGAAAGGGAACATGGGGAACGAGGTCAAAGTCAGACAGCGAGACATGTTTGTAATTTAAACAGCTAATGATTAGTCTGTTTATGATTAGTCAGTAGTTGCCCTCTGCTACCTCCTTCCTTATACAATTTGTCCATATCGATTAGTAGCTTATTAATAGGCTGTGTACTAAAATGACCCTGATAAAGCCAAACTCCATGGCTTTCAAAGTATTGAGGGCAAATCCAACAACTCAGACATACTGACCAAAGGGGTCAAAACACACACACACACACACACACACACACACACACACAGTATGCCATATTCAAGACAAAATGAGTCATATTGCTTTTTGCTGTGACATTAACGCCGGTTTTGAACCTCAGGCCCAAGCAGCATTGATTTATGATTGCTGTGAAATGCGGAAAAGATAAAACATACCAGTGATTTATGGTGCCAGTATTAAGCTTGTCAATTGCTGCAATACTGCCCCGGTTAATCACCTCTGCCCACTGTTTTATCATGCATTATCAAAGAATTCAAGTTGCTTTGAAATTGCCATGTTTTTCTTTTTTGCTCTGTGTATAGATCTAAATAGGAAACAACAATTCACTTTAAGATTCAGATGCCACTTACGAAAAAAATCACATGCGAAAAAAAGCATTTTTCACATATGAATTGAAATTTTCACATGTGCCTTGAATTCACATGTGGGTTTTCACATGTGACATGTTTGACAGAGTGATATTGCACATTTGATATTGATGCTGTCTGGCCTCCTCTTGTGAACAAGACTTGAACATCAATTCAATCAATACAGCAGTGTGACAGTGGGCGGACCTCATATGTACATAATAATGTTAAACCCAGTGGAATTTCCTCTTGTGCTATTGATTCTGACATTAGCATTGAGTGTGGTGGGGAATTCGGTGACCATATTTCATTAGGTAGAAGAACTTCTGCATTGCCACAACAACATGATACAACTCACTGTGTCTAGTGCCTGAGACAGTATATTTGATGTGTTTTGGTCAGTCTGTATTTTAAAACTTTCACCACCACTATCATCTCTTACTATCTTCACACAGCTGACTCACTAAAGTAAGGAAATGCATTCATTTCCTGAAAGGTCTCAACTGTCAGTGAGTGAATCCTGTTGCTGAACCTCCTGCCTGTTTCTCTCTTCCGTTCTGCCCTCTTGTGGATGTCAGGGCTTAGTGGGGAGGAAGTGCTCAACATGTTCCCTCATCTGCAAATGTGTCCTCAATCTGCAAAAAAGTGGGTCACCCTGCCTTCAAAGAATTTCATTAGTTTGGGTTCCAATGGAGAGTTTTAGTGTCACATGGTCTAAAATGCTATTTCAAAGGTTTTTTCTATCTTCCAAAGAGTAAAATTCAGGGGGGAAATTATAAATATTTATGATTTTTTTTGGCATGAAAATGGAAAAATTAGGAAATAGGAAATAATTAGGAAATAATAATATATAATATGAGGAAAAAATATCAGCTATTGGCAGCTTCAGTGCAAAAATATTCAAATATATAAATATATAAATATCTTCAAAAACCCATCTCAGTCAAACCTGATATGTAGGCTACTGTATCATACAACATTTTGCCCCAGCAATGAACATTTTCCAACATCTCTCCCTCTCAGCTGCAGGCCTGCCACTGGAACTAAACAACTGATAGGATTATGGACATTAGATAGTAATTTAATCAAGAGTAGGAGGCATGTGATTGCAGCCTATAGAAATCCTAACAGGCTACTGAATGCATTTTCAAGAGGATTCCTACATGAAATGAAAACCAGAGGGCTGATAAACAGTTTTCTTAGAAAAGTTACAAAGCCCTTTAAAATAAATGGAACATACTGTATTACGAAACGCATCAACAAACAGTCACCTATAAAAAAGAGAACATTTGCACTGCTGGCTCTCTTAAGGCTCATATCTTATTGTAAAGGATAACAGAATAGACGTGAGTGATGTATTTCAGGAGTAAACAGATTCTCCATAATATGAATTACATATTTTACATGCTAATACACACTGTTCATATCACACACATCTTTTCTGTTTTTCTGCTGTATTACTGCATTATAACACCTGACTGCACTCTCCATCACCTCTGTCCTTGCTGTGTGTGTTTGAATGGAAAGCAGTCTGCATTGTCCACAGTTTCCAGTTCACTTGTAGGTAAAAGGTCAACTGGCTGATGGGAATGGCTGGCACGTATACTGGGCTACATGGCTCTGTGTGTTTACGTGCCAGGTCGCCGCCCACTTCGCAACGTCACAGCCCATATCCCGCCTGTGATTGGCTGCCTGCAGCGCCCTCCGGTGAGTTGCAGTGTTGCAAAAGCAACCCGAGACATTACCACGCTGAGGAGAGAACTGCTGATTCTTAAACCGAGCCAAACCGAGACAGCAGAACCGTGGACAAGAAGTAGCTCTCAGCTCATATAGGAAATATAATTTATTACCTGCAAGACCTTGAAGCTTCTATTTATTTCAGCTGACACAGAATACACTCTTGATTCATTTCTTCCCTCATGTAAAGGTTTGTTTTTTTGTTGTTTGTATGCATGAGGGCGGACTTGTAACACTTTTCAAACAAACGTGTAATCTACTAAAAGAAAACACATCCGGAAGAAGGAATGGATGAATCGAAGAGCGTCTCGTCGGACCGAAACATCCTCTGCCTGTTTGACGTTGACGGCACTCTGACACCACCGAGAGAGGTGAGCTCGAGCCGCATCAAACCACAGCGCGTTTGATTGGTCGCTTGCTTGATTGAACGTTATTACAAACCTTTATAACAGCTGCCTTTTACTCTGCATCTTCCTCATTGTGCCATGCCGTTGTAAAAACCTCACTTGCTGTTGACGCGCCTGCAAGGGATCCAGTGTCCTTGTGCAACCTTAAATACAGTTTTCGGGCCGTGAACTCATCATAACACATTAAGTGAGGCAGTGACCTAGATGTAGTTTAGTATCTTCCACCTCCTGGTCCCCTATTAAGTCGGTGTGTCGCTTCTTTACCTTCATGTTTGCCTTTGGATGAATGTCACGCTCCAGACAAAACAGGCATTACAGTATGTGGAAGCACACCGCGTCCCCTTGAGCTCTCCTACTCTTACATTCATTCATGCTGTCGGCGGTGCATTCCAGTGTTTTTATATTAAATCACCTCCTTCCCCCTGTAGAAGTAAACCAGGACTTCTCTTATAGCCGCCTTTACTGCAGTGAGTCTGTCCCCCTTCCCTGCTGAAACAGGTTTGCCCTGTCGGTGTCTCCGGTGTCCTGTTGACACATTTCCTAAGCACACATGGACACTGTCCCACATGGGCTTTAATGAGTTCAGCATCAGTGGTTATTATTATAGAGTCTCCAGAGGAAACTGAACATAAGGGCTCCCAGACTGACCTGACACACATCTTGGAAATGCCAATCACTCAGAAATACCTGTATCTGTTATGAAATGTTCAGGGAGGAAAGTCAATGTTTGTTTTCCATATAATGATTTCTCTTTCTTTTTTTTTCTTTAACACCATTAGGGATTAGGGAATAACACCATTATCTGGATTACACAACTCTGCTCCTCTTGCACCAATTTTTTGTTTGTTTGTTTGTTTGTTTGTTTTTTACAATTTTGACATTGTTTTTTTTTTTTTTACAATTATCACTGATCACTCATTAATACCTTCTGCTATAATGGGTTCATATTGGATAATGTGTGTGTGTGAGAGAGAGAGAGAGAGAGAGAGAGAAAGAGAGAGACAGAGACAAAAAGAAAGATGATAGAAAAAGTGTGCGTGTGCGTGTGTGTGTGTGTGTGTGTGTGTGTGTGTGTTGTGGGCAAGTAGCATGTGTTTCCTGTTGGAGCGTACGTGAGCAGAGCAAACCCAGCGCCCTGATATTACATAATTCAGTTTCCCCTGTGTGAAGCTCAGGCGGTTTTCCTCTCAGCCCAAACGTCAGAAAAATGTCCGTGGACAAAGAGACTGGAGCTGTTCCAAATTAATTTAAGCCTGTTTCTCTCTTCCAGTTTCTTGTTCTTGTTTCAAATAACCATCATGCTTGTGTGTGACACTAACTCTGCTCTTACAAAGAAACTACCAATACCTCACAGACTTTGTGATTGTCTGTACATTCACTTCATGTCATTCATCTCTGTTGTTTTCTCTTAGTTCTGTGTAATGATGCTGTCATTACACTGTGCAACATACAGTTTTAGCTTTTTACTGATGATGTGTGTGTTCATTCATGCATGTGTGTATGTGTGAAGGAGGGAACTCTTTGCCAATGTGCGCAAGGTAACTGCAGTTAGTTGTTTTGCATATCCCTGCTAGACACACACAGGCACATGCAGTGTACTTAAGTAGAAGTTGAAGTACCGGCGTAAAAATCTACTGAAGTGAAAGTAGAAAGTAGCTCATTTAAAATGTACTGAGAGTAAAAGTTACTGAGCTACTTTTTAGAAAAGAGAACATTGTTAGCTGTGATGTTTTCCATGTGATAACTAAAAAGAATGAGAGGACAGAGTTCAAACTACATTCTTTTAATCGGAAAAATTAGAAATGACAAAATAAAGTGCACAAACAAAGTAAAACTGGTGGCTAAATGGCTCTACAATTGGCCAATTTATGATGGTCCACTTTCTGTTGCTTATGGAAAGCCACAAAATCTGTGCTCTGTATTGGATGTGATTTAAAATGTAGTAAGGTACAATACGTAAGTGAAAACGTAATTAAGTAAAAGTAAAATTGCTGACTTAAAAAATACAAAAAATGCACAAAAAGCTACTCAATTACCATAGCATGAGTAAATGTAATTAGTTACTTCCAGCCTTGTATATCACAGATGTAACATCAGCTGCCGACTAACAGCTGAAACAAACCTTCCTGATGATCAGACTATCAGCAGCTGTTTGTCAGCCTCTCTGCCTCTAATCAGACTTGTATGTGTTTCCTGTCTGCAGAAAATCGACCCACAGCTGGACGAGTTTTTCCAGACTCTGCGGAGCAAAGTGAAGATCGGCATTGTGGGAGGATCGGACTACTCCAAGATAGCAGAGCAGCTCGGGGAGGGGGACGACGGTGAGCGAGCCTCTTCCCGCCTCGGCCTCGTTTCCATACTGTACACCCAACTGGGTTACATTACGTGACATAACACCTTTTTTATGTCGTTTCTGCTGAATTGGACACCATTCAGCAGAGAGCGACAGGGAGGATGGGAGAGAGGTGGGGATTAATATGGGATGTAGGTCATGAGGCAGACTCAAACTCTGTCTTGAGTGTGTGTTATGCACCTTAATCCAGCGATACACAGAGCTTCCCCATGGCATAATTTTAATTCGAAAGCCACAAAGAGGATGAAAACGCAAAGAAAACCCAGGAGCCTGTTGTAACTAGTTCAGTCTGATCATCACCCCTTTCCTGGATGATTGTCTCATGATGACTGTCTCATTTTCACTCATCATGACGTCAATGTGTCATTGTCTTAATATGATTTCCCAACAGCGCTTTAGGACCCACAGTTCACCTCCGTCTATAAATCATGAACATACTAAACACAGTCACCTGCGTCATAACTGACGACTGCGGTCTTGTTTAGTTTACTCTCCTGCCTGCCATACACCAACCTGCTGCCAAAAACACACCGGCACACTGACCCTCACACTGTCAACTTGTTGGCACACAACTGGAGAGGCTGGCTGGAAACCACAGCTCTCTCACGTATCAGGCAATATTCGGCCATAGCTGGCATGCAGTTAAAGATGTTGTGCCAAAGGTGAGCCGTGTGGTTTGCCAGCATTGCCAAGGGTGCTAAGTGTGACACAACAGATTTGCGTAGCAGACTGAGTAAATATAGCAGAATTAATCCCCATTTAATTCTCCACACTAAGTGATACACGCTGCAGCAACTGATACTGTAATAACTGCTGGATAATGTAAGAACTTGTCAAAATGTAATAAAATCTCACTCTAAATGGGTTGAAAGTGTAATTAAACCTGTTTATGTAATAATAACATCACATTATTACATTAACCAGTGATTATTACTTCATTAGGGTAAGATACTACAGTTAAAATATGTTACATCCCTTATGAAGTAATAATCACAGTTTAATGTATTTTATAATATCCAGCAATTTATTACAGTAACCGATTTTATTACATTTTAAACCAATTTAGAGTGACATTTTATTACATTTTAATAAGATATTACATTATCCAGCTGTTATTACATCATTAGCTGCTACATGCCCCTCAGTATACTGTCAATTGCATTTGGATTGTGCTATTTGCTATGTGACTGCTGTATGTGAGAATAACTAACAATACTGACATGAAAGTGATCAGAGCAGCTTTTCCATTGGTCAAAGTTAAGTAGAATCCATTGCACAAACAATTATTATTGCTTTCTGAGCAGCTTTGTATTTAGATGTAAGTGTTACTGTGCATAAGTCCAGTGTTGTCGGCCCATAGAGCAGTTCAGAGAACATGCAGGCCAAAGTGAGTGGGAAGGTCAGACGATTAAACTTGACTTTTCCAGATAGCATTACATGCACGGTAATCTGCTACCGGGTATAATCCCTCTGAGGTAAATATAGCAGGTCAGCAGGAGGTTGTTCTGTTGTCATCTGCTGTATTCAGACCAAAGTGGAAGAATAGTTTGATTACTTTTAATTTTGCTCTGTGTTATTTTCGAGTCTGTAGTACCTAGAGCACCAGATAAGCAGGGAAGGTCTGTTTCTGTCCATGTTGCCAACTTCCCCCGTTCTCTCTCTTGCAGTGATACAGAAGTTTGACTATGTATTTGCTGAGAACGGCACGGTGCAGTACAAAGATGGCAAGCTCCTGTCAAAACATGTAAGTGTTTTATGTATTCATTATGTGGTTATGGTGGAGCACAAGAACTCAGGAACAACACATGGCAGTAAGTTCATACTCACACCACAGGTTCCCCCTACAGAGCAGATGATCTGATTAGATCCTGCATAGATTTGCATATTAATGAGGAAAAACTGATTTTCTTGAAACTACTATAACTCCTTAATATTTTAAGATACAGAGTTCATATTAATACCGCCCATGTGTTATGTGAAGACAAGTATGTTGACTCAGAAATATTTGCTAATTAATGCGTTCATTAACTCAATGAATGATCTCATTAGCATAACTGGTTATGTTTAACACGCCATGGTGATTATGGCGGGACGTTAGGCAGCTGAAGTCCCTCTTGTTTTTTAATGTTTTTAGTCAATTTCAATGAGCATGAACCTTACTGAACATAAATAATACATGCTTAGACCAAACTGAGATACTCACAAAGTAGGGAAAGTGAGACAAAATACAAAAAAACGAGAGCAAACTGTATGGTCAGTTGCACCATTTCATTTTTCCCATGGTGCCACAGCACCATGGGCATCAAGAGGCAAGTTCAGGTCAGACTTCATCACAGTTGAGGAAATCATTTTCTACAATCAGGGCTATTGCTTACTTAGCAGTAAACAATAGGCAATAGCAGTAGTACATACTGCTAAGAAAAACTATTTTTAACTCTCAATATTCACACCTATGCTGTAGTTGTTCACATAAATCCCACAATCCTCTTGTAGTATTTAGAAAGAAGTTCTCATGTCAACATCTGAGGAAAAATCTTCATTGTTTTTTTATGTTTACAATTGGAAATACATATCTAGGAAAACATTGGATATTATGGTCACAAGTCACAACCCTGGCTGATATTTGCACTTTTACAAGAGGCTTTTAATTTTTGTTTACTAGCTGTCACTTACGAAACCACAAGCAAGCAGTGGGACAGTGGAAGTCTGTACTTATGTGTTTTTTCCCCTGGCAGGCCATTCAGAACCAGATAGGAGAGGAGCTGCTGCAGGACCTGATCAACTTCTGCCTCAGCTACATGGGGCTCATTAAGCTGCCCAAGAAAAGGTGTGGCTGGAACCCAACTCACAAGACACACACACACACACACACACACACACACACCCCTTACTCACTCATAGACACACGCATGCCCTAAAACATACAGAAACACGCACACCCTCCTGTACTCACGTGCTTACAGACACAGACACACACACCTTTGACCTGTTTCCAGCTGCACATGTAGATCTCCTGTCTGAGGCCCCCGGCAGGCCCATGACCTCTTAACATGCCCATCATAGTTATGGGGCCTGACAGACAGGACTGCTGAATCAGTGTCAGTTTATCCTCCAGGTATTACTCAGCTTTGACGTGTTGAGGCAGCAGAACTGTGTAATTATTGTTTGTGTCAGCCAGCAGACCTGGTACGCCGGTAAAACCACCCGTTAAGTCTTTTGTTCTCCCTGCAGGGGAACATTCATTGAGTTCCGCAATGGAATGATCAACATTTCTCCCATCGGGCGGAGCTGCACACTGGAGGAGCGCATCGAATTCTCCGAAATAGACAAGGTAAAGGAAGAGAAGGAAGTTGGTGATCAAATCGCCATTCGTTCACTTAAATGAAAAACACTGTTTGCTATATCTATTTATCTATTTCATTCTTTCACTGTTGAGCCTTCTGGAGGTCTGGTTGGCCTAATTCAACCAAACATCTATAATGGGAGTAGCCCATGCTGCCTTCAGGTGCACCTCGGTAGTTCCTACTTACAGGTTCGGAGGTCGAAAGTACGACTTGCTATGCGTTCAAGTGGTTTTGGTCGTAAATGCCACATATACGGACGCCTCAAACACACTACTGATTGTGCTTCTTTTGTCACACCAAAGAAATACAGAACTATTTTGCGCTTCAGCAACATAGCAAAGAGGAAAGGATGCACATTAGGTGTTGATGTTTTTCAGGTGCATGCGTGTGTAGGCTATCGTGGGTGGCAGAGAGAAGCACAGGTGTGTGGACAGTTGAAACTGACACAGTAAACACAACACCTCTTGAAGGCACCAATACCTGCACTCACACACTCAGCCTTGACACATTTAGATTAGCTGGCTAGTGAATGATGCTGCCTGTCTGAGGAGGGTGAGGGGGGGTAAAAGTCAAAACAATGTTGAGCTTTCAAGACAGCTTAACAGGCGGTCCATTGATGGTTCACAGAGCCGTGCGATATGGAGGAAGCCGGTGGAGGATGGAGAGAGGTTTAACCCTTCAGCTCCTGCACGCTTTTCCTTGCAACTGCATCCTCTGCTTCTTTAGTCCACATCCTTTATCCACATACTGACAAAATCATCCGGTTATTGTAGCCCGATGTGTACAGGAAAATTATACAAATTAAAATGAATGGACAACAGAGCAGATAATAGCACAACATTACCATCAAGGATAAGGATCCATCAGTAACAGAGAATTTATCAAGCAGAGTCTGACTCCTTTCTTCCTTTCCCCGCAGAGAGAGAAGATCAGGGAGAAATTTGTTGCGGCCCTGCAAGAGGAGTTTGCTGGGAAGGGACTACGGTTCACTAGAGGTGAGACAGTCTGATGCACCAGAGCCAGCTGGCACACACACACATGTGAGGGAGTTTCCAGGAAGAAAGGACAGAATTAGTTCACCCGAGTGCGTGTGTAAATTTGTAGTCGGTTCACGCCCCACGCTGCTACAAAACACATGATATAGTGGCACTTTAGCCAGACTAGCTTACTGGCAGATGGGTTCTTTCTCAGTAGAGTGAAATCTGTGTCACTGGCGCACAGCGGGATCCGTTTCAACACAGCCTGTGCACATTTCTGACATCTATTGCGACTTGTTTTTCCCACATTTCTTCTGGACAGAGTCTTTTTCCGTTGGCCACTAAACGTTATTCTGTGTCATATCAATCACGGTAGTTTCAGCCAGGCAATCTGCTCAAAAAGCATCCCAACTATGCTGATGCTTCCCATGAAGAATGGAAATGGCTGCTGTACTGTCTCCTGTGGTAAGCAGGGAGCGAGTTAACGATCTCTCTTGCTTTTCTGTTCTTATGTTCGTGCACTGCTTTGAAGAATGTTTTTGCCAGCACAGATGCGGTGGCAGCTGTTACAGGAACGGCTGATGGACGTTCTTTACTGTGATTACAGACACTTTTGTGACACCAGCGGTACTCAACTGTGACTCGGACCCAACCGCATCACTGTCCTACCCATAATCACAGTAAACAACGCCCTCTTAGGTATTATTCCTGTATTATCGCGTAGCATTTTATAAGGAAACACACCCTGATCAGAACTCAGCGTGTCACTGTTTGCAGCAGATACTCTATTCTATGTCACACATATACACACACTTCTCTCTCCCTCTGGCACCATGGGAGCGAGGGATGAGATGTTTTTCTCTGGTTAATCAGATACTTGGTGTTTGCGTACATGCTCAGCGAGGTGTGAAGTCCAGTTAATGACTTGTAAAGCTGCGCACCGCTCAGACAAACAAACAGCTGCAGACCAGACAGGCAGGCAGGCTTGTTTTCCCTCATGACTCTCCCTGCTGATGCCTCCAGGCTCGGAGCAGAAGGGAAAGTGTTATTGAGTATGGTGGTGACCTCCGGTATTAGTTCACAGATGCACAGACACACACTGATGCACACACACACATACATATGAAGAGGAAATATGAAATTTACCTGAAGTTCATCATTCAGTATGTGTAAAATATAGAAAGCCTAGGCCAAAGTGCTTATGTTACTTACTGTGCTTTAATAAATTCCCTCATTTGTTTTAATTTGTGGTGTTCATTTTGTCAGAGTAGGTGGTGGATATCTCATTTTGGAACAAAACACACACACACACACACTCAGTTTGCTGAGGCGGAAAGCAATTGTGAGCATTTGTGACAGCGGAGCCGGTTGCGTGATTTTTACTGTTTGCACTGTCGCCTCTGACACTGAGGAACACAGCCAATGAGCACGGCTGTGTACGGAGGATAAGATGTATTTGTTTGCCTTCCACAGCCTGTATCTGCTTCTGCAGGGCTGCCCTTGTTAGCTGATACTGCTGATCACTGCGATACGTGTTACATAAACCTGCGTTTCGTCTTCCAGCCAGTCTACACTGAATGTACAAAACATTAGGAACACCTTTTCATGAGGTACACTGATGAGGTGAATCTAGCCATTATCCCTTATTATTTTCCCTTTAAATCTCTACCAATCACAAAGGAGACGTAGATTAAGAGAAGCAGACGAGTTAGAGAAGGGTTTTTGAGATTTTGAGTTTTGAGATGTGGATTGTGCAGAAGGGGCTGCAACTCAATATCAGGAAGATGTCCCTAATATTTTGTGCATTCAGTGTATTTCCCTCAATTACCTAATTTCCATATAGGGATCATTAACGTTTCATCTTATCTAATTGTGTATATTTTTCCATTTTCATATGCGTACCCTTTAGAGCTTTTCAGTTAAGTATTAGGCTTTTTCTGCCTTTTGGCTAAGATTAACCACAGTGCTTACTCACCCTTATTTAGCAAGTTGCATAATTTATTAACATTTATTTACAGCAATGGCCCTTGGGGTTTAGCAGCAGACTGAAGGAGGGTTAAATACACACACACATTCACACTTATGCGTTGTCAGCTGTCTATCCAGGCAGGAGACAGGGGTGAAAATGGCAAACTGGGGGAAGGGTTGGATGTGGTTGAAGGTGTTTGTGAAGAAGGTGTTTGTGAAGGAGGTGTGTGTGTGGAGGTGTGTCAGGGAAACACACCCTCCGATTGGCCGAGTCCTCCACAGCTGTTGCCTTTTGTGATTGGCTCTTTAAATCCTCAGCTAAGTCATAATGGCAGTGAAAAGAATGGAAGTGGAAGGGGGAAGGGCTCCAGGGGAAATTTAAACGGCCGCCTTGCAGCAAGCTTTGCAGGAGACTTTTCAGTCACATTTCATGGTTCAAAGGGCATTGTGTTCTTTTGACATACAGCAATGACAGTCATTTTGCTGACTTTTTAAGGGATAAACCAGTCTGTATTGTGTCTGTATCTAATACAGCGGGTGAACCAGTGATATCAGAGTTGCATAGCGTAAATATAAGACTATACAAAACATAATGTTGCCTTAATTATCTTTTCTCTGAGTTGCAGCCATAATCAGCTGGTTACACATTTATTTCTGAAATCGTAGAATGCAAGAAATGCATGGCATGATCAAATATTAAACTATTGGGCAGAGTAAAGAAAAACAACAAGAGCAGAGAAGAAAAGAGACAGAGCGATAAGAGGAAAACCAAGGAGGCACGTTCATGCTGTTGCACTCTTAAAAAGAATGTGTCACCAGATTTATTCATCTGGTGTGGGGACAACATACATTTGTATTTGCTTCCAACTCAACATATGTTTTTAACAACACATATTGACACAAAATATGTTATTATTAGCATTTTTTGTGTCGAAAAATAAGACATACATATATCAAGTGTGTTAAAACGACACATCTTTTTTTGATAGTGCAGTGTGGCTGTTTCCATGACATGGATGCCTGCCAAGGGTCTGAATTGTCACCACAAACAGTCTGTCCCTGCTGGACAAAGAGCTAAATGCCACCGCCAGCAGCCACAGCCGCTGCCCAGAGTGTAAATAAAGTTTGTCCTGCAGAACTGAGCACAGCTATGGGAGTTGTCCTGTGTAAACACGGAATATTGGGTATCCTGGTTAATAAGTGCTGCACTGTAAATACAACTTTCACACTGTTTTATCTGCTCTTGGATGTCTTGGATGCCCCCTCTTGCAAAAAATAGCAAATACCCTTACTGATGTTTTGTAAGACATTTTATCAATGAAAATTACTTCTGTTGAGGAAATACTCAAGTATAGTATATAATTAAGATGAATTGAAGTGAACTTCTCCCTATCTCTGTCAATCTACCACTCCATCCCTCTTTTCCCAGGCGGCCTCATCAGTTTCGACATCTTCCCGGAGGGCTGGGACAAGAGACTGTGTCTGGAGCTGCTGGAGAGCGAAGGCCTGGACACCATCTACTTCTTCGGCAACGAGACCTCATCTGTAAGTTCAGAGAGGAAAATGAAATACAGATATGGACAGTAGTTTCCATTTAGAATACCGTATTTCCTCTAATAGTGGCCCGGGCCTTTATTTACCTCAACTGCAGAGGGTACCAGGCCTTTATTGGAAGCAGGCTTATATTAGAGACAGGCCTTTATTTCTAATTCCCTCTGTTTGATAAGTATATTTGCTCATATTTTAGTACGAAGCCTCCTTGTTTTCTGACCTGCTTCTGTTGGGGTACGTTAGGTAGACGTGTTTTGTTACTGCAATGCGTTACGATAATTGCGGTAATCGACGACGGCATGCTCCAGAGACTTCTGCCGGCCAAGCCGTCTTGTGGCACTTGTATGTTACTACAAACTACAGTTACAAACAGGCACCAGGAGTTTACCAGTATCCACCGTTGTTTGCATGTAAGCTGAAGCTAACTGAAGCTAACTGAACCTGGGCGCCGATGTGTTCCCGGTGATCCTGCCGAGATTTCGGTGGGGGTCCGGGGCTTGGATCGGGAGGATCAATGCGGGCCGTGGGCGCGGTGGAGAGGCAGCGGCGGAGGGAGGAGACGGACACGGTGCAGCCATATAACGTTACTAGGTTTTGACCTAGTCTTGTTTCCTTTGTTTTTTCCCCCGGCCTGTATTTGAGGCCGGCCTTTATTTGTTCGTGTCGACGACGGCCCCGGCCATTATCGGAGACCCGGCTTTTAATTGACTACAGGCCACTATTAGAGGAAATACGGTAATTAAGTTTGCGAGAAAAACTTGAAGGGCAAGTATATGAAAAGAGACCAGTGCCTGCAGAAATGTGATTTACATAAATTGGAATTTGTCATGCTCATATTGAACTGTTGAATTTTTTAAGAAAAGGAATATTTAGAATAAATGAATTCAGGCTCAGCCAGGACATCTGCTCACCTTTAAATACTTTGCTGCAGGTGCAAAGGGAGTTGGTTAAAGCACATCAAGTAAAAAAGAACTCCATGCACAAAGACAGCGTTGAAACTGAATTTGAATTGAGAAAATGGAATTTGAAATAATAGTTAAAAGTTCAATTCAATTGTGATCACATTCAGTTTCAGCCAGTGCATTCAATTTCAAATTTTGTCTTACAACTTTTTTTCAATACATTTATTAAACAGATTTTTTTTTTTTTATCCAGTGGTTCAATATGAGCTTCACAAATTCAAATGTATGCAATTCAAATACAGTCTCTGCTGGCTCTAACAGCTCACTTCACTACATAGTTTCTCCTGTGAGCATTACAGGAGAGAGAGATATGGATAGAAATGGCCCTTGTGTTGCTAAGATTGCAACAGAAGCCACGCCAAAGTGTTCAGTAACACAGAGATAAGACAGAGGCTGCAGACTGTTTGGCCCGGCTGAGAGGTTAAAGATTAAAGTTCAAAGGTCGTGCTTTTAGATTAGAGGAGCTGACCTCTAACTGAAAGAATGTCGATCAGTGGGCGGGTGTTTTTTGTTCTCAGTTCTTTCACAGGGAGAGAAAGGTAAAAGGAGAGAAAGATAATGAGGGACGGTGTCATGGGGGTTAAAACATCCATTCACTGCAGTCGGTGCACACAGCAAGCTGCAGTCATGTTTGTACATAACAAGCAGTAAAAGTGATCAGTCTGGTTCATCATTTTAATCATGCAGTCTGTCACTCTAGGGAGGAAACGACTACGAAATCTTCAACGACCCGCGGACGATCGGCTTCACAGTCTACTCTCCCGCCGACACAGCCAGGCTCTGCCGAGAGCTTTTCTTCGACGCTCCACCCAACGAGTCCTGATGTCCCGGGCTGACCGAGTGCAGCACCCCCTCCCCCTCCCTCCTCTTGCCCCCCCTCTGAACTCCCACCTGTGGCCATGGCAGGTACTACAACCAGCACCTAGAGGAGCAGCGGCGGAGGAAAAGAGAGTCGAGGCTGATTATGAACTATTGAAAAGACGCCACTACGCCACTACTGAGTTCCTCCAAGCTAATGTATCCAGTGTCCATGTTAATATGATTATTGTAAATGGGAACGAACAGCAGCGGGATCACTGCGGTATCGCATTTGGCCAAATGCCGTGGAATGTACTGTGGGATGTGATTACAGGCAAAGCCAGTTATTATTAAACAGATAGATCCCATTGCTTTTTTAAAGGGACAGTAGCTGAGGGAATGTTAAGAAATGTGCTAATGTTTATTTCCCTAGAGCTGAGGTTTTAATACTGTGCCAGAAGATGTTTGTAGCTTGTTTAGATATGTATGTATAAAATGAAATTAACCAAAAACTTAAGTGGGCCCCAGTATAAGATATTCTGCAACGTTGAAAGTTAATACTGCAGATTACTTTGAGTATAGAATGATATACCTGCTTTTGCTTTTGCACTAATGTTGGCTTAGTTTTATACCAATAGTTGGTCTAAACTGATGCTGAACACTGCTAAAGGAGAGATGAACAGAGTAAGAGAAAGAGTGATATCAAACACAACAGAAGAACCATGTGCTGTTTGCTTTGTGTCCATGTTGGAAATGAGATTAATGAAGCGTAAAGGAAGATCTTGGCCTTTCCTTCTATGAAGTTGATGACCTATGAATCATTCCAGCTATTTTCATTTCTCCAAACCGCTCTGAACTGGATTCATGGACTGGATCATTTTTTTTATAGTTTATGCTGTGATCCCCTAGAATATGTATTTTAACCTTGCAAAGTTGGTGATAGCTGCTAGAAATGAAAGAGGAATCTAGCTCGTCCTGCTTGTTTCGCAGAAGAAGAAGAAGAAGAAGCAAAAGACCTGAAAACGAAAACAGTGCATTGAAGTGAAGATTTATTAGATTCATATTTAATACAAAGCTCATTACTGATGGAATTAATTCTGGAATGAATTTTTTTTTTTTTTTTACTTTTTATTTATGAACATTTTTCACATTATAAGGATAGCAAGCAAAAAGCAAACAAGAAACAAAAACTAAAAAAGCAAACAAATATGAGGTCATGGGGCGATCAGTAAATCAAGGCAAATTTGCCTAATTTAAAATAAAATATCGCACATGATACATACAATAATTATGAAAGATCTGTCTCATTGGCTAAATAAACACACCATTTTTCCCACCGTTTTTCTCCCAGTTCTTTTTGGAGCCGTATGGAGTCGGCCATCTGTTCTAGAAGATGTAGGTGTTTAACAGTATTGACAAAGAGGCCAGCAGTAGGGCAGTTTTTCTGAAGCCAGTATTATGTAATGGGAATGAATTCATCTTAACTGATGAATGATGTTATTGTGACCAAGTCACTGTACAAGCTGTTATCAGTCAATATAACAACTGTTTTGAAAAAAATGTTTTTAAGAGCTATGTCATGGTCCACATGCAGTATACTGGTGACCCCATGGATTTTAACATTTGCAAATTCTATTCAGGTTTTTAAATAACTTGTTAAAAATTAGAAACTGAAGTTCCACAGTGATACAAGTTATGTTATATCATGTCTTTTCATAATGTTGGTTAGGAGAAATTAGCACATCCTTGACTAGCTTATTATTATAAATCCTTGGTTTGCAGGTTGTCACTAGTCAGATACACCAGTAGCAATATTATGTGAAGCTGTAACACTCCTTAAACCCTGAAGAACATCAACCCTCAAGAACCCACAGAGAACATGTGGACTTACTGCACAGTAGATCGACCATTATAATAATGTGTCACTGATGATAATTGTGTGAATAATCATGTTGTCTTTGAATCATGTATGGATAAAAATAGTTGTATTTTGTGTCCATTCATTGTAATAAATCTTTTTTGATATAATTTTACTGACCACAGTTTTCTGGTGTCTTGTTTTACTGTTTACCATTGTATCAAATGGAGCTTTGACCTCATAACAGTGTAAACAGTTATTTTTTGTTTATTTAGCAAAGGTAATAATAAAAATAAAATGTATAATTAAAATAAATAAATTTAAAATAAAATAATATTTTACATCCATTCATGGCAATGAATCTTTTTGATATGCTTTTGATGGATGCAATTCCGCAGGGCCTCTTTTGGCCATGTTGATGTATAAGAGTGTAGCACATTTGCTGCTATGTGCATTATTTTACCATTTAAGAGTTTACAGTTTGTTTCAAGAGCACAAACCTGTGAGCTTTTGGTTACGGGACAGTCTCTAACTACTCGTTCATACCGGTCTCCCCTTTCCTCCTGTCTTTATCTCACTCCCACTTCTTCTACCTTGCTAAAGATATACACATACTCTGCTAAATAAACACAGCTTCCACCAAATCTGTGAATCATAAAATGCTTTAATGTTCTTTCAAGGCTCAATATAAGTAATAATGGTGATCACCGGCGCAGCGGCTTGTCCACAAAAGAAAGTGCTCTGATGTGACAGGAATGAACTGAACACAAAGTCTTATGTTGAACAAATCCAGGCAGTGAGACTGACAGATAGACAAGATGCATAGAGACTTCATGGAGTAGATATTGTATAAAATGACGTACAGTAAAGTATATACCGGGCAAACATGGAATAACTACAAATGACATTTCAGTGACAATGAATTCCTCTATTGGCATCAACTATGAAATGATGTAGTTCACCATCACATTGACTATTCTCAAGAAATCACAGTTATATTGTTTCTCTAACAATAGAAAAAGAGATTTAGAAAGAGATTTTTTTTTTTAGCAATTCATGGCTCGAACCCTTTTGAAACAAGAATAGTCAAACAGGACAACAAATTGAACTCGATAACCCTGATAGTGACGTCTGGAAGGGTGTGGCAGTTTTTCTCTGTGGAAGTTCAAAATTTTTTAAGTGCAACTTTTGACTCTATTACCCCAAAAACATAAATGTAGCAATCCCAAGATACATACAAATCTAAACAAATCATTGAATAAATAAATAGAATAAATAAACGAAAACGAGAGAATACAAACAAGGTTATGCATTTGCCAGGAAAATACGTGTAATCGCTTTTCCATTCACAGTAAAATATAAGTATTTTTCAAACGTCCATGCTTGGTTTCTTGTGTTTTGTCCGCTTCAATCCCCTTCATGCTTGTTCTTTCTCACACACAGATTTACCTCTGCGTTTCTAACTCACTATCCCTCTAACCTTCAGTACATTCCTCTCTCCATCTCATCAAAAAAAAAAAAAAAAAAGTTCCTCTTCTTTTTGCCCTCTAAGGTAATGTTTCTAAACTGGTGGGTTGAATCCCAAAAGTGGGTCATGAGATGTTCTGTCAAGGCCGCAGACAGAGGATAATTTCTGATATTGTGGTTTAGATGACATTTTGGTTCCTCTATGCAAAACCAGTTGAGAATCACAGCTCTAAGGATTGTCAACATGCCATTTCCACTGCAACACCATCGGTCCAATCTCTTCAGCCTCCATTCCCTCTCTTACTTGCTTTCATATCCATTATCTCTACTGGATTTCTAATTTTCCGCCCCGTCTTCCCGAAGTTTGCACCTGATGTAAAAACAGCGGAGTGCGGGTTAAGATCACGACTCATCTGACCCGTGCTCGCACCGATCCCGTGATCCTTAAAATCTATTTGGGTGAAGTAAACAAGTGCAGGACAATTCCGAAAAAGAAGGGAAGTAAAACTGAATTCAGCGCTCGTCTGTGCCGTTCGGTCCTCTCTTCCCTGCACACGCACTCTGCGGTCACGTCTTGGTTTGGAGATCTGCACCACAACGGCCTGACGGCAGGTACAGGTCTCCATGCATCATGTCAGGCTGTTGGAGGGCCGATCTCCAAGCAAAATCAGACCCACAAGCTCTTCCCTACCTGCAACTCTGATCCCCCCCCCCCGCTGGTAACTGGCTGGATTTACACTCCCATCTCAAATCTGATCTTTTTCCACCTACATAAATCTGTTTTTATTTCACTGCTGTCAAAACATGAAGAAAAAAGAAGACTTTTTCCTAATTTGACAGCAATGAAAAGTGTCACATACACAAATCGTCAGCTAGTTTAACTCTGAGAGTATGTGAGTGTTTATATAAGTCCACGCCCATTAGAGTTAATTTGACACTTTTGGATAGTTTTGAACAGTCGCCCCAGAGCCATATCAGCTCTATGATTGGACAAACAACTAACCCTAACACTGGAAAATTTGTGTGTAGATAAAAGTTGAAAAAGATTTGAACTCAGAATGTAAATCTGCCGTTACCCTCATCATCATCCCCAACCTGTATCCCCCCCCCCCCCCCCTCCACCCCCCCCCCCCCCCCCCCCCCCCCCCCCCCTCCCCCATGCCCAGACCGCCCCAGCCCACCCCAGCCCCACGCCCAGCCCAGCCCGGCCCGGCCCCTGTGCCCAGTGTGACCCACCGGGCCCGGAGCTCAGGCCTAGGAGCTGATGATCTGACCGGACCAGGTCTCATGTTTCGTCCCTGGGTTGAGATGTGTGATCTTCACCTCCACCGCCTGCACCTTCAGGTTCTTGGGCGGGACCCGGGAGACTTTGTACGTGACCTCGTCGCCCTCGACCGGGACGTACTCGCCCTCGATGCTGAAACGGGAATAAAATTAGGATGAGGTGTTATGATAAGTGTGGTCAGTTTCATTTCATATTGTCTTGTTATTCAGACGTAGGAACAGCACAGAGGGTTACACACAAAGGAAGAATGCATAAAGTGCTGCCATCAGAAATCAAAACACGGCCTACACAACAGGATTGATAAGACTTGTTTGAAAGATTGACGCTGTATCATGCTAAAAGAAAGAGAAATGCTCTTGTAATGACTTAAAGGAATAGTTCACTCCAAAATGTTGTCACACGCACATAATCCAGAACAGACTCTTCTGCTAGAGCACTGTCAATGTGGAAATTCTAGCACATAATGAGATAAATATTGGACTTTTGGACCCACAGTGCAATCTATTGGCTATTATGCTTCTATTGGAGTTGTAAAAAGATAATTTGACTGACATTAAGGTGAGTAGATAATGACAATGAAAAACATAAAAACTTCATGTTGTTGAGTTCTTAAAATGCTAACAGAGTGCACTGAGTTGTAGATTTGGAGCAGATTTGTGCTGCTGTTTGTAATTCAGCATTTTTCTCTCAAATGAGTGAACTGCTTGTCTATGGTTAGACATTTCAGAGTATTGCAAAGCGAAACAAAATGAATGACTACTGTCCTGTCCTATTATAATGGCAGCGGCAGTGTGATAGATGTATAATGCGTGTGTGTGATTTGTCTGTGAGAAGTGTGTGCAGTGCCACTCACTCTGAGATGTGAACAAAGATGTCTTCACCGCCATGGGAGGGGCGGAGGAAGCCGTGACCCTGTGACCTGGAGAAGTTCTTACACACACCTTTAAACACCGGGCCTGAGTGAGCGCGCACCGTACTGTGGAGAGAGAGAGAGAGAGAGAGGAGAGAGAGAGAGAGAGAGAGTGAGTGAGTGACAATGAAATTCTTACAGTGGTATTAACCATGAAATTAGTTCATTCAATATCATGTTGACTACTGAGTTTTGTTATATTGTTTCTCTAATAACGGAAAAAAGAGATTTAGAACAATAAAAAAAGTTACTTTGTTTTATCTTGCAATCACAGCTCAGACCCTTTTGATGAGAGAGAAATGGAGGAGGGTGGGATGAGAGGAAAAGAGGAAATGGGAGGACTGAGAGAGAGATTGAGGATCAGGAAGAAGGTGAGAAAGGGAGATGAAGTGGTGATCAAATGGACTCCCACACGCTGTCTCCTCATGATAACAGAAGAGATGACAGCACTCCTCCCTGTGGTGATTCATACAGTAAACAGCACAGTGTTTGAGCTTTCTTCAGTCCCACGCATGCCACAGACTAGGCCAAGATACTACAACATGCACGGGTTACATTAGAGAGACAGAGTAAACACCGAGGATATAGGAAGGGCTGGGCGATATGGTTGAAATCATATCATGATAATAAGGATTTTTTTTTTCAATATCGATGTATATCGATATGGCATATGTATGCAAAATCACGTTAAATAATCAAATTAATGTTCATCCCATTGAACCTAATGCTAATGTTAGGTGTGATGTCAAACAAAACTGAAATATTCAAATAATAATTTTGTCAGAGTTTTTAAATAAAATTTGCTTGTTATCATCAATTTAGACAGCAGAATTGTGTATCGCCATATCCCAAAATCACCATATCATCACGATATGATTCCACTGAAAGACGATAAACGATAATATTGAATTATCGCCCAGCCCTAGAACTTCTAGAGTCTCCTTACGCTGAGTAGGTGCGGGTGCGCTTGGTGGGCAGCGGGCTCGGCAGCTCCCGGGGCCGCGGCTGCTCCCCCCCGGCCTCCCACACCCGGCTGCCCTCCCTCAGGAAGGGGAAGGAGAGGGACAGCGGGGCGCTGGGGGAGCGCAGCGGGGTCTCCGAGGGCGACGCGAGGCCTGGGTCCGCCATGTGGGGAGGGAGGAGGGCGGCGCGGTGCGGCGCGGGGCGGTGCGGTGCGGAGGACGGTGTCGGGCTTCTCGGCTCTTCTCTTCACGCCGCGGACCGCTGCTGACACCGCCGTCTGTCTGTTAGTGTCTCTGCGAGTCTTGTCTTGTTCACAAGGCCTGCCTCGGCGATTATCCAGGTCAGCGCTGTCGTTTCAAGTCTATCAGGAGGTCTTGCTGTGAGGGGAGGCCAGAGGGAGAGGACAGTGTCATATGGCTTTATATTGATGGAGGAGAGGAGGGTAGAGAAGGGGCATGCAGCTAACAAAAACCCTATTCAAGTAGGAAACCACAAGTTAAACTGCAGAGGCAATCAGAGCAGTCTTCCCCGCTAGAGGCTGTGAAATAGCACAGACAGGCCTATATTTTCCTTGGGCCCTTGGACATTTCCCTTTGGTTCAGTTGTATCTGAATTCCAATACAATCCCATATGGTTATGCTACATGATTTATCTCTCAAGGAATGATACTCAAAATATAACATTTAGGCTATTACATTCCAGATGCCCATGTGTTACAAATAGTCAAATCTATGAAAATATCCTTTGCCCTTAAATATCTGATCTGCGATCTGTTTTGCAATGTCTCCACAATGATGCTGAAGGTGAGGATAAGGGGGCGGTTCAGCTGATCTCTTGTCAGCGTTCAAGGGCAAATCCAGCCAGGAGACACCATTAACACAGAGTGTCTCAACCAGCTGACATCCACACAGTAAAAACAAGCGTAGACAATAAACAGCAAGTCTTATATTAAAGCTGGACACGGTGCTTTTTCACTGCTGTTGCTCCTCGGGCCTGCAGAGCATCATATGTGGGGGAAAATAAGAGCAGAACGGATAACGCGTGCATTGTGTGTGTGTGTGTGTGTGTGTGTGTGTGTGTGTGTGTGTGTGCCGTGAGGAGGACAGCAGCCTTCAAGATGGCTTTGTTGTTTTCCTGCCACCTCCCTGCTGCTCCCACTCCTCCGCCTGCATCATCATCACCACCATCATCATCATCATCATCATCAAGGTTACACACACGCTACAGTACAGAACACTGGGGCTCCCGGGCCGTGACGTCAGATCAGCTGCAGAACGCGCCGCGGCCGCCCGCCTCCGGTGGTGCGCTTGTGACGTCAGCACCCCATCCCCAAATGAACTATCAACTATCCTATAGGAATATAGGAATATTATAGCGATGCCATGGGAGATTTAGAAACACCACAAAGTATGACGAGGTCGTTGTAATCACACGAATCACACACGCACACACACACACACACACAAACTCTACAAGTTCCTATATGAATATTCTAGGAATATTATAGTGATTTTGCATTGGCCAACTGTCAGTGGACCAAAACATTAACATTGCAGCACCGAATGCGAGTCAATCCGGTAGAGTGGCAAATGATGTTCGCTGGCACCAGTCGGTGGAACATCTGGATTTGCAAAGATGAAGCTCCATAAGCTTCGGCGGTAAAGAAGGGTCATGCTTTGCCTCTCTAGCCTGGGTCCTGGGCACATTTCTCCAGTCTGACGATGAGGAAAAAGCACTAATGTGTGTTAAGGAATGTGTGTGAAAACAGAAGGAATCGCACACTGAGATTGTCCCGAGAGCTGAATGAATCCCACTTCACTTTCCTCAGCTGCACAAATCCCAGCGCGTCCATTCATTTATCACTTTGCATGCGCGTGGGTGTCCTATATGTGTTTTTTTTTTAAATTATTTCAGCCCAGGATCCTAGTGATCATCAATGCATGTCTTACGCTTCAAAGTCATAGCAGAAAAGGTTATTCGCTGGTACATCTCCGAGTCACAGCCTCATCAGTCAAACGTTACATTCTGTCCTTTTCCTCGAGCTGCCGGATCAATCCCAGCAAATGACAAGAAAATGTGGGGAAGGTGGCAGGCGATGGTGGGGAGACAATAACTTGGGTAACAACGGGGTGAGAGGTCCGTTCAAAGCCTATCGGCGCTCAAATATGGTCGCAATGTGTCATCGATCGGTCCTCGATGTATCACCGATTCAGAAAAAAACCTGTCATTCATTCATTAATCGGTTATTAACAATCTATCGAGCATGCGAGGAATACATTTGCCCAATCCAACAACAATAGCCAGTCACACTCCCCCCTGCAGGCACTTTAGGATCTATATATTGACAGAAATGTTACTTACTGCATTGGGCGCGTTAGCGGCTTGAGGATGAGCGGTGTGTTTTTTGACGGTGTGTATTATATAACGAGTAATGAAATAAATAAGTCGAGTAAATCCGCGTAGACCGACGGAAAACCCTGATGTGAGCGGCTGGTGAGTCTGCGCAGCTGGCGGAGATTCCTATGGCGTGATGCGACTGCCTGTGTGTGTGTGTGTGTGTGTGTGTGTGTGCGTGTGTGTGTTCTGTGTGACTTCTCATTCTGTGTCAAGGATGTTATCTGTTACTGGCACAGTGTGATCTCTGTGGTGTTTTTTCTCCCTTTTTTATTCAGACTTCTTTTATCTCTATGTTTTATGGTTTTTAGCATGCAAACATGTTTTGCATTGCTCTATTTGAAATATTGTCAGGAAAAAAGACAGTGGGTTATGTGGTTAGGTTGGACTCCAATAAAGCCATATTGAATGATGTATCATCTTGTGTTGAATGGGCTGTCTTTTTCAAATATAGATTTAGATGTACAGCAGCCATTTTCAGGAACTACTAATTTTGTTTTCATGAATAAGTATGTAAAATCAAACTCTTATGTATAACTCTTAAAGATGCTATTAAAAAATGTATATAAAAACATGACAATGACACTACTTTGAACCTAATGGTATTCCACACAACACAAAACAAAAATCATCACATAGAAATATTTCTGAGTTTATTAAAACATAAGGTAGCATAGTTTTGGTATAAAAGGGAAATATTCTCTCATCTCCAATATATTATGACAAGTATTGGTTTGATATAGTTTTACTGTCTTTTCAGTAGAACTAGCTATTTATATGGTAAATAATTTTGTCACATATTCTCAATCAATAAGCTTTCTGCAGGCAATATCTACCTAAATACAAATGGAGAACTGTAAAGATAAAAGTAGAGAATAGATCAATAGAGAGGGACTATGTGTGTTCACATGCGCCTGCAGACTGTCTTTGGTGTGTGTGTGTGTGTGTGTGTGTGTGTGTGTGTGTGTGTGTGTGTGTCTGTGTGTGGTGCATTCACATGCAACCCATCATTTTTCACTGATCAAAATGCAACTGTCTGCCCCAGTTTCACCAAAGCCAACTGAGACAAATTCATAAACTGGCCATGCAGTTGTCACATGAAACAGCACACAGGGTTTTTGATTGTACAAGAAACACTTGTGTATTGTAAACTGTATGGCGTTCCACTAACATTTACAGTACAGAGGGCAGATCTGTATCCCTTATAAACAAGTCCTTCACTGTCCTTCAAACTGCGGGATTTAAACGGACTGCCACTAATCCCTTTTGGGATACATTTCCTATAATCACACAAAATGGTAAATTCAAAAATCACAGCAACCACTCACTCTGATGATACACGATTTACTGCTTAGACAAAACAGAAATGCAAAATATTACAAGGCTGTTAAACAAACTGAGGCAGAATTTGTGCTCAAACAACCAGAGCAGATTTACCATTTTAAATGAAAAGTAAATCCACTGAGATTAACAGAGGTGACTCCCATGGAAAACCGATCTATTATTGTTGCACAATACGATGTTTCCATGGCATGGACCAAGTGCATTAAACAGGTGCTGTCATGTCTGACGAGGACCCATATGACAGAAATGTCAAATTTTAATAAGGAGAATGTCGCCCATGTTCATTTCTCTTGCCTTATTGATGAAACTCACTAAAACTTGGGGTGTACACACCAGTTTTCTCAAGTTAGTTTGGCGCCAAGGTTATCATCCAGACAAATGATGTTCAACTTTCACCCCAAGCTTCAGAATTTGTATACATGGCAACTGCCTAGCTTAGCCAAAAGCCATCTAATCTAGTGATCCATGTGTGTCAAACCCATTTGAAACCCATACGATTTGGGGGGTCAAATTCTCATGTGAAATGATGAAACTGAAAGTTCTTCATCAATCATTCATTCAGTTCTAAATATGTGAGGATGGTTAGTGAGTGGGTTCACAGTCGGCAGGTGTGTTAGCAGTGATAGCAGTAGTGACTGTATTTACAATACAACCACCAGAATGAGTCTCAGTGTGACAGAGCTTCACATAGGGGTTACATCAGTCACTTCTGCCCCTTTTGAAGACGGACAGTGCTTTTCCAGTATTGGGACTCCAGGTTCCTCTCACTGGAACACTCTGGCATCGTCCACGGCAACAGGGTCCTATGTCAAGGGTGCTGTGTCCACGGCAACAAGGTTCTATGTCCATGACGACATAATCTTCATGTGGGACAACAGCTTAAAAAGAGGGATAATGTCCATCAGCTCAAAGATTCTTCATCTTAACCATCAGATCTTGGCAGCTGACTATCCGCTCCTCTCTTGTTAGTCTGTTTATCAAAGTCAAAGTCCTTGTTTTTCACTTCAGTAAGGGTTTGTGAGCCTTTGCTAACTGTTCCACCAGGACAGGAGCCCCAGCCCGGGCTCACAGATGGTCCCCTGAAACAACAAAAACAAGAGGAAGGAGTCAGATGGATGCGGTACTACTTTTGGTTAAAGGATAATTCCAGCGAACAGTGAATGATAAGTCCTCTCTTCCCTCTGAAGATTCCTGTGGTTATCACGTGACTCATTTCCCTACTAGACGCTATTCACTTTCATTCAGCTACAAAAGATATCAAAACCAAATTTCTGAGAAGGCCTACACTTTTTGGTTATATCGAAAATCCCCCTTAGACTGCACTTCTCACGAATCGTCCTCTGTGGTCACATCCTGCCACATCTGAAGCCTCTCAGCTGAGGAAGTGAGGTTTTCAGCCTGAAAGTAGTTCTTATAAAATGGATTAGAATAAAGTGCTAAGCAAGGTTTATTATTTGACATGTAGATGCACAGGTCAGTCAGTCCTACTGTTAATGAAACGCTTGTTTCCCACAAGACCCGTTTCAAAATTTAGAAAATATAGGTAAGACCTAGGACATCTATGAAATCTACCTTGCTACAGCTTACTAGAAAAAAACAAACAAAACCAAACAAAAAAAACAGGAATTTCATAAGGGAAAGAGGGCAGTCTGGAAAATAGGCTCAACATTCACCATGGCCGGAATTACCCTTTAATGTATTTTAATGTATACATTTGACAGCAAGTATATCTTAACACAAAGCGTCATCTATAAGAAGATTCTTGGTATTATAAAGACTATGTGATGTGCTTGATTAAAAACAGAGAAAAGAGCATCCTTGGCAATGTTAAAATGTGTGTTCATCATGGAAATGCGTTCTTACAATCAGAGTGTACGGTGCCTGTTTCTTCTGCCCGCTGTCCTCTGCCGGCGGAGCAGTCGACTGTCCCGGTTGTGGCGGAGTCTCTGGCGCTGCGGCAGAGGGGCCCGTCGGCGACGTATCCAGGAAGACTTCGTCTGTCACCCGAAAACGGATCTCCTCTCCCTGGTCCATGTAGAGGTCGTGGGCCCCCTCGTCCGTCTCGTATTCCCAAACCCAAACCTGCTCCGCTTCATCGCTGGGGCAGCCGCTAAGGAAGGCTTCATCACTCAGTAGTTACGCTAGACAATTATATTCAATTCTAGCTTGGTGAAATTCAATTTGTTTATGATTCACACAACAAGTCAATCACAACACTTACAATTAACTCCATTGATAGGAACGTATTTACTAAAAATGAGGTTCAGGATACAATTTGGCAGGCTGCTGCAGTGACTCTGGTGGAATGAGGATGTCGTCAAAGAAGCCCATCGTCACTGTGAAACAGAAAGGTCACCATCAATAAAGTATTATCTTATCTTATCTCTTATGTGTAGTCAGTGTTTACCACAGCACTCTAGTCTAGGTTACATCTAGTGCAAGGGGAAGAGGAAGGGGGGGACTAGAGGGACACTGTGAGCCTTCAGGCCAAGTAAAGGCTGTTCAAAACGTATTTTAAGTACTTTTATACACGATTCAGACTGTGTGGTGAAGTTTAATTTGGCTTATATGCACCAATGCCTCCCTAGTATTCCAACACAGATGAAAAAGCCAAATGGACAACTGAGGTGGAGATCCACACAAGTTCCAAGAAAATGCCTCTGAAAGCCCACATCTTATTCTAACATTACAGTCCAAAACAGGCATCATGAATACACAAGAGAGAAGAGTAACCCATCTGTACTGCATGCAGCTCAATAGTTTATGTAGGTGTAAATTACATTTATATTAAAAATGGGAGAGATGACTAACCCAGATCACTAATGGAAACCTGCTTAAATCGTAGACACTACTCACCGTGAACTCCCTCCTGACTGCAGTACTTGATTTTACCAACCAGGATCTCATCGAGGAAAGGGTGAAAAACAACGTATCTGAAATGAACTGACAGAAAGACCAAGAGAAGATCGAAGTGAATCAGTAGGTAAGAGTTAAGTGGAGTAATTGAGAGTCAAGAGGGGACCACAGAGATTGCAAAACAGAGCACAATAATCAACCTTAACTCCTATAAGTGGAGTATACAACACAGTGGCAAAAAGGGGGTCACAGCTTTGAACCCCAAGCCTGACCCATATCATTCTGTAGGCACATATGATATTCTGGCAACCATATTAGTACTGGCAATATTACAGTGTTACTGCAGCATTTATAAGCTTGTGAACGGACAAAAATGAATGTGTTTTATTACCAGATGGGGAAAAAGCATTTCAGCTGTTGCCACTGTGCTCCAAATACATGCTTTCTATGTCTCACATAAGGCAATCCACATTACAATCAGCTTTCCAAAACACTTGTGTTGCAACTGAATCGCTAGGTGCAGCAAAGCCGACTGTATCTATATCAGTGTTTCCCCCAGAATGTTACTCTTGGCAGGGTGGAAAAGCCTCTGAAAGGACATTTAGACCATGTGACACCCATAATAATGACATTTTTAAGGTGGGGTAGAAATATACACTCTGAGGCGTCACTGTATATAAACCTTAATCCAAGTTATCCTCCTCATCATCATCCTCATACCTTTAGTGTGTGAGGCTCCATCTCCTGGGAATATATAGGAATCCTCCAGCTTAGTGATGTCATACAAGCAGATGCAGAGGCCGACATTGAACACCACCTTCAGGGAGGAGACAAAGGCACAGTTTAGCTAAAGCCAAACACCATGGCATGTCATAACTCACACATGCAGGAGAGATGAACACACACACACACACACACACACACACACACACACACACCTTGTTGGCCAGTTTCTTGTTGAGCTCTTCAGATATGGCCTCGTTCAGCTGCCTCTGGAAGTTCCATGGAGGAATCCTGACCGTGTCGACCATCTCCACCAACACGAACATGATTCAGGCTCAACTGTGAGGGCAAACAACACGACTGAGATACTTTTTAACCAGCTGTTGTACAGTAACAGGAAACAAACTGCTTTTAAATTGTTAATTACGTTACCCGGTCTTATTAAACAACCCCAAAATGAGTTTACAGACAGTTAACTGAAGCTGCAAGTCTGAGCTGTCAGCCTGGCAAAACGACTTTTAGCTTACCTGTGCTTACTTTTAGGTATTTCTTCTTTACGACAGCATTTTCTGTTTTTCTTCTTTAAAACGTACTACTGTCAATTATAATAAAGCATCGATTCTATGGTTCACCAGCTAACCAGCTACATAAATTAAAAGAATCTCCAGCAAAATCGACATTTCTCCACATGTGATTAACTGCGACAGTAAACTATCGTTTACGGCGTGTCGCAAATTTAAAGGCACAGTGCACTTTTCATTCCTAAATCATGTTGTCGTTTCCTTTGGTGAATGCTTCAATTTGCACTCGAACTACAATGAATAATTCATCGGATGTTCTCATGGGTCTGGTAATAGATTTACCTAAATCCTATTTTAATGTCGTCTAGATCCAAAGTCAGGATTTGTGTACTATTAAAATGTAAGATGCAGCCCAATCTCTCCACCATCGATTTTAATCATATGCTGCCTTCAGGTGCTGCCGGAATTAACGCAACGCAAAGAACGACGCAACAAAGAGGGAAATACAGCTGTCAGTGTGGTTGTATTTTACTGATACCAGAGTTGCCAAGATGTCATGTTTCGGGGGCAGACAACATGGAGGCTGTATCAACAACTGATGTTAAAAGTTGTGTATATAACAACTTATGAACAAGAACAATTATATTCCTGACGTGCATTTTCTCCTCTTCATTCTGCACAAAGGAACTCTATGTCACTTGATTTCTAAAACAAAACAGCCACTGAAACAAGTTTTGTTACAGAGTACTTCCAACATGCGACAGGTTGTATTTATGACTTGCGAAGCAGGAAGTAGGAGTTTACGAGGAGCACTTGAAGGCAGCAGAATACTGTAGCAAATACTTCCTCAGCTGCTATTAACCTGGATGTTAAATAGTGGATAGGCAGTAGATAGACAGTCCCTATAAAGAGGCTGATAAGCAAATTACCTAATCATTGAAATCATTAAATAACTAAGAAAAACACAAAAACATCCACTTCAGAAATGTAATCTTTATTAATTTACCATTTATGTCGTACATGTTGAGATCTCATTTTAACCTTGCAAGCTATAAAACTGCAAGCATTTTAAATCACCTATGTTTACAAAATCAAGACTGAAGTTAAAACAACAGAGATGGAATTGGTGAAAGGGGGGTTTATCACTATGAAATAACATGGAAATCACAACAGCTGTTCATATTAGATCATTACATTTTCATGTGTGTTATATGTGAACAAATCACTCCTGTTAATGGAACACATATTGAAGAATTCATTTAAATCACATGAGAGAGAGGCTGACCAGACAGAGCAACACCTGAGTACAAAATGACACACTGGGCATGCTGGAGGACAATGCCGTTATGAACAACATCATTTCATTTGTCACTTTACAGTAGAGCTTCAGAAACTCAAAGACCCGAACCAGTGAAAGACAAAGTATTATCTCACATCACAGTATAAGCAAACCACTCCACAAGTGCCTGTTATGAATGAATATGTAGACACAGGAAAGAGAATGTGTTGTCGAAGTTAGCGAGTATTTTTTAAGATGTCTCACTATGGACACCGCTTCAGGAACTAATACCCTGTTCATATTCACTTATGCACATGGTAGATTTTGAAATGTCACATGATGGGTGCACAGCAACAAATTCAGTTTTCCAACAAAACAGATGGAGAATAATAATTTTCTAACAACCCAGGTGTTTGAGCAATTATATTCTGTTTCATTTTTATATTTCATGGAGTATTTTCATGAGGCATCTTTGGCAATTACTGCAATAAACAGATCAGGGGTATTTGAAGTAGTGCACCATCAAAGTGCTGGGCTTGACTAGAGGATAAAACAGTGTTTGTGATGATCCTGAAAGTGTTGAACAATAGGGTTTATGTGCTTACACACCACATATATAATGAAGAACTAAAATGGACTCATTTGTATCCAACAGATACAAATATACCTCTGTCTCTGAAAACACTTACAACCAAAAATCAAAAGAAATTAAGAAAATGGGGCTAAACCAAGCCATCATGAGTCACCTTGATAAAAACAACACTCCCTTTTCATTGTCAAAGCGCTGAGACGTCGACCCAGCAGCAGCATAAAAACGTTTCAACTGGTACACTCAAGTACCGAGAATCCCAAAACATCGAGTACAACTGACGGTTACAATCCGACATCTGTGCTTCAACTCTTGTAGCCTAGCATGTCAAGTGGTTTTGCGAAACTATTCGATTAGGGAAGGGGAGGGCAGAGGAATACGAAAACACTTGGTTTTTGGAGATGGGAGGTTAAATCGTTACATTATGTTACAAGGGGGTCACACACAGAGCAAAGGGCTCTGCATTTAGACAGGCAGCGTACAGCATCTCTCCTGCTCTCTCTATACCTTTATATATATGTTTTACTATATATGTACACACCCCTATACACAGTGCAGCTATATATCACATCATTTACACGCAGCTCAAAACTTAGTGACTTTTAAATACATGGAGATTTGCCTTAGGAACTATGGCTAATAATTCATCCAAAGAACCAGCTGTTACTTCTGCGACAGTGTAACGGAGAACAGACAGGACAGATAGATTTATAGACTTTCTGCACGAGGAGGTGATCAAAACACGGAGGCCAAACAACACTGAAATGACTTAATTGACCATCCACAGAAACCACACCATTTAAGTGGCACAATCTAGATATATCATGACCAAACTTAATACCAGAATGAGCTTGAATCTTTAACTTTGTACGGTCAAATTCAAATCTATCGATAACGAATATGATCTGTTGTATGTCAGTTATGTAATGTCACACACAGTACAGTTGGATGCTAAGGAGTGACGTGTTTGCAGAGGATAAAGAAAGCATGGCAAAGCACACATCAAACTACTTCTCTAACTCTATGAAGTGCTAGTGTACAGGCGTCCGGACACTAGATTGTGCGTTCGTTTCTGTAAGAAGACAGCAGGCCTTCCCACGATACAGAGAGGGCCAAACCCCAACCTGACAAACACATTCAGTCCCATTAAAGCTGCACTTCTGCCACGACCGGCATGCGATGCTTTACACCAAAGGATAGCAAAGGGACAGAGGCAAGATCTAATGCTTTAATGTTGGTGAGACCAGCATTCTCTGGACGGAGCGCTCACTCGCTGCTGCTTAGGAGACAGTTTGGATTTCCAGTGTCCATACACAACATCTGAATTTCATTTGGACAAATAGGGCAAATCTACAGTGTCTCAATTAACAGGGATGGGACGCTCTTCTCTGTTGCAGCCCCAGTTAGTGATTTCAGCTAATAAGACAGGCTAGTGCAGCTTTAATGTCTAGCGATACCAAACGCATAACAGCCTACTTCACCGAAACACGTCAGGTTGAGGTTTGGACCGGGCGAGCCAGCCTGAGGACCTGGCGAAAACACAAAGAGGAGGGCGGGACGCGCGAAGAGGGACAGACAGACGGGAACGCAGACCGATGTTGACCCGACAGGAACAATCATGCGTCACACTCAGACGCACAAAGGACAAACACGGATGGAGGGAAAATATGGCAACACTAGCGCTAACACAATAGCAGTGTGTGTTCTGGTTTGTTGCCCGGCCCACAGAGACACAAGCGCACAGAGGAGGTTTTCACACAACGAGATGTTACATCATGCAACAGCCCCCCAAAAAAAGAGAGAGGGATAGAAACGGAGAGCATGGGAAGAGCGGCAGGGAGTGGAGTGTACCGTTTTTAGCGTGTCGGGTGAAACGTACGGGAGTGGCATGTTGAACCGCAGGCCGGGTGAGCTCTCTGGGTTCAAAACACATTACGTGGCAAAGGGGAATCCACAAAATCCTTATTCTACGTACAGTAAATATGTCAGCCTGGCTGTCCAGGTACAGTGTGGAGACTTGCTTGTTTCCAATTAACTTCAAGTCAATAATTCCATCAGACTTCCTGACCTAACGTGGACAGGTCTGCACCTACTGGACGAATACATTCATTTGAGGTTTGCCAGCTTATTTAACTGTCTGGATGGAACAAGTGGAATCAACAAACACAGACAGAGAAAGAGGACAGGAGCGTGTGCTGGATGGGATGCTGTATGTGCGCGTGTGTATGAAGGAGTGAATACGACGGTCGATGAACAACAAATAAGCTTGACAAATACGATTTACACCAAGGAGTGCTGCCAGTATGAACAACACTGTCTAGAAGAGACGCGCGCCGCTAAGCTCGTCACACAGCGATGCCTGCGATTATGTGCGTTTGTGCCCGTTTATGTGCACGTGTGTGTGGTTCTACCTGCCGACCGGGAGTGCTTTCACAGTAATCTTGTCTGTGTGCGCGCGTGTACGTGTGTGTGTGTGTGTGCGCTTTTCATCTGTACAGCGACCTTGCGAGTGTGTGTGGGTATGTGTGTGTGTGCGTGCGTGGGCTGCGTAAATACACTCCTTTCTGTTCCGAAGCATGTCTTCAGCTGTCCCTACACCAGCCGAAGCACAAAGAAATCTGCCGCTACCATCTACCATCTACTCCCCCATTATCCCTTCCTCTTTGCGAAGCCCCTCCCCCCTCGGCATATCCAGGCCCACATCTCTCCCCTTCGTAACCCCCACCGAGGCCCCTCATTGGCCCCTTTCAGGCCCCGCCTCCCTCTTCGCCGGCGATTACTGGAGCTCCTTCATCCTGTTGAGGGCGGAGCCGGCCTGGAACCACTCGATCTGCGTCTCGTTGAAGGTGTGGTTCAGAGTGATGGAGTCTTTGCTGCCGTCGCTGTGCTTGATCACCGCCGCCAGGGACTGGAGGAGGAAACAGGAGGCAAGCAGAGCTGATTTATGGACTGAACACCACTGGGACTGTGGTGGTCCACCTTTGGAAAGGTGAGACCAGGGTGGAAATCATTTTGGACATTTAAATGCACACCAATACTCTGATTAGGGGAAGTAATCATCTTAAGGCAATATTTTGATTATAACGTTTACATGGTTCAAAGCAATGCATTTCCTCTAATAACCCGGTTTACATAGATTAATTTAATAATCGGTCTACCGCTCACCACTCCACTGCACTGTGGCATGGTATAATAATAATACAACAATAATAATAATACAACATCCAGGTAACTGCATCCGGGGCCTATACTACGAAGCAAGTTCAACAAAGTCAGGGTATGTTTGAGTTAGCCGGCTTCACTAAACCTAACATTGGCGATCCTGATAACCGGTCTCACGTAGCTGGTTATCAACTGGCTCTGTCAACCCAGGATTTACCTAACGGCTATGAGCGCGTTCACATGAAAGAGGCGGGGTTTGTAACAAATAGCCAATCACTTGCAACATGGACAGATCCAGATCAGACAATTCGGATAAGATAAGATGAAACTACTGATCCCCGTGGGGAATAGGGGGGGGATAGTTGTGCAGCAAAAGTAATATGATTCAGTGGGGAAAAGGACATAGAATATAAGCGCAAAACTATAAAAATAAGAAGCCTAAAAATAGGCGAAAATAATAAAATAGGCTAATCAAACAATAAAAGCCATAAACAATAGACCTAATTATAGGATGATATAAGCCCTAATATTTCCTGCTGACATTTTCAACATGGGTATCGGAAAGAAATGGATAGCTACTAACATTGGGTTCTTCTCTCAAGAAGAACAAATTCTTATAATGAATAACTGTCAGCATTACAAAACATAACCACGAAAAGTAAAAGTTGTTTCTGCTTCCAAGGCTAGAGAGGATTACTGGAGGAACTGCCCCATCATTAGGACACAGTGGGCATATTTTTCATTGATAAAATAGTTTGTGGACACATTGAGGCTGTAAAAAGATTTTTTATTCATAAAGTCGGCCTCATGTTCTTCAGGGCTGCGGTAATGGAATATGAATAGCCTACATTGAACCAAACACTGTTGGGAATCCAATTAAATAAAGTCAGCGCAATTAATATATGCAACAGTAACTTTAATCCATCAATAATATGGTCAATTAAGTAGCCTACCTGCTATATCTCCGATATAATAAGTTATCATGGAAAACAACGTGATTCTACTGGTCTGTAAACACGTCGCCCTGCGAACAGCACTTCTTACTGTCTGTTAATTCAAAAATAACAGTTTTCAGTTTTTTATTGGGATTTTCATTTGTATATTTGTCCATATCGGGATCCTGTAGGAATGGTGACTCCCTGTTTCCAGAGAGCTGATTGGTCAGAAGGCGGGCCTTTCATACGTTTTGATCCGATACCCTGAACTGAACCTGCTCCGGAGCAGGTTAGCCGTCCAGCATAAGTTACCATGGTGATCTACCCCGGTTAAAAGTGAAGCACCTTCGTGAGACCGAAAAGCCAGGGTTAAACCCAAAGCTAGCTCGCTAACCCCAAATCCTGCTTCGTAGTACAGGCCTCTGGTGACCAACATGCACAGTTTGACAAAAAAAAAAGAAATCTGATTAAGGCATTTACATGCCCCAATAAATGGAAGGACTGAGCAGAAATCTAGGTGTGTTAACTGGGTTATGCTTACTATGATTATGACCTTACTCTGATTAAGACAATCAGATAAAGGGATTTATGTGACAGCTTCAATAGCCTTAATCAATTGCCTTAATTGGGTTAAGATTAAATTATTAGTGTGCATGTAAACATACTCATAGTCTCAAAGCAAAGAGAAAGCCTACATGGAATTCAGGCTTATGTTTGGCTTTTGGATAATGCTAGGTGAGGTTAGACTGTACTTTTGATTAATGCTCGATTAACAGTGAATGTTGCTCACCTTGCCGGGGGCAAAGGAACTGAGTCCTGTGATGGAAATCTTGTCGTCGGGGCGGATTTTGTCGTAGTCGTGGGGGTCGGCGAAAGTCAGAGGCAGCAGGCCCTGTTTCTTCAGGTTAGTCTCTGTGATGAGGAGGAGAAAAGAATGCAGAGAGATGGGAAAACAAAAGAGATGGGAGAGAAAGAGAGAGAATAAGGAAGAAAGAGAGAGATATTTGCTCACATCGTACTTCCATTTTGTAAACAGAGAAGGGCTCTCTGCCTCAGTGGAGCGGATCTATTACATAGCAACACAAGGTCATGGAGAACAATGCACACCTTCTGTGTTCACGAGTGTTTGTGTGTCTGGATGTTATTGACTAGCAACAGGTCTCATGATGAATTTGCTGTTCCCTCTCCACAAAATCCATGTCACAGAAAATCAATTTCCTCAAGACCAGTTGACGTTGAAAGCTTCAAACTGTATCTATCAACAACATCTCTTTTTTATTTTTAAACAGGGGGTACGAAACTTATCTATTCATAAGGTCTGCAGGTGTTAAGGAAATACTCACACACTGTACATACTGTACACAACAAATTAGATTTGAACTATTTGAGAGTTAGCATAATAAAATCCCTGCATGTCTCCAGTGAAGCCAGAATGTCTCCAAACTGTTCAGAAGTGTACGAGTGACATGATTTGGGTTGCGTATTCTTCCCCTCAGTGCTGTGAAACTTACCGTGGATCCTGGCGAAGCTCTTGACGATGATGGCGCACCCTCCCAGGTGCCGGGGCTCCAGGGCGGCGTGCTCTCTGCTGGATCCCTCGCCGTAGTTCTCGTCTCCCACCACCACCCAGTTCACTCCGTTAGCCTGGGGAGAGGACACCATGAGACAAAGATCAGAGAGGGCCAGACAGAGGAGACAGAGGAGACCAAACCATCACGGTGTGCTGATGTGGCTGAACTGTATTGGGAAAATTTGTAACGACATAGGTTGGAATCCAAGTAGGGCTGCAGGATTATGGCTAGAATGATAATCCCAATCATTTTGTTACATATTTTGATCACAATTATAAATCATATTAGTTAAATATTAGTAACGATGATTTGGGGAGCATAATTAGTATATTGCATTGTGTTATATCAACATCTTCAACTATGGCAGGTATTCTAAATGAAATGTTGTTAAATAAAACTGCTTAATATCGCGGTCTTAACTAAAAGCTGTTGCAGGCCCACTTTGTGATTTACGCTGACAAGACAGGTGTATTTTTACATAGAATCTCTCAATTTGTCACCAAAATATTTCAAAATAAACAGACGCCCTGCCCAGTCAGCCTCACCTTGTAGTGGCGGGCCACGTCAGGCACACCGCCGTACTCTCCTGTCAGCTGGTTCTTGATCTTGTTGATGGCGTCGTTCTCCATGTTGACTGCGCCGATCAGCAGGTTGTTGGAGATGTTGTCAAGGTGACCACGGAACTTCAGCCAGGGCCCGGCGGCGCTGATGTGGTCGGTGGTGCACTTGCCCTTCACCTACAGCAGCGGAGGAAGAGGAAGAAGGAGCAGCAGGAGAAGGAGAGAGGAAGAAAACAATAAAAGAAATAAAACAAAGGCAATCAACCATTAGTACCTTATTGTTCAATGGTATTCCAGTCACTTTTGTACAAAGGCTTTTGAAATACAGCACAAACAAAAACATCCAAAAACCTGTACACAGAAAGACCTGCTCCATTAGTTTATCAATCCTCCACCTGGTATACCAACTATTCCCATTCCCCCTTTAACCAAAGCAATAAATGCAAAAGACATTATTATCCAGGCTACTCTTGAATTGGGAATACTTCCACAACTTCATTCCCTCCCATCCCTCCTTTCCTCACCTTGATGAGGATCCTCAAGTCCTCCAGGTCTTTCCCGTGCCACTTGTCGAAGGGCTCCAGCAGCTGCAGACGGTTGCTGGAGGGGCTCACATCCACCTGAGCAGCGGCAAATCAGGATCAGACATGGAGCGTTTCAAACCAAACAGGTTCATCACAAAGTGTATTTCAGAGGATAACGAGGCAGTCAACTTCCAGATCAAAGAGAATTTTATTGAACCAAACGACTCTGTTCGTTGCAGCCTAAACAAGCTTTCATCAGGCTGTCAGTTTACACTTGCGCACCCTTTCATATACAGCTGCATACTCTTACTTGGCTATGACAGGGGATGTTTGCCTCAATAAATGTCTGTTTCATCTGCAAGTCGAGGGCTCTGGGATCCTTCTTTTGAAATTCTATTCTAATCCTGATAACCAAAGAGCAGTGAATTAATGTGGTATCCAGAAAGCACACTAGAACATTTGTCAGTGTCATTACAAAGTGTTTTCCAAAATGGAAATAAATGTCTGCGATTGTTTTCTTGTGTACTTGCTGCCGTTTTCTTGGCCTGCTTTCTGGACTGTAAAAAGTAAATATCTTCAACGTGAGATCACCTTGACACCGCTGCTCTCGGCCGGCGGGTGCTGGTAGGTGTCCTGGCCGGGGTCGAAGTCCCTGGAGGGGAGCTCATCGCCGGTCGGGGGTTCCAGCTTGAACTTCTCTCCGTTGGGAGCGGTCAGGTAATCGGTCTCAGGGTTGAAGTCGAGGGTCCCGGCGATGGCCATGGCGGTGACGATCTACATTACATCACAGGCATTCAGCCAACAGCAACAGCAGAATACGTTTAAATTCCTAGATCGGCAACATTACGAGCAACCAAAGGGAAGCATCAAAGCCTGGGGGGGTTAACAAAAAGCAATGCCATCCAGTTCTGCTCCAGCTGGGACTGAAAGGTTTCATTCACAGTGTAGTTTACTGCCATACTCCTTACCTCAGGGGAGGTGACGAAAGCATGGGTAGCCGGGTTAGCATCGTTCCTGGCAGTGAAGTTCCTGTTGAAGGATGTGACGATTGTATTCTTCTCTCCTTTTTTCACATCCTTCCTGAAGAAGGTCAAAACACGGAGCCGGTTTAATGCCGTTTAATGTACATCGCTCAGAGGAATTTTCCGCTTCATCATCAGGCTTTGCTCAGCCCTTATGCTCTCTGTGCAGACTGTTCTAAGCGAGTAAAAAATGACCTTTAAGAACGAGGTGCGTACCTGTCCCACTGTCCGATGCAGGGTCCACAAGCATTGGCGAGGACCACTCCTCCAACATCACTCAGGACCTTAGCCTGAAGAGGGACAAAGCAAATTCCAAGAAATCATTTCCAGGATCTTTCAAAATCACACAATGTAGAGAGATATACAACAAAGACGACCATGACTTTGGTTTCAGCCTTCTTCGATACAGAAATAAAGTATAAAGGTGCCACAACATATCTTCCAGGAGGTTACAATACATGAATTTTAGAGCCAGTTTAAGAACTTAGTCAAAAAGCATAACGTTTTATGGTGAAACCGCTGAAAGACAATAGACTAGGATAAACTATCCAGTACTACAGGTCACAGGTCATACTCGAGTGTCAGTTCACATTATTGAGATTCTGACTCACATATCCGTCCCTCTCGATAGTGGCGCGGATCTGTTCGGACCCAGGGGTGACGGTGAACTGGGCCTTGCACTTCAGGCCCTTATCCAGAGCCTGCTTGGCCAGAGAGGCTGCTCTGCCCATGTCCTCGTAGCTCGAGTTGGTGCAACTGCCAATCAGACCTGCCGAGGTCACAACATACCAGCAAGAGTCAGGTTGCATGCTTGTAAGGAGAGAACGGACATCAAAGAGGAAACTGAAATGACGGAGAGTACAGTTACAGTGGCAGATAGAGAACTACTCATTTATTTTTAATAACACAGCTTATATATGAAAAGGGAGGAAAATAGTCTTGGAGAAGTCACCAAAAGACCAGCAAGAGTCAGATTATACATCTTGAATATTGTAATTATATTCTACTCATATTGACAGACTGGAATTATATTCTATTCCATATACATTCTGGGATTAAGTCGCTTTGGAAGACCACCGGCTAGATGATAGAATTGTAATGTAAACTGATCGTATCTGGTCAATAACATAGCTTGTAGAAACGAAGAACATATCAAATTTCACAGGACAAAGCATTACAGATACACTGGTAATTTAATAAGACTGTCACAGATACTGACCAACTTTAACTTCCAGAGGCCAGTCGCTCTTCTTAGCGATAGCCCCGATCTCAGACACAGGGTGGGCCAAGTCAGGGGTGAAAGGCCCGTTGATGTGGGGCTTCAGCTGTGAGAGGAGGTGGGAAACAAGGCATTTAGCAATGAGGGACAATCACAATGCGGGACTTGGGTGAGCATACTGCAAATATTGTTTTGTGAATAAAAACATTTACCAGAGGAACAACAAGAGGCACTTAAGCAGCCTCATGTCCTGCCATAATCACCATGATATATTAAAAATAACCAGTTATGCTGATGAGGACACTAATTAAGTAATGTATTAATTAGCAAATATTTCTATGTCAACATGCTTGTCTTCACATAACACATGGGTGGTATTAATATGAACTCTGTATCTTAAAGCATTAAGGAGTTATTGAAGTTTCAAGAAAATCTGTTTTTCCTCATTAATATGCAAATGTATGCAGGAAGGTGCTCCAAAATCTAATCAGATCATCTACTCTATTGGGGGTATTTGTGGTGTAAACATGAAGTTTCTATCATGTTCTTGAGTTACTGTATTCACAAGAATGTGTCTCCACACGGACACAACGCCACCATGACGGTGGCGGGAAATGAAAATAAGATAATGTTTCAGGTTATATTATTAATGTCAGGAAACTAAGCCTGAGTGTCTACTCACCTCGCTCAGGTTAATCTCAATGACCTGGTCGTATTCACAGCCCTTATCTGGGACCAAGTCATCCTTGAACTGGTCAGCCAGGGAGGCAATCTCTGACAGGGAGTGAAGGAGAAAGGAGAAAATAAGATGGAGGCAAGGTAGAATGAATGACTACTCAACATTACGGAGACTAATTCTGGTGTGCAATCTGAGGCTCAATATAGAGGGTTTCAGGGTGTCTGGTTGTCCAGTACTGACCTGCACGGCCAGTTTTCTCCATGTAGGTCCTCATGCGGTGATTGTAAGGGAACACAGAGGTGGTGGCTCCGATCTCAGCTCCCATGTTGCAGATAGTGGCCATACCTGGAAGGTGAAGGAAAGTGACATTTAAGTCTAAGAGCAAACTAAATTGCACCAAAGTCCACTTTTTCCCTAATCTAGGAAAAAAATGGGGCTTGAAGCTCTCCATATTCTTCCATTTACACTATCGGTTCCATATCAAAACCCGTAGGGTATCTTTTACTTGTGATGCGTTTCATCCTCACCAGTGCAGGAGATGGAGTCGACTCCAGGACCATGGTACTCCACGATGGCCCCGGTGCCTCCCTTCACAGTCAGGATGCCAGCCACCTTCAGGATGACGTCCTTGGGAGACGTCCAGCCAGACAAGCTGCCGGTCAGCTTCACTCCAATCACCTGCAGAGAGAGCAGAAAGGGTTAAAAAAACAAACAATAGAAAGAGACATTTGTGATAGAAATCAATGGTAAAAAGAGGGAGGAAATGTAAAACTTAATGACATCTAAATAAAATAAAATCATAAGATATCAAAAAATGCAAAGAATTCACATTGGGACACTTCAGCTCCCAAGGGATCCCAGCCATGACGTCAACGGCGTCAGCTCCTCCCACTCCGATACAGATGGAACCCAGGCCGCCGCCATTGGGTGTGTGGGAGTCTGTACCGATGAGCATCACTCCTGGATACGCATAGTTCTCCAGGATAATCTGTTAAAGAAAAGGGAAAAGGGACATGCTTTTTTGGGAATAAACTTTTCTTGCACCATTGAACAAACTGGAGTGTTTCAAGAGGCGTAATTATGAACCATTGACCCAGGACTGGAATGTATCTCGAGCACAAAAAGAGTTTAGGATTGCATAGTGATTCTATGTAAAGTGTGTGTGTTGGCACAAATTCACTGACCAGAATTTATAAAGGAATGTCCATGTGATTATTTTGTCATCTTAGCCTTTTGTTAAACAGGCAGTGTGCCTGAGCTGTAACCTTTTTGATAGTCTAAATCCAGAGACAAGTACAGTCCAAAATATCAAATTCCTGCCTGTTACAAAACCTTTTCTCATAGCATCATTTTAAATCACAGCACCGTACCTGGTGGATGATCCCTGAGCCTGGTTTCCAGAAGCCCACTCCATATTTGGCTCCGGCGCTTGCGAGGAAGTTGTAAACTTCCTGGTTCACTTCCTGAGTAAGAGTAAATAGGGAGGAGTTAGGGCTTCCGTTGAGGACAAGATATTTTCAGTCAGGAGTATCCTTTATGTAACGCCCAAAGAATACATTTGGTTGTAGCCCTTAATTCCTAATAATCCCTGTCACTCAGCTTGACCTCCATTCACCAAGCTGAATGACTGGCACATGGCTGAGCAGCCAACTTGGACAAATGGTCCTCAAATTTTGAATCAATCTAGTAGTTTCAACTGTGGCTCTGAACATGAATCCCCACTGGCCGAGGATCGAATCCCACCACACCTGTCTGCCTCTTCCTGCTGGTTCCCTCTTTACTTTACAATTGTGTGAATACATAAAAAAATAACAAAAGGGGAGTGGACTAAACAGCATCAGTAGTATGTATAGTAGTATGAATACCAAAAAAGCATTACACACGCCTTTTATCCTTTCAATCTACCACCAGAGCTCCATCAAAACTCATTATAGAATCAGTATGATAATAATGGCATACAATATACAACAGTATTGATAGATGTGAGAATCGACCAGTGAAAATCACCTATGCCTAGCCAATTGGACACTGCAAATATATAAGACCTTTAGTCTGGGTTTATCATTAAAAAATGTTTCCACTTGCCCGGTTAGGCCAGTAGGTCAGAATTTGCCTTGCCCCTTGCAAAAAATGAAGATCAAAATAACCACTTTTTCATAAATTTAAATAATTTATTACAATAGAATGCATTCTATCGAAAGTTCATAATATTAATAATAATATTAACAATAACAATAATAATAATAATAATAATAATAATAATAATAATAATAGGCTGCAACACTGACCGAAAAAAAAGCAATACTTGAATCACTATGTGAATTATCTTGGAAATGTAACTGTTAAATTGCAAAGGCAGAGATAACAGACTATTTCTCACCGGGTGAGAAATAGTAAGACCAGAAACTCTTTCTTCAGCGACTGGCTCATTTGGAGTGAATGTACCAGTTCTGATTCCCTTCACCCCCCCCCTCCTCCTCACCTTAGCCCTCTGCAGGTCCTGGGCCCCTCCGATCTGGGCCTCGATCAGGTGATCACAGTGGATGGTGGAGGGCACAGCCACCTTGGGCAGACCGCTGCTGATGAACTGAAGCATAGCCATCTGAGCCGTGGCGTCCTGCATGGCCACGCGGTCCGGACGCAGGCGCAGGTAGGTGCGGCCGCGGTCGATCTCTTGGCCCGCTGGGTCGTCCAGGTGACCGTACACAATCTTCTCAGACAGAGTGAGCGCCCTATTGAGCCTGGTGGGGCGGAGTGTGGACACGATGAGGTAAGAGTTGTGTTGGAGACTGAGAATTTGTAGGGTTCGATATAACAGGGTTTCCCTTGGGCTATAAACACATACTGATGAAAGAAAATGAAACTGATGAAAGCAAAGGTTAAATCATTTCTTGAAATAATCTTTCATGGTTTTTGCCACAGGTATCCATAGAGATTCTACTCACATGCTTCCATTTTAAAAATTCAGCCCAAAAAGTCAAACTTCTATCTATCCAAATCCAAACAATTTTTTTTGCGTATGTATCCCAGTTAATATATTCTATGTTTTGTACTTCTGGAGAGTAATTTGCATGGAGAGTAAAAGGCCTGAACACCAGAGGCCAATGGCTTGTCAGGATGGCAAATGCTTGGGGGCCGACTGTTGATGAATTCATATTCAGAACTGTTAAAGATGTTTCATCCAAGTCAAATATCACTTCAATGCCTCTAAGAGCTAAACAAGCCAGCTACAGCCAGACAAAATGCTTTTCCTATTCCTGGATGACAACCAGTGGTCGGGTCAGTGAGAGGGGAAATGCCTGGTCATCTAAAGTTAGCCTGGTGGGGGGGTCCTGCTGGCTCTGAGGAGTCAACACTGTAAATGTCAAAAGATTTACTATCCCGCTGTAATAAACACCAGCCATACCTCGTAGGCCTGCTTGTAAACAGTAAGGACCTTGTGTATAAGGTCGTGTGCATTCATGAGTCTGTAAAAAGGCTGCTGCTGACCTCTTGCGCACGATGCTGATGTTCTCGTGCATCTTCTCATAGTTGACGCTGGAGCCGGGCTCAAAGCGGCTCATGGCCACCTTCGCCTTGGCGCTGAACACCGCCGAGACATGAAAGCGCCTTGCCCCGGTTCCAAGGGCGAGCTACACCAGGGGGGAGAGAAGACAATTCAGAGTGTAGTGACGCCGTAAACACAGTTTTATGGTACAGTTTAGGGACAACACTTATCAGGTTTTACAACACATTCAACTTTGAGTTATAAAGACTGGGTAGAGGAAGAAGACAATTAAATTATGCAAGAAGGGGACCGCATGACCAGGAGCCAAGGCAAGTGAAGACAGTTAGATGGCCTAACAATCCTTCAGCCTGTCTTGCACTGGACACTGGAAGTAGCACCAGTGAAAATGAGTCAGGAAACAATGCTGTCCTACCAAGGAAAAAGGATGTAACTTAAATTTTGGTCATAAGGAATTTAGTCATTTTTGATATGAGGAAAAAGAGAACCTCATACTTAGTCACCAAACCAACACATTTTCAAAGACCTTCTTACAAGTCATTTGACTGGGCAATAAAACATATATAAAGCCGTCTTTTCTCAATTTCACACTGAGTAGTTAGTGCCTTTTGCCTTTATCAGCACAGTAAGTCTCTATGTGACCGGATTTGAACCTGCCACTGAGTGATCCTATGTGCTATAGGTGGGAAATGTTACCTTCTAGCCAGCTATGGTCAGTTGCCTAATATCTACCCTTTAGTCTTGATATTCAACGGAAAATCACTCTGCTCTCAGAGTAAACTGGGTGAAAGTTCATCTGAGTCATATTTCAGGGGTTAGGCTGATCCATGGGATTGTTATTTGCCAGGCTGATGCAGTGAGTGGATAAAACAGTCTCCTACGCTGTAAACCACACAGCTTCACCATAATTACAGAAGTTTTGTTAACAGAGGTCAAACCATTTAGGCAACATTATCATCTTACTCCTGAATAGTTGGACTTTAGAAGATGCCCTCATGATACACAAGATAACCGTAATGATAGAGACATCAATAAACAATCAGGTAGTTTCAATAAAGGCTACAGTAAAGGTTTTTGCGATCTCCATGTGATACAGATCAAATGATTATCATAAAACCATAGGCAGTATGACGGCGTTATACATCACTTCAAACAGAGCGTACACATTATACTAGGCCAAGTAAACCAGATGAACACGTTATTACCTGCCAAGTATTATGAGTAGGCTAAACAGTCTGAATAAACCAGCAGCAGGATAAGGAATGTTGCAAACAACAACGACGACAATAAACCCAGCATTAAATTAGCACAAGTTAGCCTAGACTACATCTGTGTAGCACCAACAAAAGTGTGCTTAAAAGCTGCAAGAAATCACACAACAGACAACAAAAATAAATGCTTGTCAATCACCATGATAAGGATATTTCATCGTCATGGAGATGACGTATACACCTGATGCTATGTGCTTAGTTGAAGTATATAATGAGCAAAATAAGCAAACTATCGTCAAATTATCAAAACCGTAACGTTATCCCCGCTAAAGCCAACTGATGCTGAAAGGTGCAGGAGTCGTGCAGGTGTCACGGCCTAACGTTACTTTTAATCAGCAGCATACTGTGGCTACATGAGCAAATGCTCACCGAAAGCACTGCGCTATCCAAGCTAGGTAGACACCATCTTATATGATTCACTCTCCACCACAGTAAGCCCATAATGCGCCTTGTCATCAACCCCAGTCGTCTGTTTGGAGACAGGAGACGAGACAGTGGAAGTGCGCACTCAGAAATTCAATAACCTTGCGATCACCTTGCTAACATCTGGACACTCCGGGCCGCTTACGGCCACTATTTAGCTGAATGTGGACCGAAATCAACGTTGTTATCAGTAAAGCCGAGAGTTAATGCACAGTGTTGTCAAGTCGGACGTGTTATAACCGTTACAACACATTGCTATCAAGAGTCAAACGGGGACACTGTGACCTGACTGAAAGCGGCGCGGTGGAGACTCTTCTCTACATTTATCGACTATCGCTAAGTCTTAAGCGATGGAGACTGTAACACAGCAAGAAACCTTTCTAAATTAACACATGTATTCGATACCAAGACGGCTGAAAATCTCTATTTATGTAAAATAACGTTTTCTTACCCGCAGCCTAGTGACTGTCAAACAGTAAGACGCCATTTTGTTCACTGACAAAGATGAGTGTTGCTGTGATGTGACGTCAGCGCTGTTATTATAAAAGCCCGTTATTTAATTACTGTGCTGTGAGGAAAACAGTCTTTCTCTCATTATGATCCTATGATCATTGTAAATTTGGATAAAATATTCCAAGACGTGAAAGATTATGCCGAGTGGTTTGGTATAAAAAAAAAAAATCTGATTATTATATCATATATGCAGTTATTATTCTTTCACTAAAATCCTTGTCTGAACTGAACATCACAACAAGTTTCTAAATAATGTCTACATGGAACTACACCTTGCATATTCTGTGAACACATGTAATGCATGAGAATTTTTATATTGCAGTATTACATTTTTATTTCCCTTTGCATCATAGATGGTAGACTGAACAAAAACATTCAATAAGTTGAAGCAACTAAAATTATTGAAGTTTGCAAGTGGAACAATTTGTTTGTGTATTGTTTTTTATAACATTATGTTCTCTCCTAGAAATGGAAAAAAAATAAACTACCACAGCATAAAAGACGCACGTATTCCGTTACATTCGCACAAAAAAGTAGATTTTGTGTGTGTTCTAAAAATATCGTCTAAATTATGAATAGATTTGGCATGGTCTGTGCAAATAATGTGATGTGTTATTGTCAACCAAATGTTTTAGGATGGGCACGTTTTCATTCATACCATTAAAGCAATAGTATCCCTTAATTATGGGAGGTATTAGGCTATATTTAAAGGGACTTTGGGTAAAGTCCAGAATTGGTGTAAACACTTAAAAATACTCAAGTGGAAAATCACTAATATGCAAAAGTACTAAGAAAATTAATGTTACTCTCTAAAAAAAATCTAGTCAGGTACAGTAACTAAAGCAGTGGTAATTAGTTACTGTCCACCTGTGTCTCTCTCAGAAACCACCACACATCATTTAGCTCATTGAACGTCATTACCCACAAGCCCTGCTAAATGTCATATTGCTTTACTTGCTGAATGGACGCTGCAACCCAATAAACTCTGGGTCCTCCCCCATCTCAACCAATAGAGACTCTGTTGCTATCACCGCTTATATTTTTAGCAATGGTTCAGCACCGCAGCAAACTACAAATATCCCTCCGCCAAATAAACTAGAGCCCGTTTTCCCAGTTTGGAATAATCTGGGGGAAGCAAAGTTATTTTTCTGATCTTTGGTGCAATTTAATTTGATTTTATGAAAACATATTGAAGCTACATAATCCTGCATTTTGTCTGGAAGTTGGGCAGCTGAATATTTGAAATAAATATATCTATTTTTTTTTTATTTTTTTTTTTATGATTGCTCTGCTGGTGTATATCTGATAGACAGAGATGCCCTTAGTGGTGAAGTGGCAGCAGAATAGATGCATAAATCATTTGGGAAGGCTAATAACGCAGCGCCTATGATAACGTCAAGAAAGTAGTTCCTGTGTACCGTCACGGCGCTGGGGGTGTGGGCGAGTCACACTGTATAAATACGCCGGGTTGTCAAACAGTAAAGTTTTCTCTGGTCGCTCCGTGCTAACTGTCAGCCGAGGAACAACTGGGAAACCCTTTGCCATCTCAGAATTAGGGTAGAGGTAAACCCGAAGGTGAAATACCTGTCTGCCGACGAACATTTAACAGCCAGTGACTCGACAAATCACCTTGAAATCCGCGAAAACACAAGGGAATTAACTGAAACGCAGGAGCAGAAGTCAAGCTTGGCATCAGTAAGTATAAACAGTATCTTCAGTCGTGCATGAAACAGGCGTATTGCATTTTAATATAACGGTAGGCGCGTTTATTCAGAACAGCATGTCGTCGTTGTTGTTGTTGTCTTTTTATTTATTTTATTTTTTTTACAGAACAATCCCTCAAAATGCACTGACTGTAATGAATGGGTCTGTAATGGATCTGCCATCCATTTTAGATTCAGATTTTTCTTCTTCGCCAGTGGATTTTTAGCTGAAGTGAGACTCAAAAAGTCTGCTCTGCCGTCATATATACCTTCGTTTTATATGTTGTTTATGCTGAAGAGGGACTCTCCTTCATTTTCTGAGTACAGCCTCGGTCTACTGCTCGATATACTGCAATATTCACCACTTAATTAGTTTCATAATTCATTTCACAGTGACAATTTGGTAAGAAGGGGTTCTCCAGTTGCATGTCGGCTAAATGACTGTCCTTTCTGCTCCGGTGCCTTCTGATAGACATCGAAGTAATTCCCACATACACTTTGCTGCTTTATTCTCTGAGCTTGTCATCATCCATGCAAAGTTGGATCTTATTTTCTTGCATCTCAGCTTCCCTTGCATATTCATGCCTATCTATGCCATCTGGCAGATAGATGTGCAAAATATTCCCATCTCAACGGGCCTGTAAACAATAGACCATTTGAAGTTATTTTTGTTGCTATTGAACAGGGAGCGTCCAGCTAGCCCATCACCCCTAAGGAAAAATCACAATAATATTCCTGTAATATTTGGATAGGGCCTTGGTGTGTCTGTGGTGAGTTTAGTGTGACCTATTTATGGCATTTTCTTGTATTTTTGATTGTATCACTATAATATTCCTCATACATCCCTTCATAGATTTATGTGATGTCAGTATCATATCTTTATAAAATGTATTGTAGGATTGCTGTAGCTGTTTTTCACATGGGGTAAAAGCAGATCTGCTGGCTCGGATGCATCGCAGCACAGATGCACATATGCAGCTCTGATAATGAGCCAATGTAAACAAATATATACCGTACAGCTCCCTGCGATTGCACTGTCGTGACCCAAAACAAAAGCAGGCCTGTAAAAACGAATCGGGCTTCTTCGTCCTGTATAACAGGTCTGCAGGTGAAGATGCAAGGGACTGAGGTGATTTACGAAATAGGCTAGTTGGATGTTTTGGGGGGAATTGCAATTGTTTGTGATTGAGAGCTTTCATTGCACTGTTGTCGCATCAAGTCTGCAGATTTTAAGTGAACCCTGCTTCTAATGACATTGAATGACATTGGATGTTGGATATTTTGATGCCGTCACTTGGTAAGAAGAGATATGAATGCAGAAGCGAAGATGCACTAGCCTAGCTGTGTGGGGACTCAAAGCCAAAGGCAGCCTGGCTAGATTTGTGTTAATAATGGCCGTTGCAGCTGAACAGATGGATGGATGGACTGATCCTCTTGTGTTCAAAGATCCTTTCCTACAGTCAGAGTTGAACTCATCTTCAACTTAGCTTATGTGGAGGAGGGGGGGGGGCGTGAACAAACCGATAGGATTGCATTGTTACAGATGCTGCAAAATGGGGAGACTATTTACAGCCTATTCAATCCCCCAGCTCCCTTCCATTTTCCCCTTCAATGTCACCTTTTTCATTCTAGGCGAATAATAAATATCGTTTTAAACCGCCATTCCTGATGCCTATAGATCCAACCTGCACACGTTTATCGGCAATAACATTAGAACTGGCTTTAATCGGGCCCGTTTTTCTAATCTTCGTCGCTGAATCCCACCTGGCAGGGAAGTGAATGTGAGTGAATCTGAATTGTTTATGTGTGGGGCAGGTGCGGGGCGGGGGGAGGCGATCGCACGCGGTGATGACGTTGACGGTATTGCATGATGGGAAATGATGTTTTGTAGACTCAACAACTGCCCTGCCATTTTACACTTATCCTCAATAAGTCTTGTGATTTTTTTATTTTTTATTTATTTATTTATTTATTTGCATCACTACAAGCTCACATTCAGTTTGATTCTGCATGGTGATAAATGGTTTCTGTGTGTTTCAAAATGGCAACGCATTTAGCAGGAGTGACTCTATGGGATCGGGTTCAGATTATAAAGGATTTATGGAGCCTAGATCACGGCATCTGTTACGTCCATCAGTGCATCTTTCAATTGACAGGGACACAATATAAGCTGGTACAAGTATAATTGCCATGTATGTGTTATTGAGGGGAATAGTAGCTTGAAATAGTTTTTCTCACCTTTCCTTTATAGCGACAAGGGAGCACCATCTCCTTTCATGTAGCCTCAAATCTTCCCCTGGTTCTTACATGGTAAAATAACATTTCCTTCTCCTTTTTTCCTCACAGTTGGGACCTGACATCATTGTTGGACATTACTGAGGAAGAAAACGACTGGTCTCTCCCTCCAGCCTTTCAGGAAAGCTCCTAAAGGCTTGGACTGCGACCCCTGACCCTGCCTTCAAGGTGCCTTTACCATGGTGACAATAAAAGCATCATACACTTTACAATAAGCCAGAGAGAAAACCCCCGTTTCCACTGTTGCATCGCCTCGGTTTCAACACTATCTGAAACGCTTTGCTACCAAGACGACGCCAACCTGGTGCAGCCATGCATCTGGAAGTGAAGGTCGCCCTCAACTTCATCGTGTCCTACCTGTACAACAAGCTGCCTCGCCGTCGAGCTGACTTGTTTGGCGAGGAGCTGGAGAGGATACTGGTGTCCCGCTTCGAGGGCCACTGGTACCCCGAATCCCCTATCCGGGGCTCTGCCTTCCGCTGCCTTCACCTGGGAGCGCCCAGGGACCCGGTGGTGGAGCTGGCTGCCAAGAGAAGCGGCCTGGACACGGAGGAAGTGCGCGCGAACGTTCCCGCAGAGCTCAGCGTGTGGATCGACCCTTACGAGGTTTCCTACCAGATCGGAGAGAAGGGAGCCGTGAAGGTGCTGTACTTGGAGGACCCCCCCGGCCTCGGGAGCGAGGGCGAAAGGGCCGACGGGGTGATGAACGGAGACGGTAAAGGAGACGCGGAGCTGGAGGAGGCCAAGAGTCTGGGCTTCAACCCGGACGCTCAGGTGTTCGTACCAATCGGGGGTCAGGTGTCCCCTGTCCTCCTGCCCTCTCTCTCCAGCTCGCCCACGCCTCTCTCGGCCCAGTCCTGCCCGGGGCTCTTCAGCTACCCGAGCTCCAGCACGCCCACCGACCCCGCCGCCCACTCCTCCAACACCGCCACCCCGTCTCCTCCCAGCGGGGGGCTGCCCTACCTCTCCGCTCAGCAGCCGTCCTCCGCTCTCCCCGGTGCCCGTCCTCCCATCCAGCCCATCACCTTCACCACCGCCAGCTTCGCCGCCACTAAATTCGGCTCAACCAAGATGAAGAAGTGCAGCGGCTCCGGGTCGGCGGGCAGCTCCGGCGTCGGAGTCGGCGTGCCGCCCGCCCAGAGGATGCTCTCCCGCTCCCCGACCACCATCTCCGCGCCGGAGCTGCTGAAGCACAAGCCCCTGTCTCTGTCCTTGCACTCCCTCGGCGGTCCGATCCCCAGCCAGCTCTCCCCCAACGCCAAAGAGTTTGTCTACCCAGGATCCCCGGGGCCCCTTTACTTCGACGCCGATACCCAGCCCATGCAACCTCACGCCAGCCCCTTCCAGCCCCCGCACTCTGTCAACTCCCATCCGTCCTTTGACCCCTTCTCAAGCCCTCCTCCTGCCCAGGGTGTAGGCATCATCGGCGGCAGCGGTGGAATCTCCTACATGGAGAAGCCGCCGTTCGTCGAGGGTTTAGGGAGCTACAACCTGCAATATCCTAGCCAGTCCTTCCAGCCTGTTGTGCTGGCCAACTAAGCCTTTACTTGTAAACAAGATGATGATGATGATGATGGGAGTCGCTGTAGCAGGAGTTGAGTATAGGACGGTGAAGCTCCAGATATTTTCAGTTTTTCTAATGGAATTGTTCTTACTACTAATACAAGTTAAGAATTAGTTTTACTACAAAGACTTACAGTACCACATCCACTGCGTATTTCATGTGAGTTGTTTTGTTCCTCCATATTACCCCACCCCCCCACCCCCACCCTGCACCTTACTGTTCCCCCTCATGTTTTGTTTGTTGGGCGGGCAGTGGGTGGGGGGGTAAGTTCCTTTCTACCATGAGTAGTTGCCAATCTCTTAGTGCAGAGATGTTTATTATTTTGCATTGAATGTTAATGTGAGAGAGATTGATGTCCTTAACTTGAAGTCTAATGGACCCGGTTAGTATAGCAGTATATGTAATAGCTCCATTTTGCACTGCACTGTCATGCTGTGAAAAAGGACCTAGCCAAGTCCTGCAGGGAACGACGGCTGTGGAAAGCTCAGCACTTTGCACTGCAATCTGCTCTGCCCTAGTTGCCACAAATACAGAGAGGGGGACTGTGCTGTCTCGGTGTGTGTGTGTGTGTGTGTAGTCCTCCGGTGTTCGCTGTTCTGTTTCGTCGTAGCTTATTGTGATCGAGAGACTCGTCGTTTGTATGGTGGGCCTGTTTAGCCTTGAAACACACATGCGTGGTCTGAGTCTGTGTTTGTAGCAAGTCGTTGCTAGTCTCCGGCTGTATATCAGAAGCGGTTGCTTATCATCAACTGAAATACTGTGTACATGACAGGGGTGTAAAGGAAGCGAGTGCAGTGGAGGGAGCTTTAGGATGTTCAGGCAGCAGTGTAGTGGTATGTAGCTGTCAGGAGTAGTTGCAGCTGGGAAGGTCAGGAAACCTTGCTGAATGTGAAAGGCAAATGAATCTTTGCATTTTAGGAACCTAACAGTGTGCTGATATCTCAAATACGCACACGCAGGGATGTAAATAACGGTTTCATACATGTACACAAATGGACAGACGTGCACACACACACACACACACACACACACACACAAACAGACATGCATGCATGCATAGGATTCCAGTCAGCAGTGTGTGAAGGTGAACAGGCAGAGTAGGAGGGGAGGGGGAGGGGATGCAGCAGTTAAGCAGTAGGGATTGTGATAAATGGCTTAGCATGACTTTGACTATGAAGGAGAGGTCTTACTCTGCGGGGAGAGGAGGCTGAAGAGGGGGGGGGGGGGGGTCAGAAGGAAGTGTGAGACGGAGGCAGCTAGAGGGTTTCGCCTCCTCGGTGGCGTCCAGGGTGCGTTGGCTTAGAGAGCGACACTTTGAAACCCAGAGCACGTTTCTGGTGAGCTTAAATGGTATTGAAGCCAAAAGCTCGCACTGGTCTCTCCCCCTCTTGAAATTCTTAAATTATCTCTGTTCCTCTGGCCGTTCATCATACAGTTAAGGTTGTTTTCTGTCTCTTTTCCCAGTCGCAGCGATCGGCGATGTGGACTAACGTACAAAGATGAATGTTCTTTGTTGACGTTTAGCTTTTGTCGCTTTATGGTGACGCCTTGTCAGATCTCTGGCAGTCTCCTATTTCTGGCAATAGTAAGTTGACCTGCCGGGTCCATGTGATTGTGGGTTAGTCACTAGAGGGGAGGGCAAGCCCGACTCCCTCAAATGTCCGTTTTGAGCTGTCCAGCACTTTATATTATTGGGCTCCTGAGGCGGCGGGTGTCCCCCGCCGCCTCAGGAGGGAAACGCTCTCATTCCTTTGCCCTCGGTTTGTTACTGGCACATTTCGTTCCAGCCGTCATGAAATGCTTTAGAGATTCAAAGATGAACTACATTTGTATTTAGATGGATCACGCTGGTGGGGAAGTGTTCTCAGTCTTGTCTGTTATTTGAATGTTTTCTAGACTTGTGCCCATAAATGTCTTTGTATAAGCTGACCCAAGGACCCTTGACTTGTGCTCTGTGACAGTTTGTCATATGCATGCATGCAGTCATGCAAGTTTTATTTCTTGTTTTTTTTTTTGTTTATTTCCTTTCAAGGGGATGGGTGGGGAGGTACACATATCTCTTTATAAATGTTCTGATTGTGAGGGAAAGATGCATTTATACATTTGTTTGTAATTTATTTCCAAGTTTTCTATATTTTTCTTGTTTTTGCAGAAGAATTATCAAGTACATTTGTAAAGATAAGAAATTACAATATAACTCCAGGAATATATATATAAAAAGTTCTTATGTTCAAATTCTTTGTTTAGTTTCTTATGTGCTGAAGTTATTTTTTCAAAAAAAAAAAATAACCATGAATATATGCAAGTTGAGACAAAAATAAAGATGTATAGAATAAAGTATTGAATGTGTATTGTACCTTGTACAGCATTTGTCTAATAAAAGACGGGTAAATGTATTCATTTTTCAAGTTGGATTTTTGGAGAGTTTCAGAAGTGAATGTTTACAATGGGTTTGTGTAGGAAAAGATGGCTAATATCACTTTTCTGTGCTCTTAAGGCAGTCTGACAACACTATACTCCCTGTTCTCATAGGCAGTGCATTTAAACCAAAAACTCCCATACATTTCAAATACATTTTTTAAGGCTACCTTTCCTTTTTTATTTGAATTCAATGCATATTTACATGTATCTGAAATTCTCAGTCAGTCACCCCTCCAATTTTTCTTTGCAATACATCAATACCTCTAACCTGTTATTATTTTTGTGAATAAAATGGCTTCCAACTGCGCTCTCACACAAAGAAGCCGCTGCAAGTCTCCCATTTTATATTTCACATCAAATTTCATTTTATTTCACCTTCTTTTTTGTTTTTAATTGGCTGTCCTCTCCCCATCAGCCTGGCCCACTGGTCCTGATACTATAGCCATATCCCAGACTGTCTTTGCTTACACAGATACTCACCCTTCTCCAGTGCAGTGTAATGCCATAATTTCAAATGCCCTGAGGGAATCAAGGGGTTTCTACCTCTCTTCACCCTGGAAAAAAAAAAATCCAATATATTTCTTCAATAAGAAGACAGTGTTAACGGCAGGTTTTGGAAAGACGAAGGAAATGAATGTGCTGTGAATGTGATTATGATCAGTAATTAGTCAATCCTGGTTGAGATGGCCTGTGTTGAAGGGGAAACCGCTCATTTCATTGTGTCTTTCTTTAGAGATTTTTTGGTCTCGTCCAAGTCCAGATGTCCCAAGTGTCTCCAGCTTCCTCTCTCGCTCTCATATTTTCAATATTTGTCAGATTACTCTGTGCAAGCAGATGTGTTTAATTTCCTGCGTGTACAAAGTGGGTCTGGAGGTGAGAGGTGGTTTGAGGCTGAGTGGAGATCAATGATGGCTAGATGAGAAGAGGGGGGGGGGGGGGGGGGGGGGTCTTGATCTTGACTTTGTCAGTTGGTTGTCATTGGATGATCTTCTCCATTCAGCAATTAAAAAGGTTTTTTTTGGTCAAATCTACTCCAATATCAGGCTATTCTACAACCAGGTTGACCATTACTGAAGAGGAAAAACAAGAATTTTGTATTCTGATGTCCTTTGCTTATATCTATGTGTGCATTTTATTTTGCACTTTGGAATATTTTGTTGTCATAAAAGAAGTTTATTTTCTATGTAAGATTTAACATTTAAGAGTAAATGGATATAATTAAAAGTTCAGATGATATATAAATATAGTGCTTTCTTTTCTGCCTGTATTTTGTTATCATTTTTCCTATTTTGTATCTGATCTGTACACCCTGTAGATGTATAATGAATCTTTCACTACTGAAATGCAATGACCTGTTTTCTGTGCTGCCCCTTGGGAATGGGGAGTTACTACTGCAGTTTCTTATTGTATCAGATTCTTTTTTAAGTTTGTAATAAAAACAGAATGGCAAAAATAAGCATGGAAAATAAGCTGATTGTCTCGTCCTCATTGTCCGTGGGTGTGTTAGTTATGAAATGCCCATCAGAGAATGAAAGAGATAATAAAGACGGAGATGAATTCTGCTCCTTTCCACCTCACAGAACATCTGCATGCCATACCCAGCCGATGTTGTGCTGCCGCTGAACATTTTGCACATCAAAGATTAGGAGAAGTCGATTCCCATGTTGTTGTTGAGCGAGCCTCGGATTTAAATGGCAGGGCCAATGTGTCCTGCTATTGCAGTAAACAAATCCAAGTGAAGTTTGATCAATAATTCAAAGCGAAAAAGATGAAATCCTCACATGGTAAACAACCAGATTGCTCACCAGCCCTCTCAGCTGGACCCGTCCCAGTAGATGTTACCTGATATTTCATCATCTAGCGAACAGCCTCGGCTCTCTCTGCTCCCTGCCTGTGTTGAGTGTGTCAGATGCGGCCGAGCCAGGTCGCCTATGGCTCCCTCATGTGAGGTGAATACACTTGGCCGTGCTCTCTGTAGTGGCGTGTAGTGGTTTGACATTAACATGCATGGCTGGGCTCCTCCTTGGCTCTCCTCCACTCTCCTCCATCTCTTCATCGCCCACTCACTGCATCCCATCCTCCCTCCCTCCCTCCCTCCTCCCCTCGGCTCACATGTCTTGCTGTATCTCCCCTCTCTCTCTCTCTCTCTCGCTGCATCCCTGGTTTTCCCTCCCTCCCTGACTCTCGGCCGTCCATCCCCCCCCTTGCCATCTTGTTTGCTCCATCTCCTACCCCCCCCCTTTCTATCTCCTCCCATTCTCCTTCACCCCCTTCCCGCACTTCCCTCCCACCCTTTCTGCTCTCCCCCTATCACCACCCTTTCCTCTCCTCACTCCCCTCCATCCTTCCAACCAACCGCCTAATCCCTCCCTCCCCGTTCCCACCGCCCCTCCCTCCCCATGCTCTCCTCACTTTTCTTCTCTTTCTCCCCCCCACCCCCACCCCGCTGGTCTTTGAGGCTGCTGCTGTTATGCAACACTGCTCCCCTGTGTGTGGATGTGATCATTACGTAACATCTCCTACTCCTCTGGAATACTGATGAGCGGGAGGATGAGGCGAGGAGGGGACAGCGAGAGACAAAACAACAACAAAAAATGTGTGTGTACATGTGTGCATTAAGCGAGAAGGAGGCTCATTTGTCCACCACACTGTGCACCTGTTTCTTTTTTTTTTTTTTCTATCATCATCATCCTCTCTTTGTCTCAGCATCACAGCGTGCCTCCCATCGCAGCTGGTCGATGACTCAAAGCAAGGTCGAAACGAGAGCTCACGTTTCATTAGATCCCACTTTATTTCATATGCATGATACAAGATACAGTTAGGACATGGTACTGCTATCGCACATATCCTATACTTGGGTAGGACAATAAAAAACACAACAAAATGCATCTTTTTTTTTATATAAAAAGAGAAAACAAAGCAAACCCTCACAAATAAACAAACAAAAAAATATCATTAAAAATGTATTTAATAGACAGGTTTAAATATTTTTTTCAGGAGTATTGTAGCTATTTTGTATAGTAAAAATCGGAGACTGCTACATATGCTGTTATATTAATGACCTTGATTTATAGTCTTCTGACAGTACCTTTAGTCAGCCTGGTGCACAACACTTTTAATTTGGTTAAAAAATAAACTAGAAGTTTCCATACATCAACTACTATTATGTATCAACAGCATAATGTAGTCTATGTCAAGTTTGAATGTCAATGCAAATAAAACACCTTGCTGAATGTCTATTATACTGGACCATCAGGAAACTGAAACAAACACAGAGTCTATTGAGAAAGCACAAAAGCACCGACTTGTCCAGTGTATCTAGATATAGATCAATCTTTAGTAAATAGAAAATAATCCACACAGTGATCAAAAGAATCCCTTTTCAACTGATGTTCGCCCCAAGGTCAAGCTGACTGCACGAGGATGGGGCGCGAATATGCCAGTCATGAACAGAGGAAGTCAGAGCGGTCGAGCAAAGATGCTCTGTCCAGTTCAGACAGAACATCAACATGTACAATGGGCCGTCGATCTACCCATCCAATAGCATATGTCTAGTACAATGTCAATTATTTTCAGTGATAGTTTTACAGACATAAGTACACTTGGTGTAAAAATGTTCAGGAAAAAAATCAAATAAATGACACAATTTTACTGGGTTTCATGCATTAGAATCCCAAACTACAGGGGATCTAAACTGGAAGCACAAATGACTTTGGGGCATTTCTCCATTTAGTACATCATAGCCACTTTACATAGAACATCATCATTGAAATAAAACGAGCATTGAATAACAGAGTATTATTGCCACATGTATTTTTCTTTCCAAGTTTACAATGTCGATAATGAACACAAGCTGACTGATCACAAAAACCCATCAGCCGAAGACACTTGAGATATTGAGTCCCATTGCTTAACAGTCTGTAACGTATTTACTAATTTAGACACAGACTCAGCCACTTTGGCAAAAGAACTTGTTCATCGTGTCCGACTCAAGGTTTTGCCAAACGGAACTAAGCTGGAGTGCTCTCTGTGTCAACAACGCTGCTGGGTAGCCCCGCGAAACTTTTGCATGAATCCAAAGATTACAAATTCTTAACATCGCTTACTGCTGGACCATTTAACAAAGGAAGTGTTGGATGAGGTAAATATGAACCTGCCCTGTCCTTGATATATAGATATTAAGAAAAATAATCCCATACAACTCTTTTTTTTTAATATAAAGCTGTTTTCAAAACAAACATCCAAAAGCACAGTTTACCCATTGAAGTCCCTGCGTAGTCATTGGTTCCATTAGGAGTATTGTTCCTCAAAGGAAATATAATAATCTGACGTATTGTTGTACATCACAATCAATAGATGCATTATTACCATCAGAATAAATACAGCACTCATCATAATGTGACTATTTGGCAAACATAAGGAATAGTACTAGGTTAGTAAAGACATAGACAGAATCCCTGTCTCACAGTTAGGGAATAAAAGACCATGACATAGTCATTTATTTACAAGGTTTAGGAGCAGTCATCTTCGGGTCTGGCAAAAACCAATCCAGCCATCTACACCGTGACGAGGCAGGCAGCGGCTCTAGCGCCCTCTACTTGCAGTGTGCAGTAAAATAAACATCCCTACATATAACATACCCCTCCACCTGTGAGGGCCCGGGAATCACCGAACATTATGCCTTCATCAACAGCCAATGACCTACTGAAAAAACCCAGTCCTGCTCGTCCTCCGTGTGTAAAATCTTCATCATTTGGGGAAATCCCAAACAGTCTTGTTTTAGAAATCGCGTGTGAGACTCTGGAGGCTGATCTGAGTTTAGTAGAAAAGGAAAAGAAAACACAATAGCTTTAAACTGTGGGTCATGCGTCTTTTTTTTTCTCAGCTACTGTCTCCCGAGGTGGTTGTGGTACAAATAAGGTACCGGCTCACCACCGCTATAATCCTCACACACTATGTGTCTAATCTTCACACACTATGTGTCGCTTTCTAAGGAAAGAGTGCAAAAATGGTTAACACGCAAATACACACACATATCTATGTGGTGCAGGGAGATGACTATATATACACAGAGTTCTTAAAACACAGTGTTTGTGTGTGTGTGTGTGTGTGTGTGTGTGTGTGTGTGTGTGTTACAAGCAAAGGCAAACATAGAAGGAAGAACCGTGAGTGAATCACACCACTAGCTGACTCTCCTTCTCTTCTGAGGGCCTGAACTCTTTGCTTCCCTCTTCCTACCCAGACTTCCCCTCGCTTCAGGTCTGCAAGTGCCACTTTGAATCTGTCCCCTGCTGCTCTATTCACGTGTTCATCTGTTCCTCTCCTGCCCTGTGATGAATAAATCAAGATCTTACATGCCCTTTCTTCTGAGCCTAAGCCGGGTATTTAAAAAAAAAAAAATAGGACAGACACGATCAGAAAGTGCACACAAGGGAAGGGTGAGGGACAGAAGGAGGAGGAGGAGTGCACCTTTCAATATACAGAACTTATAGCTGACGTTACTCATGCTTTGGTCCGCTTAGAAACTCATTGTTATGCAGTGATAAAAAAAATGTGTAAATTTAAAAGGCCTGCGATTCTTTTGCATCATCCTGCTCTTTTTCCTGACTTTTGCGAACCCGTCTTAAGACAGACCAGTAGACGTGTACGTTGTTTTCCCTGTGTGTTTGACCGTGGGAGTGTCCAGAACATTTCCCGTCCTCTCTGAATGTAGGAGCCAGGCGCTCTCCACAGGCCCTCCTGTGACCACTGCTCCCGATGTAGCTGCCTCACTGCCTTGCCGGTGTGGATCCACGGCTCCGGCGTCCCGTTAGGAAGAGCGACCGGAGCCTGACGCAGTGACCGGGGGTCAGCGAAGACAGCAGTGCAATTTTAGATTCCCTTGGTGTTGGTGTCTGTGTTGTAGTCAGTGGGGGAGGGAGTTCTGCTTTTGTCTCATTGATACTTCATTGATTTTTTTTTTGTTTCCAAAGTCCTTTACAGCGGGCCGTACTTGGCCTCGTACCGGGCCACGACGTTCTTGCACCGGCCGCAGTCCTTGCGCAGCTCGGCCACCTGCTGCCGCAGCGCCGCATTCTCCCGCTCCAGGAAGGAGGCGCGCACCGTGATCTGGTTCTCCTTCAGCCGCCGCGCGTCACGGGACCGCTTGGCCGCCATGTTGTTCTTCTTTCTCCTAGACCAGTATTTGTCATCCTGAGGGAACGACGGCAAAAGAGAGAGAGAGAGAGAAAAGAAAATAAGAGAGAAGGAGGGGAAAGGGATGGTTGAACATGACAAACATCAACCAGGGATTTGAAACAAACGAACATCTGTGTTGTGAAAACATCCCCCCGCCTTTGATCTCTAATCCTCAACAAGCCCTCATTCTGCTTGCAAATGCTGGTGTACCGCTTTAATCTCCACCAGCGCTGACCAGGACTCTGGCCTGCTACCTATTAAAATTCTCACTGTCTGGCTCCCAACACATAATGGCATTCTGACATCTTTGTCAAAAACAACCTCATATCACATTGTATCGGTTTAATCTATCAAAATACTCAATTTACTAATTGCTAAAACTATTTCACTCTTATCTTTCAGTACAATTAATAAATTATTTGTCCACTATGTCATTAATATATCATTATGGCGATCACCTATCAACAACCCAGACCTGGATTAATTATTAATAAGTGTTAGTCTACCAGTAGTGAAAGGTGGGCGGGGTTTGCATTTTTGAAACAAGTGAATTAATTTCCTTTGTGCTCGTCAACAACCATCATATCGGCCTTTTCAACAAGTCTGTCTAAATCAGCCCACCTTCTGTTCATCGGGAACAAACACTTTCTTGGCCTTCTTGATCATGGGCTGCGGTTTCAGCTCCTCGTCAGAGAATTTGTGTTTGCGCGGGTTGAACAGCTCTCCTCCCGGCACGCTGGACAGAACCAGGTCTGTGGGGTCCGGCTGGAAATTAATATCCACCTCGATGGCCTCTGGGTCGATGGGGGAGGGCGTGTTTCGACCGACGGTCTTACGCTCTAGGGGGGGGAACAGTGAGGAGCACAGTTAGAGAGTGAGCTTGGGCTACAAGAAAGGCCACTCCAATACAGGAAATGCCCTACATATCTTCTATGGGGATAAGAATGGCACTAAAAAAAAAACCAACTTCTCTGAATGCTTGCTAAAACTTCTGAGTTATTAGCGAGGGAAACAGATGAGATTAAGTGACAGAAGGTTGTGTTGTCCCTACATTGAGACAAGTTGGTTTGTGCTCACAGTGCAGTCTGCAGGAGACTTTAAAGAACTCTGAGGTGGACTCGCTGGATTGTAAGAGGACGATAACGTAAGAACGACACTACGACCGGGGTCTAAAATACCAGAAAACTCATAGCTGTTTACCCAAGTCTCTCCCAAGGACACTCGGTTTCATTCTGTCAGGTGAAATAGAAGCACAGCTACATTTGCAACCGCACATGTAGCTGTGCTTCTATTTCAGTACCATGTGAGCTCCAACACACATGGTACTGCACATACTCCTATGTGCATGTGTGTGTGTGTGTACGTATGTGTGGCAACAGAAGAGCGCCACACTGCATATCTTTAGTGTCCTGCAGAAAATCCCTAACGAAGTTTTGAGGGATTGAGAAAAACTAGTTGATTTTCCCACTGCCAGCCAAGACTTTGACATTAGCATTAACACTGGCACTTCCATTGCAATTTAGCTTGTAGATTATCGTGGTCCAAAGGTAATGAGATATTTTTTCTACACAGGTGACAATTCCAGCTGTCAGATGCAGTTTAAAATTATGGAAAATGTGGTGATGCAAGGTTTCTGCAGGTCACAGTGATGTCTACTGTACATATAGTACACTGTGTCATGTTGGCCATATGCCAAACATGTAAAGGCTACAGTATGTGCTCAAAGATAACCTAATTTTGAGTGTCTCTGCAAATGTCATGTATAGATAACCTTATGCCAGTGTCTACATGTGTGAACATGTTAAGTGTAACTATATATAACGACGGATAGTGCTTCAGCTTGCGGGGAATGCTTCAGTGTCCAGTAAAGCTTTATGTACAGAGTTTAAGATTCTGAGCCTCATAGAAAACTTTAGTCTTTTCAAAAATTCTACCATGTAATGTAGTAATCAGGAATATGATAAGGAACAAAAAAGAAAAAAAAAACAATTATCTCCCATTAGAAATAAACAGGAATTGTCTGTCCAAAAATCCTGGGAAAAAAATCTAAAAACACATTTCTGAGCTAAAATGTGCCGCAACCTGAAAAGTTTAAAATCCTCCGTAAATGTAAACCACTATAAATGTAAACGGAATTACTCACCTGTTTTCTTCTCCTTCACCTCCACCTCCGCCGCAGCCTCCTCGGACACAGACTCCTGTTCTTCTTCTTGCTCTTCCTCCTCATCTTCATCGTCCTCTTCCTCCTCCTCCATTTTAGCTGGTTGTAGGGTAGTGACCGTCACCGCTTCCTCCGGCTCTGAGGCGGCCGTGGGAGTGGCGGTGGTGGCGGGGGGAGGGGATGCTGAAGCTGAGACTTCATCAGTGGCAGCAGCAGCAGCGGTAGTAGTAGTAGTAGTAGTAGCAGCCTTGGGGATGCTTTTCCCTTTGTCTTCCTCTGGGGTCAGGCTCTTCTGCAGCTCCTCCTCCTCCAGGCTCACGGGGATCCCATTCTCCAGGAGGAACTCATCCAGGTCCATGTACTCCAGGTGGAAGGTCTCCCCGTCATAGGGGATGGTCTTCTCCCAGATGGCCGGGGTCAGGGAGGCTGAGACTCCGCCGCCTCCTCCTCCTGCCATACCTCCAGAGCCTCCTCCAGTGCTGCCAGCTCCTGCTCCGCCACCCTCCACATCCTCAGAAGAACACAGCTTCTCCTTCTCTATTTCTGCAGTAGAGAAAGGAGGGAACAGTGGTTTTATTATTTGGCCGCTTGCTGTGAATTAAATTTGTTTTCCTGTGCACTCATGACTCCAGGGGTCCTTTCAGACCACACACACACACACAGATGGGAAGGTGGGAAGGGGTGGAGAGAGGGATGAGGAGGTGTGGTGGTGTGCCAGCCAAATGTGAGTAAACAAAGGTGGGTTATTGCCAAAGTGCCTGTCACTGAGCCTGAAAGTAGAGCAAGAAAGACTAAAGGAGAGAATGAAGTGAAATAGGAGACAGAGTGAGGTTTCAGAGAAACCAGAGAAGGGGGAAAGGTAGACAAAAGCAGGAGGGATAGCCCTACTTGTTCCACTCACGCACCAGAAGACACAGCGGCTGTAAACACAACCTGACCCGAAACTAGGACTAAAATAATACTTATTGAATTAGTTTGTTGCAAAGGCAACGAGTTGCTCGCCCTGTGTTGTCTTTATGGTTTGGCTGCGCTGCTTCAAGACGAGCAGAGAGCAACTGGAACTTTTTGTTCTTTTTCCCTTGCAGCCTCACTCACTTGGCACCAGCGCCCGAGATGAAACTGAACTGGCTCGGCACAACATATGGCATGCCCTTCCTACTTCCTTGTTCAACATTAATTGCAGTCATTTCATTAAAATATCACGCCCAATTCTATATTTTCAGCACTTGGAGTTGCTTTAAATGACAGATGGCATATCTAAAAAGGCATGTGTCGTTTCCAAACCGTCAACAAACTCAAATTCACAGGGCAGAGATATTGTGAGTGCCTCTCTTAATTTTCGGCTTTGCTCGAGCGGGCTTACCGTCGTCGCCTTCCTCCAGTATGTTAGGAGGGGGGATGTCCATAATCTTCTTTAAAACAAAAGGGAAGCATTTCTGCGGAGCCGCTCTAACGTTACTCGGCTGAAGCGCCGTTGCTACCGCGGCTTTGCCAGGCATTGTTCCTGCCAGTCCCGACCAAACGAGATGTTCCTACCGAGAGCGGCAACCACGGTGCAAACCGAAACAAAAACACAAACGAGCGGGGCTCTTCGGTCTTCTGCTGTTTCACCGTCTGCTGCTTTGAAACCCGTCAATATTGACGCTTTTGGGGGCAAAACAACACTACACCGACTCGCCTGTCTCCGTATCCACCGAGAGCGCTTGTTCGATATTCATGAGCTTTATGCCACGCCCTCTCTGGAAATAGTAGGCACCGATTGGTCGCCTGTACAGCCTATATGAATATGTATTAAAGGAGCTATATAGAAAGTACACGGGGTGTTTTTTATGTGTAGTAGCACTGCGACTGCTTATTGGCCGCAGCTGTCCACATGGAGGTTGGGAAGGGCTGTACTATACAGAATATACGTGCGGAACATGAACCGCAGTAAAGAACATTCAGTCTCAGGCAGCCGGAACATTTTTATCCTGTCAGTGGGAAAGTTTTCCCTCACTCATTTAGACACACGCACACTGACAGGACAAGAGAAGGGGGGCGTCTAAGAACAAGCACATTGCCTGTATCATACGACTACTAAATCCCACATTTGCACTCCGACATTATTAACGCCTTCGGATCAAATTGCAAGTCTACATCCTATTTATTTCTCATCAACCAATGATGCAATGCTGTCTGTGCATTTACTCAGGCCTCCATGACAGTTGTGTTTTTTTTGGTGCGTATCCTTCCACAAGAAGACACTCTACTCGTGGCCAAGCATGTGCCTCCACCCCCTCACGTGAAAGCACAAGCTGTCGAGGGGCGTGGCTACTGCACGTGCTGGCCAAGGCGGCGGGAGCGGATCAGAGGAGGGCGCGCGCTCTCTGAACAGCTGGCACACCAATACAAAAACAGTACGAAACATCGCTATAGTATTCCTATAATATTCCTATAGGGATGCATAGTCCGTCTGTAGTAGGGTTTTATAGTGAACGTATCGTACTTTATAGTATTTTACCTCCTAAGGTATCACTACTATTCCGACAAGATATTATAGTTTAGTTTCGCTGTCATATTTGTAGAATTGCCTTCTGAAATGTATTATAGCATTACGATAGTTCTTTTCTGTAAGGATTATAACCATTCATGAGTAAAAACCACACGATATTGTATGAACCCCTTATTTCACCCATTGTTTTTTCACACAATCCTAGCCTATACATCTCTACGTATTACATTTTCATATAATTTAAATGGTACAGATCATGCACGCGCTCAGTGCGCTCGCTGTACCAAAACAGTCTGCACGTTTCCGTGCGCGCGCATGCTGGGGCTGCTGGCTAGCATGCGACAGTGAGCGCGTGTATGTTTTTTTTTTTTCCTTTTTCAGCAGGATGTTGAGTTCAGGAACACAATGTTCTAACCGCACATAAGACTCCACCTTCACCACTAATCTCTCTTTGTCATAAATTGACCACAGTAGGTTTCTAACCGCTGTAAACAAGTCCCGAGTGCCCGCTGTAAACCGTTTCAGCTGAAATGAATCCAAAACCAGTGAAATCCCTGCCGCAGGAAAACGAATCCAGCCTAACGAGCGGACACCGAAGGCTAGACTGATCTGTTGTTTACACTCCTATCTTATCTAATTGGACAGTGCAATTTCCAGGCTTAGCATCTCTAAAGCCCTTTGAGTGGCGTTAGCCTCAGCAGTCGGAGCACTTGTAAACCAATAAATAAACGTTAGGACTGTAATAAACCAATTCCATGCGGTTTACTACAGATGAGGTCGTGTAACAAAACAGCAGCATCTTTCTGCAAACCACCTGATCCGCTGTTTAATACCTGGCACCGACAGGAGAGTGTACTGCCCAGGTGCCCTTAAGCAAGGCACTAAATCCCAAACTGCTTCAAGGGTTCTGCACTGCACTCTAATCTTTCTGAGGAAACAGAGACTGGTATGTGAGTGTGTGTGTATCTAGAGTGTGTGTACCTGGGGTAGGCATAATGATTGAATCCGGTTACTTTGTGTCTTCATGTAGGTTAGATCAATATCAAGCTATCATGTGGCAGGGACAAATGGGTCAGTCTAGCTGTCTGCGTAGCACAATAACCACAGAAGATTTCTCTAACCTCACTTGTACTTGTGCAAGTTCCCAAAAAGAATAGTTCACAAATTCATCATGACTGCTAGTTAAACAGACAGAAGCCTCTGCTAGAAGTGTCCTGCAAACTCACATTTCCTCCACTTCCTGAAAAACCAAGAGGAAAAGCACGGGGATTTGAGTCTGCTGTGTGCACAGTACAGAACATGCAAACATCTGCTGGCCCTGATCATTTCCAGCAAACCAACACTTGTCAGTGCCCTCTGCTGTCGGTTCATTTTGTTGTAACTTGTGTATTTACTCCCCCTGAGCAGCAGAGACAGGAGGGGGCGGCCTTGTGGTCCAACTGCTACCAGCAGACTGGTGGGTGATGTCTGCACACCGCAATGAACAGAACATGTATCTGAGCCAAACAGATCTACGCAGTATTATTCCAGTGTCCAGTCCACAGCAGGAGGGGCCTCGCTGTTCTACAGTTACCACAGTGTGAGTGAGTAAATAAGCGCTGCAAAGCTGCCCTTTCCTCAGCTAGTTTAATTCCTCATAAGAAATTAGGCAGCAGTATCACCGACAGAGAAAAATAATGCAACGATTGACTCATCCCTTGTCCTAAATCGTCTCAGTGCTGACAAGATATACAGGCCAGGGCAGACACTGAGTAGAAAATATGGATTATTCTTTTTTCTTCATGATGCCATCTGTGCATTGTTGATGCTAGAAAATAATCTACATTGCTGATGCTCAAAGACAAGGGGGACACAGGGAAAGGTGAATGAGAAATGTGGGCATCACCTTGGCAAGAGATACTTAAACCAACCAAGAGACTGACGGAAAAGAACATGCAGTCTTTTCACTGACAGCAGATAAAGGGAAGGACAGACACCAAGGTGAACCATCAATGCCATGTCATATTATCAGGAGACACAACAAGACAAGGGACAGCAACTTTCTCAACCCAGAGATGTCTGCGTGTGTGCCCTACCCATAAAAACCAGTAAATGAGTTTTATATCACTCAGTGGTTCCTAACATTTTTGGCTTGCCATCACTAATGAAGGTGAACTAGAATGCTGAGCCATAACACCAAAGAATGACTTTTCTTTTCTATTTTTCTATCTTAATATATGTTATAACTCATAGTGATGTTAACCAGGAGGCCTGCAACCATGAGGCCAAGCCTTGACTCTACAAGTTGCTGTATAACAATATAGTAAAAATATAGAAAGTCTTATTAATCATAACTGAACAAGTTATGTCAGTCAGATAATCTAAAAACACACAAGTAAAATGCATTCTCTTATGCTGCGTTCATGCCATGTAGGATTTACTGCTTTAACTGCGAAAATGTTCACACCAGGCTCCTAGTAATAATCACAAGTAGGACATGTGGGATGTTTTTGTGAGCTCCGATATCTCCCACTTGGTGTCACAAATTGCATTAGTGTGTCAACACAAGCAGCAAACACTGCAGCAAATCCACAGATGTCGGCTGTCGGCTAATGGAAATCCAAATTATCAGCTAAATCCACAGTAATACAACAAAACAAGCCAGTCAAGAAAAGCGAGTGATGTCTAATGCAGTTTGTTTAAGGCTAATTTTAAAGTCATAAGTGAAAATAATTTGGAATGTGGGCGTTCCAACACGTTGCACATTGAACACTTCATCCCATTCTTTCACTTCTTCTGAGGCATGAATGCGGCATAAATCCCAGAGTTGCCCTCAGGGCAGCAGGGTGGAACAGGGCCTAGATTCAAGACCCGTGACAGCAAGCACCCGCCCTGCTGAAGTGTCCTTGAGCAACACACTGAGTCCCTACCAGCTGTTCTCTAGCTGACCCTGACCTCTCTGTTGAGGGGGGGGGGGGGGGGGGGGGGTCCTTATAGTATCACATCATTATTCACAATCTTATGATCCCACAATAACTCACATACAGCCATGAAATACATTTACAACCCATAATAAGATGTCACTTTCTAGCAGTCCTCCTCAGGAGCTCCGTCAACAAACTGAGAATAAATGTCTTCAATATAATCAAATTAATATAAAAAATCAATACATGTGTGAAAGTGGCACTACAGGTGGAGCGGTATTCAGATTCTACTTGTGCCCCATCTTATATGGCAGAATAAGTGAGTGATAAAGTCCCTGTACCAAGATTAACAGTACTGTACACAAATCAATAATAGCTGCAAATCGCTGAGAAATGCTCTAGTACTACTGAGAAATAAAAAAATAAAAACATACTCCTCAAAATGGGGGTGGCAACAAATCCTAAAAAACAACGCACTCGAAATACCTAACTGCTCTGAACAAAGCATGGAGGCTGGTGCGGAGCAGGTGAGGAAACTGACGCATCACAAAAAAGACTCAACAAGTGCAATGCCAGCAAGGAAAGATCAAGAGACTAATGATGTGATGAAATCATGAGCGAGGACTGTTTCAGCGTCGTTGCATCAGTTGCAGGTTTCTGAGGCTGCAGTGAGAAGCATCACATTCAGCCCGCTGACATGATGCAGCTTTTGATCACCTGTGGGCCCACACGGTTTGAATGATAATGGGAATGAAGCTGCAGCAGCTGGAGGATACATTTCCATACAGGTAGCCTCATAATAACATGTTTAACTTGTTGCAATCAAGGTGACAAATCAATACACTATTAGTTGCTCAACTTTAACTCTAACTATAGTATCAATGGGGTAAATGTGAGACAGCAATCTGACAACATGAAACACATAGGTAGCCTATAGTGAATTCATATTTTGCAGTACTGGTACTTTGGCCATACATCAGTAACTGTTGTTGTCTAGTGTAATGACCTGAAATAACACAGGTGAACATATCAGGCTGTTTTCACAAGACACAGGCCGTAGGTATTATATTGCATGATTAATTAGTCACATAAATAATCATTTTAAATTAGAAAATACATTCTTACCGTTGTCATCAAAGGCAGGGAAAGAGAACGGATAGTCAACCAGGGACTTGAAGAGATCAGGAACGTCGCTCCTGTCTCCGAGGAAGATTTCGCTTGCTGTCGACATTATAAACGACCGGTGTCAGACAGCCAAAACACTCTGCTAATGTCGATAGATGACTCGAGCTCAGAAAACCAAACTGTGCGCCGACTTCAGTCACTTTGAACAACTTCTCAGGTCATGTCACGGGGATGCCTGCATGTGTCCGAGAACTTGTATTATAATGAGCACCCAAAGCCACGCCCCGAAGCCTCATGAATACTGGAGTGTTGTTGTCCGAGAACCAATCAAACGTACGAGAGTTAAGCAGCTAGGCTTTATTAGACCAGTCCGCGGCGCCCATTTGCTGTCGCGTCTGTTAGTCACACCGCCGAGCCAATCAGAGAGCAGGGGCGGGCTCCGGGGGCCACAACAAGCGTGCGAGCACATTTCACCACGCACGGCGGCATGTGGGGAGAGGAGGCTTGAGGACAGACGGCACACTGCGGCACATGCCAGTGTAAATGCGCGGACTCACGATTTTGGAAGAAAAATGCTTTGATAGTCCAACTGAAAGTAAAATAAGTAAAGTAACACTTCGTATTGGTCCAACCAATATCGCCTGGAGAATAAAACATCCGTAGGTCAATGTCTAACATGCATAAAACATCAGGCATCCTCAGATGTTTGCAAGGCTTTGTACTGTAGGCTCATAAGCACACAATAATATTCTACATTCTGTTCAATTTTTAGTCTTAAGAATCATAATACTGCTTTGTTACAAGTACAGCCTGCTTAGTTACAACCATGTTACTATATTACAGTTTATCTGCTTTAACCCTCTGATTCAGACATAACAAGGAAATTCCTAACATGAAGAAAAAAACAATAGAACTAGTAAGCTTGTCGTCTCAAAAAATAGTTTTATTCTGCTAAAAATGTACAATTTGGATGAAAATTCACAAAAAGAACAAAATCCTCCACTCTCTCCAATCTGGATATTCACAACAGTGATTAGTCATTTTGCTGAATGAAATGAAATTAAACAATCTTCTATCTAGTCTGTTGAACTTTCCACGTTTGAGAGGGAAAAAAAACGATAATTGATGCATTTCTAAAATTCAGAATCCTTGTACCCGTCTGCCTTTGAGTTTCTGAGGTTGCATCTAAACACAACCTCAATCTACTGCCTCAGTCTGGACTTAGGTACTGCTTTGGCATCAAAACCAACAGAGAAATCAAAGAGCATCCTTTATATTTTCTTGTATAAGGACATGTATAAGTATTACAAATAAAGATAGCCTGAACCTAGTTGTATTGGAGATCACTTCATATCTTAGTATGATAATCACAATGACTATCCTGTGTGGGAGTATAAACTATGGGCACTTTTATGTAAGTACTAATGAGGTAGACCACCACGCCATTCACTTGACATTAATTGTGAGCCATTAAAACTTAAGAAGTGAACCTTGTAAGTCGTCACAGGCTGACAACTCGCCATAGCAACGTCTTTTCACTATCTGAAGCTGCAAGGCCATTCCTCTCTGTTTATTAAAACAGAAAGAACGGAGAGTTCAAAACACTCGATTGAGATGTTTTTCCTCTTAGTGAGGATGACATTGATGGCAAATAGTTGTTTATGTGGTAAAAGTGTCCTCTCACATTAAATCAAAGTAACGGACTAAATTGTTGGCATGAAGTTTTCTCTGATTGCATCAACACTGCTCATGTAAAGGGACTGACAGTCATAATACTGAACATTTTCAATGACAAATAACATTTGCTTATGAGCACGCTCTCAATAATGATACAGAGTCAAATCATACCATCAAAAACACATTATATGCCTTTATGCGAGTGCCAATATCAATTGAACATGAGTATCTTCATTATTTGTATTGAACTTTGAGAAATGTCTGGTTGTGGCGCGTACTTACTTAGTACACAGCAGCATTGGTTAAGGCCTTGAACATCGTCTCCATGTTAATTATTGCATTTATCAACATTTATTTGATTGGATTTGTGGTTCAGCTGTCTTTAAGCTCGGCCTGAGTTACTTCACCTTTACTGTAGTTGAGTAAACTATGCCATGAAAGCTCTTGATCATAACCCACCGAGCACAAACTGGATACAAATACAGAGGGGGGAAACAAAACAATCTTGCTTTAACCAAACTTTGTGTGACTGTAATATGTCTATGTAATATGTGCATGCAGATGACCACCAAAGGCTGTATATGTATGTATAGTTAACATGCATTAACATCCTGTGATGAATGTAGTCCAAGTGTTTCTCACACCATTGCCAACTTGGCTCTTTCTTCTTTATACCTTGTCAGATTTCTCATCATAGCACTTGTACAGTGCAGTCTTAATGAATCTTGAGACATCCTTATTGATGTTTTAACTGAACAGACATGAACAAAATAAGCAGCTATGTGAAAATATTCTCCATACACTGTGCACAACAGTTGTAATGTCAGTGTCGATAGATGACAAAACATTTAACATATTAAAGGATAAGTTCAGTAATTTTGGACCTACAGTATATGTAATTTGTCTCTTAGGTACCTGTAGTACTTGGACCCACAGATAATACTGACTCCTGAGCTCCTGTTGCCTCTTGCTGCTAACAATGAGTCCATGCAGGGTTTGTCAAAATATCTCCAAAAAAGCCATTTGTAGGCTCCACATGGAGTCGAGAGTAAACATGACCCAATTCCACCATTACACACTTTTTCACTAATCAGGAAATCATGGAACTATTTTTCTCTGCTGCAGCACAGACTGCTGTGGGGTGAAAGTGTGTTACTGGCAGAGTGATCTAGTTTTGTGGCCGGTCAGATTGCAAACAGTAGAGTTTGGTAGAAGATGATCCACTGAGTGGAAATGGTACGGTGCTGCAGCTTGTGGGCTGTAGATAGAAATATGTCAGTTGGTTGCCATATCGTTTTCACAGACTGGCTTTTTTGGAGATATTTTGACAAACCCCATTTGGACTCATTGTGAGCATCAAGAGGCAACGGAGCTCATTGTTTCAACTGACAGCTGACTCCAAGTACTGCAGGTATGTAAGAGACAAATTACATATAGGTCCAAAATCGCTGAACTTATGCTTTAAACTATATGGCATGTTTTGGAATGAAAATGCATGTGTTTCATATGTCAAGTGTTCCTTTGGCAAACTGTATGCATTGTTAGTTTGAGCATGTGACAGTTCAATTTCCATTCCCGAGGAATTGGGATTAGCAAACTTCGTAAAAGACATAAGTGCTAATGTAATGGTTACCACCAAAAAAATGCTTCAGAAAGTTGGCAATTACAAATTTTTCAGAAAAACATTGTTTTTAATCCTGTAGTAGAAAGTTGTACTTCCCAAAGTCAAACTCGTCAGGCATGATGAGCATGTCCCCCCTGGCTTTGGCCAGCTTCCTTCTCAGGAAGTCCCGCCTCTCCAGCCACTCCTGCAGCTCCTCAGCGCTGTGGGCGAAGTCGCAGCTCGCACCTTCAGCACATCCGCTATCCAACCTGTCAATCCATACCATCATGTCAAATTTGGCAATCTTTATATAGTTTAAACATCTTTCATTTTTATTCTCAACATAATAAGAGTGTGAAGTATATTTTGATGGTGTGGGACGACCCAATTGGTTGGAATTAATTATTTAGTATCTAATTAATTATAAGTAACAATACTGGACCATGTTAAACATTGACGGCTCGTAATCATCACTCCGCTGGCACTTTATGATAGAAGTCTGCCGATTCTAATGTGGAAAATGATTTACGAATGATTTATAAGAATGGACACAGAGGACCTACAGTGATTGGATAACCATGTTAGCTGTTGTAATTACATTGGGGAATTCACTTAATCAATGCAATACAGCACATTAGTTAGGGTTAGTCTGAATGAGAATTCCTAGCTAGTCCTGGGATTTGAACCGGCAACTGTCCAATGCTCAATAAACCAAACAATGGATTGTAGCATCAATTTCCATTTTGCATTGACTGACTTCAAGGTAAACTGACCCCAACCCTGACAGACAGGTAGTCTCTTACTTAGGGCAGATCTCGAAGCACGGGCCGGGGAAGCGGTAGCTCCAGGTCAGAGTCTCCTCTTCCCCCTCACAGCTGAACACACGGTCCTTGTGCTTCTCAGAGGAGATGTGCTGCTGCCACTGACGCTCGCTGTTACTGTGTCTCCCACACAGGCGGCAGTGGAAGCCGATCTAAAACACAAACATAATGACCATCAGCATCATCAGCATTTTGCTTAAAATTACAAGAGATTCTATCATAAACAACAACAACAAATGGTGCAGAATTACTCGCTTATTCAAACTGCGTCTACCCACCATAGGGTCAGCGTAGTCAGTTGGCATGACGATGCATTTCTCCTCAGCCAATGCAACGGTCTGGGTGAGCAGGGCTCCATCCGATTGGCGGTTGTGGCCGCTTAAGGACAGCCACATGTCATATATCTGCTGCATGTCACTCACTGCAGGCACAGATTTAAAACTGATGTCACCAGGAGGATGTGAAATGACAGTGAACTACATATATTGGCAGATATATGGCAAGATACATCGCCAGCAGCTGTTTTTAAACCAGTGTGACCACCTCATGTGGTTTCCATCATGTGTCATAGGAACTGTGTATCGCAGGGTGATTTGAGTTAAAGGATAAGGCCGGTGTTTTTTAATGCATTGCTTACCGTCAACAAATCCTATGAAAATAACAAAATCAGCAATGATTTTGTTTTGCCAACAAGTCTCGTCCATGTAGCCGGTGCCCAATGCAGCCATGTCCCAGCAGCCATAGAACTCCATTGTATTAAAAAAACGATTAAAAACACGTGAAAGAGCCATGCGGTTGCTCTGTGCAGCATATTTCATCATCACGATGCACCGGGCCGGCCGACTTTTTCCTCAAACAACTTAATAAGCCGGCTGTAAACACGTTTGCGATCTCAGGAAAGTAGTTCTGTAACACTGAAAATAGTCCCCGGCGTAATGAAGAATTTGTTCCCATTTGAATTTGATTTGGTAATAACTACAACAGTCTGACTTTTCGTGGTAACAGTTAGCGATTTTTAAAATGTAAACTATGTCTTTGTGAGCTATATTTCAAGGTTTTTAGCTTACAATTGGAGCCAATGACTTCCGGGTTGATGGCTAAAAGCGGTACGTGGGAAGTCAGAAAGTAACGGGAGTAGAGCAAACGCATTGTTGATTTTGTTATTTTCATAGGATTTGTTGACGGTAAGCAATGCATTAAAAAATACCAGCCTTATCCTTTAACAGCAGCATGTTAACTCACGGTCATTATTCTTCATGTACGTCCACAGCTCCTTCTCCTCCTGGCTGTGAGCAAAGGTACAGTTCCCGGTGTAGGTACATTTCTTTTTCTTCAAAATCTGAGTACATATCTGCAAGGACAAAACAGATATTGCGGCCGCAAGATCCATAAGAAAAGAGAAAGAGGAGTAAGGAAGCATGGGACAACAATGGGAAGAAACAAAACATTTACTCTACATATTACTGAAAGTTGGAATGAATGAAAAAAAAAAGAAGATTTTGTGCTTTAGTTTTGAAATGCAACATTTTTGTTTGCAACTGTCTGTACTCCTGCCTCAGTCAAAAGTCCCTCTCTTATCTTCAACTTGTACAAAATGCAGCAGCTGGGATTCTTACTGGAGCAAAAACACAACCTGAGTTTAGCATCTTTATATTTGTTACCTGTTAAATTCAGGACTGATTTTTAATTTTATAGACTTGCTTCTATTTAATGACATTTTATTATTGTTTTTGACCTCCCTTTAATTATTTCTGCCTTGCTTTTATATTTCTTACCTTGCTGATGATATTATCTTTTTTTTTATCCTTCATAGACCTAAACTCTACATAAATATATTATTATAAATATGATAGACCTTTAACACCAAAGTACTCATAATCACAGTCTCAAGGGTATCATGGCTTTTATACAATGTTTAACAGATCATGTGTAGACAGCACACACACAATACAGTGGTACATAAAAGACTGCTGACCAGCTCCTTCCAGTCTAGCTGAGCTTTATGGGAATTATCAGCAGTGCTGGAAGGCGACTGATGAATCAGACTGCCTGGTTGGAACTACTTGTTTAAAAATGGATAAAGAGCCAGGGAAGCAAACCTACATCATACTGCAGAGGGTAGTTCTTGGCGAATGGCGGAGCTCGGACCTGAACCCACTTGTTCCTTTCCAAGGACTTCACCAGCAGAACCCGTCGCTCTTTGATCCAGCTGCAGACGAAGACAGAGACGGGGGACAGATACAGAAAATTAGATTCAAATCCTTCAGTTTTATGCTTTTGCCAGGTTCATACTGTGCTCTGCCTGCCAGGTTTATCCAGTGAAGCTGGTTTTGTTGTCCAATTCAGATTTGTGTCATTTTGATTTTTGTCTTTGTCTTGAGCCAAGAAGTTTTTACAAGGCTCTTGGGGTTTTTGTTAATCTCTTAATTTTAATCTTTTAAGCATTTTTTTGTCTGCTCTTCTTATATTTTATCAATTTTATATGTGGACATAAATAAACTTGTAAAGTTGTTAAACATATTACTATATACACTATAACAAATACACATTTCTACACATTTTCCATTTCAAAATTCCATACTTTTTCCAAGCCTGATTTTCTTTTCATTATTTTTATTCAGTAGGATCTATGCTGAAGTTAGCTGGGTAATGTTTCCATACCTTTATAGACACCTTATGCGATTCCCAAACTTTTCAAGAAATAGAACTTATTAAATAAATGTTATCCATTATTGCAAATACATTATTGAGGTGGGGGTGTTGCTCACATGTGCCTGGCCCTGGCTGTGCAGTACTTCAGGGCTTTGTCTGGCTCACTGATCAGGCCGTCCCGCCAGCACTGAGCGCAGGCGAACTTCATCTTCATGTTCAGACTCTTCCCTCCTCCTCCTCCTCCTCTTGGTTTGTTAGCACCACCTCCAACAACTCCAGCAGAAAGGGACTGCATTGTATTGAAAGACAATGGAGATAATAGTCATGGTCATTCATTTACTTTTACTTTTCTTTATCCGGCGGCTTGTTTGAAATAAATAGAAGCATAACTGGAAAAAGACGTCACAGTACTGGACACACTGTTTGATTGACAGGTGATCTCTGGGAAGAGCAGTGCAGAAACACCACAGCAATGAGCGCTGAGCAACAATGATGTCACCAAAATCAACAAAACAAGAATCTAACAGATTATCACTTTAAAGCCCTAATGCAGAATTAGAATATTCGGGTATATTCACATATATTTTTGACTTGCAAATGGAAAATACATTTCTGCTAGCATAACACACTTAAACTCATGTTTATGCCCCATACTTACAGTCCTTGTATCAAAAGGTCTGTAAATTACTGAAAGTGAAGAAATCGGTGAATAAAAACATTGGTAACACTTTACAATAAGGGTACATTAATTAAGGGTTAGTTAATGCTTAATAAGCATTAACTAACCCTTAATTAACAGTTAACTAATGTGTCTGGTAATCATTTACTAATGGTGTTCATGTTAACTAAGGTATTAATTTATACATTATTTAATAGTCATCCTTACAAACTATTAAATAATGTATAAATTAATACCTTAGTTAACATGAACACCATTAGTAAATTATTACCAGACACATTAGTTAACTGTTAATTAAGGGTTAGTTAAGCATTAACTAACCCTTCATTAATGTACCCTTATTGTAAAGTGTTATCAAAACATTAACAAAGCAATTTACGGATTGGATTTTTACAGTGGACTAGACTCTTGAGATATCATCCACATTTTCTAAACAGAGTAAAACAGAATTTCAGTAAGAGAGAAATAGAAAGACAGAGAAAGAAAACTATACTACACAAGAGAAGTTCAAGAACAAATCATGCCAGAGGAATATCATGGCAAATAAAATGTTATTTCTGAAATATTGCGGAAGTCATTAATTCTTTTCTTACTTTATTCACTTTCTGTTTGGTTGAGTTGTGTTCCTGCTTCCCATAATATTTTATAGATTCCTTCACAATCTCGTCAGGGGTGATACCTGTAGATTACACACACACACACACACACACACACACACACACACACAGAGAGATAAACAAGAGAAACACTACAGGCTACTGCCACCTTCTGGTTTCAGCGTAGAATGTTAAAGGGCAATACTTATTTTAAGAATTCATGTTACTCCGACGATTTAAGCCAATCCAGTTAGTATTTGTGAACATAAACAACTCTCTCTAACAGCAAGAAACCAGAGACACTGAATCTCCTCCTAAAATATATTAGTAGCAGCAGGGAAACGACAGAATTAGTTTTGGGACCTGGGTCCACTCCCCGTCTTATCCTCATTATCAGTTCCAGCACTTGTCTTGTTTTAAATAAGTCTCTTATTTGAATATAACTTGATAGTTTCTGTGAGGCTTCCCTGGATAAACAATAATACAAGCAGGAGTATAGTGTCCAACTAATTAAACCATGCATGTATGAAGATGCTGTCATAGATTTGCTGTGTTGATCCGCTCAGTGCATTAAGTCTCCAAGACTCCGGGGAAAGTAATTATTCACAAAGAGAATAAGAAAGGGTAGAATTTAAGGTCTTTTCAAAAACGATACATTTAATGAAAATTCAAGTCCTGATTATAGTTGATTATCTATGTATGTCACTGTGGACGCAGCCTGTCATCCTACAGGGAAATCCCCTTTGCATCTTTTCTGTGATCTCTCTCAATGGAAGGCCAGCAGTGTGGGGGGAAAACTGTGGGAACGTAAAGAAAGGGCAACAACCTTAAGGTAAATCACCCCATTTCCATTCCTTAAGGACCAGGCCTGTCAAACAACCATAAAACACCAGTACGCATCCCTGTTTCTGGTTATCCCTGAGGTGCCAGAACGTCTGAGATGCCCAAAATCCTAAGAAATCTTTGATACAGACTCATGGAACCTTTGGGTATCACATTGCATTTGGCTCTAATGTCGATTTCTTGTTTTGTATGCATTTGTGATGTTATATACAATAGTTTTTTTTTCGCATTATTCAATTTCTTCATCTTCTCATGTAGTTCAGGTAGTCATGTTTGATATCAAAATGCTGTTTTTTTTTTACAACTATCGCCTTTGGCAATGGGCCTTTGAGTAACTATCTACTTATCTAATTCCCTAAAACGTTTATTGATCCTATTTGAAGTCACTTGAAGGCCTCTGACCCATCACTGACCCTGCATTCTGCTCTTATTGCTTCTTACTCGACCTGCTGTGTCAAAGGTCGCCACACCACAACACTTCTTTATGTCAATACCGCACTTCTCCATTGGCTCTGATTCTTCCTGTAACCTCTTGAACCTCTGCTTCTCCTCATGGGTTCCCTTCACAGACAACTGGGCAGTAAAACGATCATGTTTGACATACTGGAGACTAATGCTCACTCTGCTTTATTCTAGATACACACCGTTTTTATGTATGTTGTCATATTTAATGTCATTTAGGTTTTTCAGTGCTGTTCTCCTTAGCTTTTTGTTTTCTCCTTTTCTCTGCTATATGGGTTTGTAAGTATAACCTCACCCATCCTAACCAGCGACCGTATCCCAACCCCCTCCCCTGTGGCTGTCTTTGTTTGGTCTGCTGTCATCATCTTTTCCTGTCTCACCTTGTTTCTGTGTCTTGGTTTGTCTTGATTGTGAAGCACTACATAAACTTGTAGAAATGTGGTATATGAATAAGTCAGTATTATTATTGTAGTATGCATACCCAGTCCTTTGTATATAAAACTTGCATAATGGGTAAAGACAATTTCAGTCTCCAAAGACACCTTGAGTCCAACCTGTTTCTAGACCGCACATATGATACATGGACTTGGATAAATGCAGCTGTATGAATGCAGAGGAAACACTGTCCATGTGCAGGCTGAAATTGCTAAATTTCACATCTGAATTAATTTTACCGCGCTTCCACACAGCAAGCAACACGATCAACAAGTCACCGAAGTCCAGTCATCTCCTACAGAGCCGAGCGGCCAGGGAAACTTGGCCGATGTGCGGAGGCTCAACCAGCTTGTCAGCCGGAGCATCCTGGGCTCAGCTGGCTAAGGCACAGACCGTGTAATTGCAACATCCTGGGTTCAAATCTGGCCTTTGACCTTTGTCATTTGTCACCCCCCTCTTTCCCCCCAATGTTTCTTGTCTTGTTCTACTGTGGCAAAAATGCTAAAAAAAAAAAAAAAAAACAGAGGCTTGTTGGCCGAGAAAAGTTGGCCACAGCTCAACTTTTCACAGTCATTAACCATCGACAGCCAGCCAACCAGATCTCTATGCTTATTTGTTTCACTATCGATGTACTTTAGTTTCATGAACAATAGTTCCGTCTGGCAAGAGCAAAATGGACAGGAGTCGATTACAGCCATTCAAAGTGTCCCAATTCACTACAACTTTTATTTGAAAGATTACAGGAATAAACTCTAAAAGGTTGCAACATGGAGATAGATGGCAACTTTCGCTTTCTGTTCATTTTTGGAGGCACAAGACCTACTAGTGACATACTAGTAGGTCAAAATTCTACCTCCAAAACACCCTAATATTGGAGGGAAATATTTTAATTGTAAGTCAAATATTATATTTTATTTATGTAATGGTAATATAGCCCATGAACCATGGCTACAGAGCTATGATCTAATATTGATTAAAGTTAGCTGTTCTATAACAAATAAAAATACAACACAAAGTCACTTTGAGAATAGACACTCTGCGACCCTCGCAGTGAGTTGTTCTATTCATTCTGATAGAATATGTACCCTGATCCCCCAAATATCATCCTGAATACTGTCACAATCACGTTTTCTGTTGTGGAAGCAGGATCCTAAAACATAAGACAGACAATCGAAGAACGCTCTAAAGCTGGGTAACCAGATTCAGCGTGACTCAGTGGAAAACTACTAACCGAATTATGCTACAATTGTATAGCCAACTCTGATCAACAGCATGTGAGTGGAGGAGCTGTGGCCTTGAGGTCTGTGCTGCTGATGGATAGTTGCACTGCTAAAAGATACTTATGAAAGAACGCAATTGTTTTCTCTGTTAGTCATGTACCCATGTTTCTGATGGTCATGTGCTAATCTTATGGAAGTCGATCACTTCACAGTCACCACATATGTAGAGTAAAAGCTCTGTGAGGGAATGACTTCTCCCTTACATATGCTCCAATAAAGCTTTGTGTCCACTGGAGCAGACATGTTTGAGTGTCTCTTTCCACCATAACTCCTTCTTTATTCTCTGTGGAGCTTTACAACAGTGTGTCATGACAAATTAGGGGACATGACTCCTCTCTTTTCGCTTCTAGCAATAGGAGAGTGAGTAGTTATCATTCACTAGTATGGACCAAAGTATCTTTAAGGTTTAAAGATCCAGTGCAATGATTTTTACTCAAGTTTGATGTTGTTTTCTAACATAATGAGCGTCATTTTTTTCCAGTTTTTGATGGCTAGATGGTACAGTGAGAGCCGAACATTCCACTGCAGACAATATTTCTATCTTTGGGGAACAAATATCCAGTGTTGGAACTTCAGCACCCAGCAACAACAGAGGCACAGAGATTTTACTGACAGAGACTGACAGACTATGGAGAATATCATTAACTATGCATAGTGTCGACCAATCAGGGCATTCATTAAAACCTGGGTGTAGGTGACATCATTTAAACTGTTGACAACCAGAAGGAGAGTTTTGAAAGGGTGTTAGTCACATTTCTACAATGCTGACAGTTATAATAATTTGGGCAACTTTACTTTAACATGTCCTTTGTTAAATTATATCATGAAATTGAGAAATGCAATTCTCACTGGACCTTTAAGAATAACAGTGGCATAGTTTCAACGCTATTCAAATTCAGTGGTAGGTGGTTCAGTTGTCTTTAATTTCAAATGGTCCCCAGTATGTCAAACATAATTGTTTAAAGATATTTGGATTATTCAACAAGTTGACTCATTTTTATCTTTTTTTTACAGTATTATGCATTGTCATTTACATTTGGACAATTATTCATAAAAAAACAAACTGTTTGTATAAGCACCTTGGGGGTTTGCCACTTCACCTGCATAATCTGCAATTCCTTTTCTCTGCTTTGTGTTTTATCATTTTTACATGTGCAAACCAATAACCTCAAAAGTCATCACTTACAGTACGTGCTTGTGTCTGACAGACTGTACCTGTGTTTTCCTGCAGCCTCCAGGTTTTGAGCTCTATGACGGAGTGGGCATAGTGGCAGTTGTCCTCTCTCTGGCAGCCGTAGCGGATGGCTTGTCGGCACAAATCCAAGTGGCACGGGTCGTTCAGCGGGCGGATCTTACTGTAGTTCACAGTGGTGGTCATCACCACATATGCCAAGCACCTGACGGGCACAGAACAGGCATTAGTGTGTGTGTGTGTGTGTGTGTGTGTGTGTGTGTGTGTGTGTGTGCGTGAGAGAGAGAGAGAGAGAAAGAAAGAGAGAGTTAGCTTATGAGTGAGTGAATGAAATGAGAGCTAATAACTCACTTATTGGCATCGAAAGTGTGGCGAGCGTGCGGGTTAGAGCAGATGGCGCGGTTGTCTCTGCAGCGCTTACTGATGATCCTTGGTTTACTGTCATAGCACTCCTGTGGGGTGAGAGAGAGAGAGAGAGAGAGAGAGAGAGAGAGAGAGAGAGAGAGAGAGAGAGAGAGAGAGAGAGAGAGAGAGGACAGGACAGGACAGGAAAGGAGGAGTCAGAGAGAGAGAGACAGAGAGAGAAACCAAAACAAAGAAAGAAAAGACAGATTGAAAGATTGAGAGGAAGACTGCCTTCGCTATTCTGTTACTAGATAAAAGTAATGTCAACAGATTAAGAAAAACCTTGTTTATATGGGCCTAATAACAAAATATGCATCGACTGATTAATCATTTTTCAATTGCTCAATGGATAGACTGATTAAGTACATATACATACATGCATCAAAACTATCAGTTATAAAAGCATTTTAAAAAGAGACTGTACATGGTGTTTTAGAGGGTATCCATACATGCTTCATATTTTGAAGAAACTTGGGCAATTGGTCATTTTTAAGTGTTTCCAATAACCTAACATTTAACAAGTCATTCCGTAATAGTTAAGATATGTGAGCTTCTACTGTATTTTGTGTGTGTGCGTACATATATGCGTACTAACCTGACAGAGGAACATGAACATGCCCTTGTGCTCTTGCAGAAGCCGTACGACACTAAGTATAGGATCCAGTCTGACGGCTGCCGGTTCAAACAGCAAGATTCTATCCAGGGTTCCTTTCCTCTCTTCCGTCCAAACGTCTATCTCAAGCTGGTTGAAGGCAAAGGTGCACTTCTCCCCGAACTTACACAGGCCCAGATCGCCGGACTTCAACAGCTCTGGACGAATGAGAGCAAACAAAATTCTGTCTCTCCAATGTACATGATTGAATTTTGTTTGCATTTTTATTCCCTCTTTAACTACAAGGCCATTTGAATTTCCAGTAATTCGGGGGACTGGCATGGCTGTCATTCAGGCTGCTGAATTCATCGTTACCTGGACCAATGACACTTTCCGCCTTGATTGTTCCTGATAAATCATGGCGATAGACAGTTGCCTTACTCACATGGGTAAATGTAAACAGGGTAAGTTGAGTAACAAAATCAGCAAGTCCTATCAAGAACTGTACACTCAAACTGCCTCCTCGGAAACAATCCAATCCAGGAACGATGATACTGAAATGGTCACATGATTAAAGGATTAAAGGAATTAAGGAGGTCCACAGTACTTCTGTGGAAGAAATTAAGCTTTACTTATTGTGTATATATTCATTTGTATTAATAATATAATTGTATTAATATCATAGTATGCTTTATTTCTTCTCAGTCCATGTCCATTAACCCTCCCAGTCTGATATCACCCAACCATCTGATTTTAGCATCCTTACCCGTGCAAAGCTTAAATGGCCCAGAAAAAGAGTTCCAGCTAGGAATGCGTCGCACTCTGGTCCACTCCAAAGTGAAACCTGCCTTTCTCCTGCACAACAGGATGTCCCGCTTGCAGCTGTGGACGAGGTCTGGCTTGTGAACGTAAGTATATATCCCTCGACCTGGAAATCGAAGAGGGAAGGGGAAAAGCAAGGTTTGAAAGAGACAGAGAGAGAGACAGAAAGAGTGAACAAAGCAAGGAGGAGATTAATATTTTTTTAAATAGGGGGAAAAATGGGGATGGTGGATGACATAAAGAAAAATGTGATTGAGGCCGCAAAGCATCACAGCTACAGAGATAGAAAGGAATTACCAACTAGTAAAAGTACGTTTATTTGCTGTTGCTGAAGGTGTAAACTTGTGAACGTCATACAAATGTACTATTTTAACCTTGCCAGACACTTTACCTCACTATACCTCACTGAAGTACACCGGATTGAATTTTGCATTGAGGTTGGCCTTTCAATGGCTTGACGTTTTGCTTCCCTTTTTGCCCTTTCTGCCTGATTTAAAGGAGGGGTGCAGGATGCAGATAAAACCACAAGTTCCTCCATAAAGTATATCCAGTATAGGGAAGACAGACGGATATGAAAACCTGTCTGGCAGTAAAGTCAATACCAGCTAAGAAGTATATGGATCAGTTTCTTACTGGACAACAGTTTAGTGTACTGAACTTCGCTCAAAGTCTCATCTGCTAACATACCTTCCCGGGGGAAACAGGCAGAGCAGGCCTGCATGAAGTCGTGGGTGGAGGACAGGGGGTTACAGACTGCACTGGTCACTTGGTTATTCTTCTCCTTCATGGCCATGGTAAGAATCAGATTTTTAGTTAATGCTGACAAGACAAACGTAAACAGCTGATAATACAAGCTTGAGAATAAATCTTACTTTGTAGTTATTCTTGGCCGAATGTACGGCTGGGGCAGCGGCGCTGTGAGAGGGCGTGACACCTGAAGAGCAACGAGGAGAAAGCACAGTTGAGTTTTACTGAAGCACATTCTGTGGTTGCCTTTGGTCATAAGCGTAAACACTCCTTTCCCATAAAAAAATAAAAATAAAATGGAGCCCTTCCCCGAGTTGTTTGAAACTCCTTGAACAACAAATTTGACTGCCATGTTTCATTTCACTGTCGTCGGGTGAAAACCTTGTATCTCTCAAATGTCAACATTTCAGGAGCCAAGAAAAGCAGCCTTGGTTTTAGCTTGATGATTTCATAAGCCCAAGGGTCGTAGAATTTTCTCAACCCACAGAGGAATTATGAGGTTTTCACCCGACAACGACAATATTTAGATTTATGGTTGGCCTTTAGATCAGCGGTTCAGTTTAGCAATGTCTTAATGTTTCACACTGACCGATAATTCTCCTCACTCTCTCTTTCATACCTGCATACTTTTCTCATGTAAATGTGTATCTCTTGTTTCAATCTTGCTAATGAAGTAAGGGAAAACTGAGTTGTATTTAGGCTACAACCATGGGCATAGTATTTCAGTGTGATTTGCTGCCCTGAGTTTGATCCACATTTGATCTGTTCCGCATCAAAGTTGAAATAAAACCTATGTCCTTAGTCCACATAGCCTGGTATTTTTTTAGAATCCATCAGCTATTGTGACAAAAGTTATTCTCCTGCCTTGCCAAATAGTAATATAAATCATAAAAAAATATTTAATCACCAGGAAAGCCGAAGTCAGAGAGTGAGTCAAGGCCTCCTCCCCCGATAGCGACTGCTGGCAAAGCTGAAGCCTTGACGCCCTTCACTGCGTGGAACGAGTCCAGGGCGTCGAGGGAGTCCAGCGGTTTCAGAGTGTTCACACCAATTTTAGGGACATCTCCGCTACGGCCAGATATGGAGACGCTCTCCAGGGCATCTAGGCAATCATTGAGGGACTTTTCCTCTGAGTCCGGTTTTCCTCTGGGTCCGTCCTGCCCGGCGCCGGCACTTAGCGGTGAATCCAAGAGGTCGTCCAGAGAATCGAGGCCATCAAGGGTATTCTGTGCCGCTGTGTTCAATGCGGTGCTCAGTCCTAATTTTGGAGCACCGGCGTTGCCTCCGAGGCCCGAGGAGAAGCTATCTAAAGCATCCAGCCCGTCTGAGGTGGAGAGGGCGTCCAGGGCATCCAGGGTGGAGGCCTTGGGACCCGCCCTGCCACCTGAGGCGGAGAAGGTGTCCAGAGAGTTGAGCTGGCTGACGGCCGAGTTGAAGAAGGCCGGGGGGAGCTGGGGCGTCGGGGCGGGCAGGACGGAGGGGACGGAGGGGACGGCAGGCGCACAAGTGGATTTGCAGCTGGGGTTGGGGAACGCTGCCTGGATGTCGGTCTGGAAGGCATGGAGAAGAATCAAATGAGTGAAGAAGGGTGGAATAGAAAAAAGGAGAAAGAGAGGGAGACTGAAATAAGCTATTATGGTAGCTCTAGGGTTTCTATATATTTTTCGTTTAAAATTCGCAGACTTTTTCTGGGCCTAAATTTCTTGACTGGATTTGAAGCTTTTGGTGGGGGTTTAATTGTTTGCTGTATGCTGATGTATGCTGCTGACAGCGGCTGGACAATGTGAGTGTCAACAAGGTTATATCAATCTAGAATAAATGTGAAATGTAATAAGTGAAAATGACGGTCTACAGCTACACATTATGAACAGTCAGCTGTGTATCTGGACTTAAAACAACATCTTTCCGTACTGTTCCCATAGTTTTTGTGCAATTCCCCAACTTTTCAAGACCCGGAAATTATCAATTTCACTTTATATGCTTTTTTAGATTTTCCAGGCCTAACCCTGTACAGCCAAGGTCATTTTCATCCATTATCAATGATTTACTGGACTGCAAGGACACAAACACACAAACACACACACACACACACACACACACACACACACACACACACACATCTCACCTCAGTGGGCTCTGGCTCATTAGGAAAGCAGTCTAGCAGGCTGTCTAAGTCCTCTCCCATCAGCTCGGAGTCCTCCAGGGCGTCCGGGTCAGGCACTGAGAGGGCGGCTGGTTGGTGGCAGCTAAGAGGTGCGGAGGAGCCATGAGCACCATAGGGAGAAGGCAAGGTCATGGAGCTGAAACTGATTTGTATGGAGGACTGAGGCATGCTGGGAAAGCCGACTAAAGAGAAGCAGGAAGGAAGAAAACCAGAGCAATAGGAATTTTGTTTAGATTTTAATTATTTTAATTGATTTTGTATATTTTTGAATAGCCCAATCATCTGTATGGCTATTGTGATAAAATTTAAAGCTATAGTTGGTGAAGAATTCAAACCTGGTGCAACGCCACTCAAAGGATTCAGGCCATTTCCTACATAAGCACCTGACACCTGGAGGTGAGAAGAAAGAAAAAGGATTTGGGATATTATCGTGCACACAAATAAAGAGTATCTACATTATGAGCTAGGGGCCTCCTTTCTCAATATTTAGACACATAAAAATATATCTGCAGAAGAAATTTGCATACTTAATATTTAATATATTTGCAGCTGAAAGGTTTTTCAATGCAAACATTAAAATGTCTTTTTGTACAAATCTGATAGTATACTTTGTGATTAGGGAGTCCTTATGAAATCTCTTTATTTTTTCATCTATGATGGTGAGGAATAATGATGTTGTTGTACTTGCCTTCACAGCTTGAGCAGTCATGTTTCCATTACGGACCGCTCTCGCAGTAACAGGCTCTTCCTGGGAAAGACGAGATAACGCACTCGATATCAGAAATAAAGGACACACCAGAGAGCACAAAATAAGGACAAGTTTGTCTGCACTGTGTGACCTTTGACCAGACTGAACCCTGAGTGGATTCTTTAACGTATTGCCTAGTATTTTCACTGTACTTGACATCTGTACTGCTTTCGCCTTAACAAACCCGGAGAAGAAGATCTGACCCAAACATCCATCGACCATGAGAAACCACAAGTCTGTGTTTTCATATACGTCCATTTCAAACTAGAGTGTTTATCAGAGTGTGTTTACAGCTGTCGATGCAGGATCCCGCTTATGGTTCATTTCATGCGGTGGTGAAATAGATCCGACCAACAATTGCTTCTCTACTAACCTTTGTGCTGACGTAGGCTTTTCGATTTTTCAGTCCCAGATGGACGGCCAGCTCCTGCGCCAGCTCATTCACCTGCTTGTCCTGGGAAGAGGTAAACATAAAAACCATGAGCCTGTGACAAGAACAAACAACAAATAACAACAACAGACAAAAGAAATGAGGGTGTGAGGTTTGCCATGTGGTGCACCTGCTTGTTACGATCTTACACTTGAAACTGATCTATTAAGGTCATCTGTGCCTTTATCTCATTTTGTTTAGACGACTGCTACTCCCTCTATTCCTGCTTAAATCGCAAGTCGCTCTCACGTCTCCAGCTCATTCAGAATACAGATTTTGGATTTTAACGGATGCCAAACAAAGGGTTAGGGTTATCTCTCCGGTGGTAACTTGCTAGGCTAGGGGACACACTAGAAGACTTAAAATCCTGAGCCATTTTGAAAAAGCTTGTAATACACACAACGATGAATTTCACAGAGGTTTTGTCTCTCATTTCTGCCTCACTCTAAACTCACAGGTCCGTTTGCCAAAAGAAGGGCAGAGAACAACAAGCATGGAAAAGAACGAGCCAGAGAAGAACAGCAGTGCCTGGACAAACTAAGAGGGTTCGTGCCTCCTCTCATGAAGCCGTCCTGCACCGCCACTAGACAACAGTCAGAATAAGGAACGGGAAAACGTCCATGTTACCAGCTTGTTGCAGCATCCAGAGTTGTTGGACAGAAAATTGCATTACAATTTGGACAATCAGCCTTAAAGACCAGATTTGAAAAATAAATCAGATTTGCCTGCTGTCTGAACATAGTCAGAGTTTCCTGTGAGTTGGAGTGCAGCCTGAGGTCGACCGGACTGACCTGCGTCTAAACTCATGAACTAGAGCGCTAGCGCTTTTTCAGTGGGAGGGTTTGGGGGGGGGGGGGGGGGGGGGGGGGGTCTGCATGACTGGAGTGAGTGAAACTACATTGACTTTAAAAGCTCCACCTGTTACCAATGTCCTGTGGAGGCACTGTGTTGTTGTGACTGCACACCAATTAACTGCTGTTTTAGCACTGAAATCCCAGCTTCCCTCCATGACTTTTCCTACACCCACTTTCTGTACAAACCAGTGTAAATGCACAGAAATAGTAGTTAGAGTTATATTTAGGCCCTTCAATTGCCAACTTATTAGCCTCCTGTTGGACCTCTTAGTGCCAACACTCCCAGCTTGTCCCACTGCTTTACCAGCCGTGTGATGAGCAGACAGTCTGTGGTGCAGTTGTAGGCCTCCTTGTACTGTCCCAGCTCCTTCAAACAAAGGGCCTTCCTGTACAGCGCTCTGCGAATTTCCTTACACACTTCCAGTGCGCTGTCGCAGTCCTGCACACCGCGCTCAAACTCCCCCTAAGGAAAACCAGAGAGAGACAGAGCAAGTTGGTGAAATGAGTTCAAAAGAAGGGCATGAAGTGACTGATATGCAGGCTAACAACAAAACTGCAGCCGTTTAAACTACAGCTACAGATCCAGGCTACTGTTTACTACTCATACATCTCCTCAAGCACATCTCACCCACTTAAATGTCCACTAGGAAACTTTTCCACATCTATATTGTATTTTGTTATGTTCAAATTTCCAGGAAATTAGTCAGGTGCGTAGCAAAGGCATTATCAAGTCACCAAATGTATTTATTTTGCATTTCAACCCACAGCTACCTTTAGTTTGGAGAAAGCTGCTTCTTACAAATCTCACACATTTTTATTTACATTTTCTCTTTGCCTTCCCACACTTTGGTCAGCGCACAAATGATTGACTGCATTACAAGTGCATGGAAGCATGGCATTGGTTTGCTTTCTCTCTCTCTCTCTCTCTCTCTCTCTCTGGAGCCTCTCCAGTAATTATTCTCTTCCTTTCCTTCTCCATCAGTTTATTCTGATGCCTGTCTACTTTTTTACAATCTAATTTTACGGTTGGTGCCAAATTGAACTGTAACACAAACTGAGGTGGACTAGCAGACTAGCATGTCACTGGATATTATAGATACATTTCTATGTTCTTTGAAGCAGGCTGAAACATGATACTGAACTTCCACCAGGATTTAATATGAACTGAACCAGTGTCAGCTAAACTGATTTCCCAGAAACACACAACACCAAATGCGTCTCACCATGCTGTGGTAGGCAGAGGCCCGATTGACATACAGGCTCTCCAGCAGAGCTTCGGGGACTTGGATTTGCTCCGCTGCAGCGTAGCGAGTGACATTCAGCCCCTCACTGAAGTCTTTAGCCGCTCGCTCCCAATCTCTGTCTCGGAACGAGGCGTTGCCCTCTTCAAGCAGGTTGCACACTAACTGGGTCAGGAAGTCCTGAGAAGAGGAGACAGGGAAAGGAGAAGAGATGCGGGGGGTGCGTCCCAAAGCTTTTTCACGCCTCCTTTTCTTTCCTCCCCTCCTTCACTACCACTCTTCCTCACCTAGGGGAGGAATGGAGCAGAGGAGCGGGAAAGTGGAGGATGTTTGGGACAATTTATTTGCTACTCCATCAAGAATGGATGTCTGCTATTGATGAGGTGATGATGTCACATGTGCAGCCTTTCTGCCGATGTTCATTTGATAATTAACATAGACTATACAGTAGATTTATGAAGTCTTAACATGCATTCATGGATGAACCTGTTTCCTCAACCTACACTAGTGAATACATTTTCTTGGTGGGACCAATTCCAAACAAATTTGATTCTTTCAACATTTCTTTTGGGAGATATCGGCATTAAAACTCAGGCCCATCCTACATATCATAACCCCTTACACCTGTAGGCATAATTACCCCACAACTGGAAATGAGTGGTACATTTTAAACTACTACTACGATTTTTGGAGCTTTGGGATGCACCCAGGTATTCAGATGTGAAACTGCACATCCTTTAAACGGGGGTGGGGTTAAGCCATATATGGCATAATTGATGCAATTAAGCCATATTCGTCCACTACCTCCCATAGACATTTACAGTCTTTAACTCCACACTGAGACGAGTCCAGGAGGAGATACAGGCAAGTGTTTAAAGGTACTGAAAGGAACAGAAAGTGTCCATGAACTAAGTCACATTTGATTTTACCAGTAGGCAAAATATGAAGAAAGATGGAGAAATAGAGTGTGGGGGAGGAAACTGGAGAACATAACAGGAAGCGCCTTGGGAGGCTTGGGACTTCTAAGTTATCATGACCAACTAACCGTGACAAAACAACTGATGAACAAAACCTTGAAATATTAAGACCAAAAGTCAAGAGACAAGATAGACAAGACAGTGTTGTGTGTATAATAGCTGGTACCTCGTAGCCTTCAGGCTCTGGATATGGCAGGGACGACCTGGGACACACAGAGAAGGGAGTCAGATTAGTTGGAACAAATGTGATAAAGCCAGGGCCACAATGGGTTTGTCTTTCTTTCAGTGTCACCACAATTTAAAAAAAAGAAGCAATTCTTCTCACTGTATGAATGTCAGAGATCTCTGTATCTCCTCCTTGCGTTTTTGTCTGGCAGAGTCCATCTTTCTACACTGGGGGAAGACAAACAAACCAAAGCGGGTTAGTATACAGACTAACTGATGCAGTGTTGATAATGCCTCTGTGAAACATGGCTGACTCTTTCTTTGAGAGGAGAAAGGAAAAAACAATTACAATTTCCCATTTGGCAGACGCTTTTATCCAAAGCGACGTACACATGAGATTTTAATACAACACAAGCAAGGTTCTAGTCAGGAGAGAACGAGAGTAAGTGCCATAAAGCTGAGTTCTGGTCCAACAGGACATAGGTGCTACGAGGCAGTGCATAGAGGCAGATAAAGAGTTTTTGTTTTGGTTACACAGTCCATCAGGTGAGAAGGTGTTCACTAAAGAGCTGGGTCTTTAGCCTTTTCTTAAAGATTGAGAGGGACTCTGCGGATCGAATGGAGTTTGGTAACTCGTTCCACCACCGAGGAACCACAAAAGAAGAGTCTGGATAGAGACTTAGGGCCTTGTTGTGGTGGCAGCACCAGGCGGGAGGGAGCGTAGACCTGAATGAGGGAGTTCAGGTAGGTCGGAGCCGTTTTGGTCGCTACTTTGTAGGCAACCAAACACTGAACCACATCTGGCACATTCTGCCAACTAAAGTCTCTCGATGGCAGGCATTTCCTCTCGTGCCAATATGAATTGAGTCAGCAGCTGCCCCTCTGTAATGGTCGCCAGTAGTGTGCTGGTCAAACACGACTGAGCCCGCTGTATTCATGTATTCACTCGGTGCCAGTCTGGACACACACACACATACACACACACACACACACACACACACACACACACACATATACACACATACACACAAGACAACAGGGTCGACCCTGACACAGCATGCATGACCCTGTATGTTCCCTCGCTATCATGGCGCGAGTCAACCAAGTTCAGTTCAGGCACACCTACCTGATAAAGTTCATTGAATTGAAGGAAAGTTTAGGTTTGCATACTGCGCCCAGGAAAAGAAACAGCGAGGCGGAAAACTTCTATAGCTGACAGCTAGTGTTTACGCTGATAGCAATGAGAGAGAAAAGTGCTGACTCCTCGGTGGCAGCTAACTTTAACAGGATGGTGCTGTTCAGTTTCGATTCCCAGCACCAACATCAAATCTGCACACCGCCTCATCATAGGCTTGTTCGTGTGACTCAACGGCGCCGCAGGGTCCTACATGAAGTTAGATTCCTTTTTTAGATTAAACATATGAACTCGTGAGTTGTTGGCCTAAGTGAAGTCAAAAAATCATATTTGATAATTTCCCCATATATAAAACCATTTCCCGTAAAATAAATAGCATTAAGTTGCGCAAAAATACCACAAACGCATTAGATGTGCCAAAATACCTTATTGAACTACAAATCCCATGACCCTCGGCTCTGTGGTCGTCGAACCAGGAGGTGTGTCAATACTGCCTTGAAGTGCTGTCGGAAATATCGCAATTACGAGCACGCGAATGACCCAACAACGTAGTAAAGCCTTTATTCTGCCATGTGCTATTGATGGTTCTATACATTTTTATGTTTTAATATAAATGTTTTAATAAATACATACATTTTAAACAAATTTGATTTCATTTTTTTTGTTTTATTTGATGTCAATGTCAACAGCATTGCTGTCAATGTCAACAGCAATGTCTCTCCACTAACAATAATGATATTTCATATATGTGGCACAACCACTATGATTATGGTCATAGTTTCAGTTTATTAAAAATATCATATTGATACCATGGAGCCTACTGAAGACAGGTGTAACATTTGCTAGGCATTTTACATCACCGCTTATGTTTAATACAGAGAAAGTAAATTACCAGTGATACTTTTATTGTGCCTGAAATGTATTATTATTATTATTATTTATTTAATATATATAATCAAATTGTGACTGTAGAAATGTAATCTTGGTTTTGTCAACATCAATCAGTCTTGTTACAATATTTGTTCATGTCCCTTACCAAGTCAAATTCAATTTGTTGCTTATATTGTTATATACTATATATTACTATAGGCAAAAGAAAATTGAGCCTGTATGAAAATCAGCCCCTACCAACTGGACATGTTATTGTTTGGCATTCCATATAAATACTTAGTAGAATTACATGTTTCTATTTTCACTGCTTGTTTAACTTTTAGTTGTCATGATAATACAATACGTTTTGGCAAATAATTTGATGAAAACATAATTACATGGCTCATGCGCATTTTTCCTCTTCATTCTCCCACTGTAGCTCTGTGGCCCTTGATTTCTAAAGTAATGCGATAGTTATAAAAAAACGACTTTTGTTACAAGGTCCATTTTGTTATTATTTCAACAAGTCCTATTTACGACTAACTAAATCGGAAGAAGGGTCTTACGACGAGCACGTGAACGCAGCATCGTCGCCTAATTGAACTACAAATCCCTTGTCCCTTAGCTTCGTGGTGGTCGAGCCGGGTAGTGTGTATGTGTGTGTGTTGGGTTTTGAACGCTGGAGCGAGCGGGAGTGTGATACTCGACTAGAAGCAACTAGCACAGCGGGGTTTTGGTAACGGTGATATTTCTGTCGGGTGAGCACACAGTAACTTAATGGATTAGAGATACTACACTCATCAATATACACACAGAACCGAAGTGATTAGACTAACGACAGCTAGCCAGCGGTTATCAGATGGACCGCTGTAAAGGCCGGCTCAGCCTTGTGCCTTGCACTGTCCCGTGTACCTGCGCTAGCTAGTTAGCTGACATTCGCATAAACACAACGCTAGCTAAGTACATTAAGTAGCTAGCTAACACTGGAAATGTTTATGAACAGATAGTCGTCAACAATAACTGTTCAGTTACATTGGCAGCAAATTGTTTATGTTTAGCTCTGCTTTGGTGGGTCCGTATTTAGCCTAGCAACACCTGGCTAACGTTAACGTTAGCTGCTGACAGCCCTCTGTGAAAACAGCGCTGTCAGCTGTTTGGTCTGCCTCATGGAAAGTTGCCTAAGCAGCTTTAAAAAAAAAAGAGTTAGTTTGAGCTAACTTTATTATAAATTGCTGCATGTCTTTGTTTTAAATTACTTAGTTCTGTTACTCCTGTTAACAGGCAACGTTACCTATAAAGATCCGTTACTGTCCAGTGTCAGAAGTTGCAGGCACCATGATGATCATGACATGATAGAGTAGCTAAATAACATTTTTATTCCCCAGGTGACCAGATGGCGACAGACATTGTTGCGCAGTTGGCCGACTCTCTGGCTAAGACTGCCGTAGAGGAGGGAGAGTTGAGCTACAAGGGCCAAGGAAGAAAGCTGGATAATGCCCAGTCTGGTGAGTGTCAGCTGTCACACACCTAAATACAGCACACCCTCAACATGCCAGGCGAGAGGAGAAACTCTGCATAATAATCCAGTGAATCTTGACTGCTAGTACATAAACAAACTTAGGTCGTGGCTTTTGTTTTTCTTGCTCTCAAATTTTTTATTCTTTGTCTTCCCATCTCTATCTCTTATCTCCTCCCACCCCCCCACCCTGTTCCCTATCTGCAGTGGAGGAGATAGTGAAGGAGATCCAGGACTTCCAGGGTCTGCAGGCTCTGAGGTTGGAGGGGAACACCATAGGGGTGGAGGCAGCACAGGCCATCGCCAAGGCCCTGGAGACCAAGAGCGAGTTCAAGGTCTGGACTGTTTACCTTTTGGGTTTTTTGTAGAAATGGTGGTGATTGATCATTTTGGTTCTGGAGTTAATTTCCCAGCATGACACGAGTAGAGTTTCATACTTATTAAAAATTGTAGGTCAATACATTGACTAGTGTTCACAATACAGTAAAATACTAAAAGCTTGCTGACCAAATGGCATATTTTAAATTTTTTCTTTGCCGCTCTATGTGGGATGAGCAGATAGGGGTTTGGGATAGAGGTTAGACATATATTTAACATGATTATGGGCAGTTCATTAGTTTTTTATCATCTTCGCCAGTGTCTCCTGGCTGACGTGTCAACTAATTGTGTTTTTTTCCTCTCTCTTTCAGTGTTGTTATTGGAGTGACATGTTCACAGGCCGTCTGCGCTCTGAGATCCCTCCTGCCCTGGTAAGGCGCCGCTTATTTTATATTAATAAGAAACTCATATTTGTTTTGAGTAAAGAATAGTATATCACTGTTGTCAGGTGAAAATGTGGTGACTCCAATTTATGGTGATTTTAATGTTTGTAAGCTACACCGTCCTCTATGCACTGATAGAAATGTAATGGTCCTTAGGCAAAACCCCATTGTATAATTTCAGAAATGGCAATCTAAAGACAAGTTACTGACCTTTTGCATGTTTTAGCCCATTAACTACACTTCAGATATGCTTTACATTTCTACTGACCATTTCCTGGCAGAGATGTACACTCTGTTGTGTGGTTGTCTCTACATGGAAAGCATTTCCAAGTTTGACAGACAGGAATGGTGCATTCATGTGCTAACGGATGTATCGGAAAAACAAATTTCCTGCTTAGCCAAATCCACATCATCCTTTTCATGATGGCCATGTTTGCGTACTGCTTCTGGGTTTTATTTTCCAACAAAATGGCACACGAATGCAATACTGTTTGGACTTTGAAGTTCTGGACGTCGGACCTTCCCACCAGCATGTGAACGCACCAGAAGACCTGCAGACTTTTCAAATCAGTGTGCGCATTGTAGGATTTTGGGGGTAAATCCAAACCAGACTAAATGCAAGACAGTCAAGGAATAACACCCACTATCAATTTTGCATAATTGGGCGGGAGCTAAGCAGAGTAACAATTCTACAACAATCTAAAATCAAGTCAATTACAATCTCTCATAATCTATCTTAATTAAAGATCAATCTTAGCCTTGCCTAGAGTAGTCACAAAATGCATTCCAAAGAAACATTGGCTTATACAGATCACCAGTTATAAGCAATATTAAGATGTCACTATACCGTAGACAGGAGCGTCTGGTCTTTACGCAGTCTTCTCTTCTTCTCGGGTCTTCCTCTCCCTCTCTTCTCAGTTCTCTTACACCACGGGTTTTCCAAAATAGCGTCCCTGTCATGATCCGTCCCGCTTTGTCCCACTGAAGTTTTCAGCCGACGCCGGCCCAGACTCTCTCTGGTTACTTCTTCTGCTGAGACGTCATTCAGGAAGATTTATATGTTCTTCTGTCTCTCTCCTGTTACTAGTTCCTATACATTGTCATGCTAAGGATTCCCCATATGGTTCAGACTGTCTGCTGGGCACAAACACACTCCTTTTTAAGGAATGGTTCACTCTATTCCATTCAATATTTTAATATTCGCTAATCCACTCATTTGAATAATTATTATATATTTCAATATTTATATGAATATTTGCTAACCTCTCAAATCTTACAGCATTCAACTAAATTACCATGCAACAATAAAGTAACTTAGACAAAAATAAGCCCAGGCAGGATGGTCACTGTGATGGATTACCTATCTCACGCAAATTTCAAGCCTCTGCAAGTTGATTGTCGTACAATAACAAAATTAATGGAAATGAATGGCTGCCTGGGAGGTAGGACAAATGCTTTCCAAAATCTAAACAACTGTGGTAGGCTTTGGAAAATGGTCGGTACTAATGTAAAGTATGCCCGGAGTGTAGGGCTGAACGATTGTGAAAAAATATCTAATTGCGATTATTTTGACTGATATTGCAATTGTGATATGATTTGCGATATTAGAGGGAATGGTCATTTTTACATCATTATTCTCATTTTCATTCAAGATCCCCACGGGTCCTTGAAATCCTTGAAAGTTTGTGAATTTGAGGGAAAAAAATCAAGGCCTTGAAAGTTTTTGAAATAGAAAAATAGACATGGGTCATTGCAAGTGCTTGAATTTATATATTTGTGTTAGAGAACGCAAGAGACCACATAGTCTGCCATCACTGTAACACAGCACAGTTGAGAAGTGTTCACACATTCAAGCCTCTCTCTCTTTTTAATTGTTGTCTGTGAACTTCTGTAAAGCCTGCTAGTTCTCATTATAAAAATTCTCAGTGTTGTAACAGTAATTAACCTTGAGCCGTGTCTCAAACGATGCCGTGTTGGGTCCTTAAATTTGAGGGAATTGGGCCTGGAAAGTCCTTGAAAAGTACTTGAATTTGATGTTTAAGAAGGTGTGGGAACCCTGTTCATTGAAAAACATATTTAAATGATTATGGTGTGATTTTTGCGGGGATCTGTACCAAACAAAGATATTTTCTTAAGTCTGTAGAATATGAGAATATGTGTAGGCCAGGACATCTCTGCAGCACGACAATATTTAATTTAAAATGGTATTTTGACACACATTTTGCCTTTAATAAATATTGCGCCTCCTGCGATTGTAAAATTGCAGTAGGCCATATTGCGATTTCGATAAAATTTCGATTAATTGTTCAGCCCTACCGGAGTGTAGTAAATGGGCTACAACATGCAAAAAAACAGTATGATTTGTTCATCTCTGAAAGGTACAATAGTACATTGTATTTTACTGAGACACTGGGTAGCCACAGAGCCATACATGGTAGGTGAAATGCTCTGTGTTGGAAAATGCTCTTGACATGAATTGTCAGGGTCATTTCAGCACAATACAGGAGCAGACTGGGGCCTTCTCAGGAGATTTCACAAGGCCTTTTCCCTTGCTCAAACTCTGTGATTCATTTTTCTGTTATTCTCTCTTCTACCATAAATCTGTTCCTCCTTCCTGAACTCCCTGGTTAATGTGCTATTTCTCATCCCCGATTCGGTCCAACACTTAAGCCGTATTCATCGATCATCTTCTTCTGCCCCTATCTCGCCTTTTCATTCATCTGTTTCTCCCCTTGTGTTGTAGAATTCCCTGGGCGACGCGCTGATGATGGCGGGCGCCAGGCTGACTGTTCTGGACCTCAGCGACAACGCCTTTGGGCCAGACGGGGTGAAGGGCATCGAGAAGTTGCTCAAGAGCACCGCCTGCCACACACTGCAGGAACTACGGCTCAACAACTGCGGCATGGGCATCGGAGGGGGAAAGGTAAGTCCCCGAAATGTCTGTTTAAGATGGCAAGCACCTCCATGGTGATAGGCAGTAGCATCAGGGTTAGACTCTTTTGTCACATTTTTAGTTTTTTCCTTACCATGTCTTATGGAAAGAAAACAGCAGAAATGAAGTGAACCAGTGTTTCACATAGATCCTGTTAAATATTGTATCCATTTCTCTGTTTATGGTGTCCTCAGATCCTGGCTGCTTCATTGATAGAGTGCCATAAAAAGTCCAGTGCTGAGGGCGCCCCCCTCAGCCTGAAGGTGTTCATTGCGGGCAGGAACCGACTGGAAAACGACGGAGCCACTGCCCTTGCTCAGGCCTTCCAGGTACAATACTAACTATTCCCTTTATAGCTTTATACATGTTAAATGTAGACTTACAGTAAGTTCTATGGCTCTGACTAAACATAGCAAAGTTCACCCTGATGAAGACAGCCATGTTGTCAAAACACTGCTTATTTTGTTTTAGTTTTTTCCCCAATAAGTTTCTGGGTTTGTTTAGTTGTTAATCAGAGCTGTGGTTGAGCAACCAACTCTTTACCATTGAGAGGGAACGTATACCAACTAGTCTTCCTGGGCCCATATGCATTATTTAATAAGAGTTCTGATCTCAGACCAGTTTGCATCTTCAGCTTATATGGTTAAGCAATCATTTGACTGCTTGACCACAAGACTCCACTGTTCATAGAAACATTATACAAACTTTTTTTTTCTGGACAAACTGCTATTATGCTTTCTATAATGGTGCATTGATTGTATCTAGGTTCTGTAATCTGTATCTTACTTGAGTCCCTTTTGTGTTCCCAGTTGATGGGCAGCCTGGAGGAGGTTCACATGCCCCAGAATGGCATCAACCACCCAGGTGTGACGGCGTTGGCCACGGCCATGCAGCACAACCCAGGCCTCCGCGTCCTCAACCTCAATGACAACACCTTCACCAAGAAGGGGGCTATCGCCATGGCTCAGGTGCCGTAACATCGGAGATTAGCCTTGTGTTTGTTGACGTGAAGTCATGGAATTATTGACAAATGAAATGCTCAGATTGTTGAAATACTTTGAGTGTAATAAGTAACAAAGTACCAAATAAATCTGTGTCTTTCACAGGCCCTCAAACATCTACGCAGCATCCAGGTGATAAACTTTGGGGACTGTCTGGTCCGGTCAGAAGGGGCATTAGCTATTGCAGAAATTGTATCAGACGGACTACCGATCCTCAAGGTGAGCAAGTAGGAGCACTTCAGTACAAGGCTGCAGACATTCAGCACCTAACGCACACACACACCTGTCGATTTGGATATAATCATTATACTGAAGGTCTTTCTCTTTTCTCCTCCTCTGTCATACTTTCTCTTTGTTGTTTTTCTCCCCTTCTCAATATTTATTCTGCTGCTTTCAACAGGAGCTGAATCTGTCGTTTGGGGAGATTACAGAGGAGGCTGCTGTGGCGGTGGCACAGGCAGTAAAGGGCAAGGCCCAGCTGGAGAAGTTGGACCTAAACGGTACAAACACAAACATGCAGAAAGAGTTGACTCTGCTCTAACTTAAAACATACAATGTAAACACACAAACCATCTATATATGAAGACTGTATATTTCAAAATGCTATATATCCATTTAGGAAAAAAATATTACTTGAAGTTCATCATTCAGTATCTTTAGAGGATCCAGCCAGTAAAAATGTGACAATTTTCTCAACCAAAGAGACTCAAGTTATCTGCTATCCTTTAAAGAGTACAACCTGCTTTAAGATTTTGCTGTCAGTCATTTTGCAAGAGTAGGTGGTGGATATCTCATTTTGAAAAAAACCTCTTCATATACAGTATACTTTCAATCTTAGAGTGTTTTGTTTTTTTGTTTTGTTTTGCAAAGAGGCTCATTAGGGATCTTTTTAGTAGAATTTGCCTCTTCTAATGACACTGTGTTAAATGCTGTGTTTTGTTTCCACATCCCCAGGTAACAGTCTGGGGGAGGAGGGCTGTGAAGCTGTGAGAGAAGTCATGAACAGCATGAACATGGGAGACCTTCTAGGATCCCTCAGGTAATGACTTTGTACTTTTAGCCCCTGGTTGTTTAAAGGACCACACTGTAATTGCAGTATTGCATTACCTGTTAGACATTGTACAAGCCTTACTATCGGCTTTATTTACATAGTGGTTTATTGGATTTGGGATATTTTTTCATTCTGAAATGGATTATTTGAACTTTTAATACAAGAATTGACAGTTAAAGATGAGTTTTACATGCATTTTGAAGCTGTAGGAGATTTGTTAATATTTATCAACATTAGAATAAAACCGACCTGTGTTTTTGTTGTGGTAGGCAAAGAAGGAAAAAATAAATGTTCTCATTGGTAACAAATGCAAATACCCCAAATTTAGATAGCCAAATAAGCTGCGGGTTGTTGCCTTAACCATTGGAAGGAACCTAAAATGGGTCACAGGCATGCTGCTCTTGGGTCCCCACATGACAAGTGTAATAACATGTATTAATGAGCGTGGGTCACAGGGAAGAGAGTGGATCCCTGGCTGAAAAGTTCAGACCCCCTGCAGTCGCTCACTAATTGACACCAGTACATCAACATGCCCTCTTTCTGTCAGTTTCTCTCAACCTCTTCTGTGACAGAGACAACAAATGGTTGGAGGTGGAGGAGTGGAGGACTAACGTCTGACACCCAAACCACCAACCGTCCGATACACAAAGATGCACCTCATCCCAGAAACAAATCCTAACAAATGAGCTGTGTTCTGATTTGCTTCAGCGATGACGAGGGCGAGCCGGAAGATGATGACGAGGAGGAGGATGATGAGGAGGAGGAGGAGGAGGATGAAGATGAGGAGGAGGTGGATGAGGAAGAAGTAGAGGAGGAAGAGGAGGAGGAAGAGGAAAGCACTGGGAACCTGGTCAGATAAAGCTCAGTCATAATTCTGCCTCCTAGTAAATGTTGGTATTAGGAGGAGCTGTAATGCCTGACCTTTTTTCCCCAAGTTGTACACAAGCTACAGAATTGAAAAACATTTAAGAGCATGATCTGTGAAAATAATTGAAAATGCCCAACCCTACTTTGAATTGTAAGTTACACAGGTGCCACACTAGCCATCGTTGTGTGTACATGTTTGTTTGATGCTGTGGTTTAATTGACCTTTTTTCCTCTCCCCATCCTCCCCCTCAGCTCTCCACCCCTCCATCAGCCCCTCGGCCCCCAGACGTCTCCTCCTTCCTCAGCTTCCCGTCCCCAGACAAACTGCTGAAACTGGGGGCCAAGAGAGCCTTGCTTATCGAGCAGCAGGTAAACACAAAGATGCATGTACACACGCACACACACACACACACACACACACACACACACCCCAGCCTCAGCTTTATCACTTGTTTGTGCGAATGGACACAAACTACAACAATCCATTTGTGCAAACCAGGGTTATTATAGTTAGGATTTTCATATACTTTTCAATTTATATTTCAGTTTAGTTTTGGTTAGTTTTCAGTCTGGGTTTGGTACTTTTGGTTTAGTTTTTATTTATTAGAAATGTTTAGTTTTAGACTAGTTTTTATTTTTGGTAGGGTTGAGTTTTTTAAAGGTATGATAGAAGGTCAGAACAGGTATTTTGTATATGTTTGCAACATGTATTGGGTAATACAAACAATCAATCATGAATTTCTTTTAAATTGTATTTACATTAATTTTTCAATACAGCCTCGACTAACTTAAATTTGGAATCACTTGGTTTCATGCTGCACAAATGAAATGCACTAGCAGACTCAACAGCAATCTGAATTCAGAATATTTAGTAGTTAGCGTTCAGCAAAAATAGCTAAAAATTCTCAGTTCATTCTATTTTTTTACCCTGCACATAAACAAAAAGACAAAAACAAAACTTTTCACGTATGTTTTTATATTGGTTTAGTTTTAGAAATAGAAAAGATAGTTTAAGTTTTGTCACAAAGTCTAAATTTTTTTTTTAGCGCCTAGTTTTCGTCTTGGTTTTAGTGTACAATAATAACCTTGGTGCACACAAAAACGCTATCGTTACAGTTAGGTATGCTGCCGTTTCACAACAAGAGCGAAAGTCTGTCCTCTCTGTTTACTGGATACAAATAAGTAGAATATGCATCTATTTTACGATATGCTGAAAGCAGACTTATCCTCAATGAATCCTTGTCCCTATTTTCTGTATGTAGGTGGATGTGTCAGATGCTACGAAAACAGCTGAAGCCTTCCTCAAGATCTCATCTGTGTACAAGGAAGAGAATGAGGACGTTAAGAGTGCAGTGTTGGACAGTATTGGTGAGAGACTGAGTTTCTGTCTGCATGCTGGTCCACTGCACTGCATTTTGTTTTTTTATTGTTGACTGTGTTAGAATGGGAATTTATACTTAGTTTTCATGCTTTCCCTCATAGATGCCCTTCTAAGGAAAGCTTTTGCTACTCCTTCCTTCCAAGGCTACAGCTTTGTATCGTCTTTGTTAGTACTGCTGGGACTTATCAAGGTAGGTTTGGTAGATGGCACATATTTATCAAACTCAAAGAAAATTTCTGTTTGTCATTACATTGCTCTGGTATTCATCTAACCTATCTAAAATGTAGGCACAAGTGTCTTTTTTTTTCACTTTCTTGCCCCTTATTGTTCATCCTGATTTGTCTTTTTATTTTTCTCCGCTCTCGGTCTTTCCCTCCCTCTCCATTCATCCCTCTCTTCCCCTCTCCCTCTCCATTCTTTTACGTCTCATTACATTCTTCTCTGTCTGACTCCCTTCTGCATGTCTCTATTCACCTTTCCCCCTTTCCAACACTCCTTGCTCATTTCTCTCCTCCCTTCTTCTTTCTTCCACCCTTCCTTCATGCGCCCTCCTGGCCCGTCCATCAGAGTGAGGACAAGGTGAAGCCGGTGCTGGTGGTGCCCGGCCACCTGCAGGCCTTGGAGCACGTCGTTCGGCAGGACTACTTCCCCAAGGAGAACGTGGCGGTGCTGGAGGCCTTCGTGTCGCGGTAAGGGCGTGACTGAGTGAGGCGAGCAGCAGGCCGCTCCCAGGTACAGAACGCTCCACGATTACCCACCCACCTTCAGAACTAACGCACATCCATAACTGTACACGCACTCGGTGGGTGTAGGTGGTGGGGTGCACATACGATCATGGGCGCAGCTTTATTACTCCTGGTGTGTGTGCATTTTTCACCTGATAAACACACCGGGAAGGGGATATTGTTGGTTGATGTTACAATTCAACATTCATTCTCGATGGACATATATTTGACTTCCCTCCCCCCCCATCGCATAAATGAAGGTGTAGGATGTAATTTACCCTTCGGTAGTACAGAAAATGCTTGGATCCCTTCTCAATAATGGTAATGGACCCAAGACTTTGTGTGTGTATTAGCTTTAACAGTGTATTTAATGATCCACAGAAACAGCAAGGCCCTGGACTCATGTGACAACGCCAGAAACCACCTCCACTCCACACTGCAGACAGTCCAGTCTGACAGCTGAGGACTGTGGATGCACACACACACACAGACTGGACTAAAAAATATCCGTTACCCTACACATAACCCATGGACCTTTTGAATACCAGCACATGAGCTGAAATTTTAAGCAAAGCACAGCAGAGTCACACTCAAGAAGAATGGACTGCAATCAAGCGCACTTGGCCGTGCCGCTTCATCAACACACAGGATCCTGGACTCGGTTCATCACTTTGGGTTCTTCGAAGTGGAGTATGCTTTTACCGTGTGGACTGTTTGAAGCGTTACATGCACACTCGTATAACCGCAGGACATCACGGACAACCTGGACTTTACCCTCTGTAAGTCTAGTGACTAGGAAAAAGCCTCAGTCCCCATATAAAATTCAGAGTGATCCTGACTGACTGAGGTGCAGATTTAGCCTTTTCACAAGCTAGAGAAGCCTCTTAGACCTCCATTCAGTGGTTTCTTTACTCTGTGAACCGGCCTTAATCTGTGATTGAGGCACTTCTGTATTTTTTATTTCATATTTACCTTCGCTATTATTCTCCATTGTTTTATATTAAATGTTTATAAAACTCATAAAAATAGTAAAAGAAAAGAAATGTGACTAAAATATGTAATGACTGATGAATATTGTGGAAATAGGATTGTGAAGTACAATAGAACAATCAGAAGGGATAAAATAAGTCTAAATTGTTTTCTTGCCTTTAATCAGGCGTGAGGTGCAAAGAGATTTAGATTTGCCTGACCAAAATAAAGTATGCTTCAATGTTCCATGTCTTCTGCCATCATTAACTATTAAAAACGATCTGCATTTTGAAACTTTGAGAGGCAGATGAGCTTTGAATAGATAAGTCCTAAATGATTTTCACATGTTCTGTTTTATATGGCTCAACACATTTGATTGTAGTTGTTTTGTGTAGGAGCCTCTGTTCCTCTCCTTGGTCTGGGAATGAGAAACCATCTGGGATGCTTCTCTGCATTTTGAATCAATGGATGCACTGTTGGGCATATACAGTAAACCTGATTTTGAACTTGAAGGCAGTAATTCTTGCCCATTTCATCCCAAACTTGGAACAGTTGGCAAAGACTTCACCAGATTTAGAGACAATTGTGCCCTTTTCTGAAGAAAACTGAGGAAAACGGCCAGACTTTATCCAGACTTTCTCCTTTATCCAGCCTTTTCCTTCCCTGTTGATAGACAGTGGTTTTATTGATGAAGAAGCTCAGATGGTTCTGTAAATGTTTCAGTCTTTTATATTGTTGTTTTCCTGTTCTCAAATCTGCGTTGGGCCACTGGAGGCAGGAGTAAACCTAAAAAGCCTCATGGTACCAGTCAGTCCTTCATTAAACATTACATTTGGCCTAAGTGGGCTATTCATTTTACACACCCAACACTTAAAGCCAATAAATAGCCATTTATCACTTACATAAATCATCAAATAGAATCACTTTGACCTACATTTGGTTGTCCTCCCTGTTACAAGCTCTAACTAGGCAGAAAATGTGATACCAAGGTGTTAATTTGAAGTGAGGGGACGCAGGGAGCAGGGGTCACCGCAGAAGAATTTGCCAAAGCTGTGTTTGTTAGACCAATGGTCACTTATTCTCACTGTGTAAAGTCAAGACGCCACCGGGCAGATCCTGGTAGAGCCACACTGGACCTGAAGCCTAGACCTCGAGTTTATCTGCAGTTTTATTTCATGTCATCAAGTGTACTTTTAAAGTGTGAAGATCTGCGAGAAGGTAAGCCTAATGTCAATTTTCTTCCTACAGTGAGTTATTTCAGTGCTGGATTTGGTTTTTAAAAGTCTATCCTCCGAATTATTTGTTCAAAAATAGCCCAAGTAAAAGGGCGGGACATTTTTTAAAATAGGCCTATATTTTACACTTAATGAACTTGGAATCATAATATCCTATCTGGTTGGAGTGCAGTTCTGAGATATTATATCATGTATTTGAAATACCAGCTGGCCAAACTATTATGTATTTTCAATTTTTTTTAATAGGCCTATTTATATTAAAATATTATTTTAAAGCATAAACAAGTAGCCTCACTTTTGAAGATGAATCATGAAAATAAAGTCAGCTCCTTGTAATTCCAAGCTCACGAGTTAAGTTTGAGAAAGGAAATAAATGACTAATCTAAGTAGCCTGAAGTTTGTACAGATTTAACATTCATTTGTATAGATAGTTAATGTCTGCCTTTGGATGATGTATTTTGAGGGGGGCGACTTTGAGTAATCTTGTTATTCTATCTTGACCTGCGTGTGTAAAAAGGCTGCAGTTTGTTTTAAAGGCTGAACTTTTGAGGAGGCTCGTGCGTCATTACGCATGAGTGGTAAAGCTGTGAGTGCTTACTGCTCAGTGTCTTTCTCGTCATATCAACACATGCAGGTTTTGTATTTGTAACACTAACATCTCTTTCATTGGCACAGATGCGTCTCTCCTCTGTGTTACCGGCTGCAGTGGGCTTGCTGGTGGTTTTGCTGTTCATTTCACCAGTGGAAACAGGCAAATGCCCCAGAGTGTGCAGCTGTGATAACTCCAAACTCACTGTAGCCTGCATGGGCAAGAACCTGACTGAGGTTCCCCCAACCGTAGATGAGGTAAGGAACTAAACAGTCAGAGTATAATGCTTCCCTTACCTGTTCACTTCACAATAAGCCTTGCTGTTATTGGCTGTCATTTTGGTGGCTTTCATACATTTTTTAACCTTTATTTATCCAGCTGTGGTTTGCTGAGCATACAAGCTCTTTTCAGCACCTCCCTGCTTAACATTCACACTGTTACACACATTCACACCTGGTGACTCTGCCACCATGCAGCTACATTGGACCAGTTAAGAGTTAAAAAAAAACAAAAAAAAAACCCTTATGATTATCATGGTATTGATTTCAACCATATCGCCCAGCCCTAATTAAGAGTTAATTGCCTTGCTCAAAGGCTCAACAGCAGTAGTTTATGAGGGAGGAAAGAGTGTTACTCATTCACACACCCCACCCAGACCTTCTCTCTCAGTCCAGGGATTTGAACAGATGACCTTCCAGTCAGAAGCCTCCTACTGTTTCCAGTCCCACCTGTTTCTGCTTCATCCCTGCCCCAAACATATTCTCCATCCTCCATCCACAGATCACAGTGAAACTGGACCTGAGAAACAACGACCTGCAGGTGCTGCCCAGGGGGGCGTTCCTGCACACGCCCTACCTCACCCACCTCAACCTGCAGCGCTGCAACATCATGAAGGTGAAGGAGGGCGCCTTCCGCACCCTGGGGCGCCTCGTCTCCCTCAACCTGGCCTATAACAACATCGAGATCCTGTACCAGGTAAAACTGAGACACACCTGTTTGTCTAGTTTGGATTAGTCTTTTATTAGACCGCAGTGCATCATCTGTCATGTGATGCACACATTGTGTTACTTTTGCTTTTGTTTTGTTGCCTTGATGTAATTCTTTATATGCTGCTAAAGTTTATGAAATATAATGTCAGCTCTCCTTTGCACTGTATTGTGTTTTGTACTGTGTGTTGATCCTGTGTACTGGAAAATGTCTGGTGTTAGGATTTATGATGCTTTGAATGTGTTTCATCAAATCCAGCTCTGTATGCTTCTCTCTCTCTCTCTCTCTCTCTCTCTCTCTTAAATTGATGAAAAACAAACAAGCCCTAAAACACATATACTATTCATCTTTTTCTGCCCCCTTTTATCTTTTTTTTTTTGGTCTTATTTTATTTTTGCGGTTGTATTATTGTTGGCAAATTGTAACATTTTTTTCTTCTAAGATTGCTCAGCTTGAAAGAATACTTTGTGAAACTGCTGTATGCCTTGTTGTTTTTGTGTTGAATAAAGTGGGGGAAAAAAAACAAAATAACTCTTCCCTCCAACTTAACTGTTGCAGGAGTCGTTTGACGGCCTCTCCTCCCTGAAGGAGCTGCATTTGGACCATAACCGTGTGGAGGAGATCCAGCCTGGAGCCTTCACCCAGCTGGGCTTCCTCAACATGCTGGCCCTCACTCACAACCAGCTGGTTTACATCCCCAACATGGCCTTCCAGGTACTCGAGTGGATGGGTGGAGGCACACACTCAAACATGACACATGACATATGAATGCTGGACAAGCTTCAACACAGTTACACACACATGCACACTCACAGGAACTGAACCAAAAACATCTCACAGATACTGACACGAATGCACAAATGCAAGAAGCTGTTAAACACACACGCACACGCACACACACACACACACACACACCGCAATTATCAAACATGCTTGACTATATGATCCCATAACAGGCCAACTGTGCTTCCAGGGCCTGCAAAACATCAAGTGGCTTCGCCTTAGCCATAACTCCCTCAACAACCTGGCTACTGAGGCCTTCGCTGGCCTGTTCACCCTCAACCGCCTCAGCCTGGACCACAATGAGCTGCAGTTCTTCCCCACTCAGACCATGAGCAGGTGGGAGAGTCTTGGGCCGTGATCCATGGTGCAAATTTTTGGGCATCTCTAATGGGCAACAGCGCTCAAGGACTTGCCTCAAAAGTGTTACTTTAACCATATAGGAGCATTTTGATGCCACAAAGTATTTGAATACATTTGAATACATTTTGTCATATATGTGTGTCACTTTTTTGCTCGTTGCTACCTACATTGCCACAAAAGTTGCATAGTGCATCACCAAGGTAGAGGGACAAGAGGGACAACTTTGGCAGAAAACGTAATTTTTAATATACTTTTTTTTGTTTACAGCCACTAATTTTATTCGCACTGATTGCATCCAATTTTGCAATACATATCAGTCAGTGCTTTGAGTCAATTTTCAAACTTTAGATCAATATTCTCCATTAGGTCAAACAGTTGCTACATGATCCTTATAGATAGCAACAAGGTCTTTACTAGGTCTTGGAGATGTGTTGAAATACTATGATGCATCCTTTAAGAATACATTGGGCTGACAGTGTTGTTCTTAATATGCTGACCAGTCATTACAGGAAATGATGACACAAGGACTACTGAGATTCAGTTTCTCTCTGCCAGTGCTAATAACAGCATCCCACCACACCCAGTCCCATATCTTTTTTTAATAAGAAAAGGGAGAGCAGGCAGTCCACTCACCCTTTGTATTGTTTGTTCTTCATTCAGACGGAAAAGTAGAGAGGGAGATACAGGAGAGAAACCTGTCAGGATGTGATCTGAGGCCAGTGGGGGAACTTCTCAGTCTAACCTCTGGACAGTTATTCCAAGTTCTAATGTAAATGTTATCCATGTTTTTTTCTTTTTTAGTTTAGTTTAGTTTTTTCACAACCACAGTGACATTGTCCCAGGCCCTGTCTATCACTCAAGTCCTCACTTCTCTCTCCTCCTCCTGTCAAGACTGCCTGAGGTCACACGCCTGGACATGAGCTACAACCCCATGACCTACCTCGGGGAAGAGTCTGTCTCCATGGCGAAGCTGACACACCTCTACCTGGACCACATGTCCCTTCAGGACCTGTCGGACGTGGCCCTGTCCCAGGCCCCGCTCCTCTCCTACCTGGACCTGAGCCACAACCAGCTGCGCTACCTGGAGCCTCTCTCGGGCCCCAAGCAGCTGGCCAGCCTCAACCTGACTGGTACAGCCGGGCTCTTACATTGTGATCATTTAGTTCATACTCTTATCCGTGTGCCTTATGTCATCTTTAATACATTTTGATATCATCCGACCCCCTTGAAGGCAACCGAATCTACTGTAACTGCTACATGCGTCCGCTGAGGGAGTGGTCCAGGCGCGGGGGGGTGAAGCTGCTGGGGGCCTGCGTGGGCCCCGCTCACCTCTCAGACGAGCCCCTGCAGGCCGTGGCTCCTCCGGAGCTGCGCTGCCGGAGCAGGGAGGAGACGCTGAAGGAGGAGTTCGAGGAGCAGGACGGGAGCAGAGAGCGCGCCCCACCCACAGCCAAGCCCAAGAAGAAAGTCAAGTGTCCGGATAACTGTGACTGCGATGTGAGTTTTGTGTTTCTGGTGGTGGCAATACTGCTGACTGGAATGATATTTCAATTGGGTGGAGCAGTTTTGCCTCCACAGAAGTTTAGAAACAGTCAACCTCCAACATTAGCTGATGTCAGTAATTTCAGACAGGAAAAAAAGGAGGTCCTGGCAACAGAAAGAAACCATTTTAATTTTTTGAGGCTGCTTTGCTTTGTATTTACCAGTCATAAACTCCTGTAGAGGTATGCACTCTTAAAAATGAAAATGTTCTACCAAAGTGAAATATCATTTGAGTTATTTACAGAGGCAATGTCCTACACACATTGGTCGCATAGATTTAATAATATATTTACATTACATTTAGCTCCTGCTCCTGACCGACCCCTTGGACATGTGAAACCCTTTCAAAACCCAGTGGATAAAATGAAAAATGCATGGTGGTCAATCTGAAAAAAAAGACTGATTTTCTTAGTTCCTGAAAAGTTGACATTTGGATGGTATTTGGATGACATTTTCACCCAACAGTTTAAATTAGGCATATAGCTGACACTCTTTTTTTTTTTTCCAACAATATGTTTATTGAGTTTTCAACATTTTATAAAAGTAAAAAAAAGAAAAAAACCTTTATGTATGCATACTTACAAATATCCAATATTATAAAAATATAAACATATACATGATATATACATAGATACATACATATTAATGAACAAACAATATTAAAATGATTAAAAATAAATAAATTAACTCCCATTACATAATTGGTAGAATAATAATAGTAATGACAATAATTATTTTTAAAAAAACACAAAGGGGGTACATTACAATAGAAGCACTTACAATACAGCTGACACTCTTATCCAGAATGACTTACAATGAATGCAACAGTAGAATACGCTTCAATTACTAGATTAACTTTACCAGCGACCAGAGGTGAGCAGTACAAGGATCACAGCCACAGTGCTTTGACAATAGGTGTAAAAAATATTCCTGTATCCCTTGAATATTTACTGTACGTATGATAGATAAATGGTTGATGTCAGTTACATGAGACATATTGTTTTTATTATAACATTCAATTTGATCCTCCTCAGGTTGAAGCCCAGCATGCCACATGTGAGGGTCGCGGTCACACCAAAGTCCCGCGGGGTTTCCCCTCCAAAACGCAGCTGCTCGACCTGCGCAGCAACCATTTCCACTACCTTCCTGCCAACAGCTTCCCTGGCGCCGACCAAGTTGTGTCCCTTCACCTGGAGTTCTGTAAAATCCACGAGATCGAAGGCGCCGCCTTCCGGGGAATGAAGAAGCTGTTTTACTTATACTTGTCCGACAATGGCCTCACATCGCTGGACCCTGCGGCCTTTGCAGGAGCGCCTGACCTCACCTACCTTCACCTGGAGGGGAACCGGCTGGCCCAGTTCCCAGGATCAGGTGAGTGGCTAGTCAAGTCTGGCTGGACGCAAGTTAAATTGCGTATACACTGTATGCATGCAGGTATGAAACAAAGGAAGTGGGATCACTGATATTTTCTGTCTCTCCTGTAGCTCTGGCACCCTTACCTGGTCTGTTCGCGTTACACCTGGAGCGAAACACCATCTCCAAACTAGAGCCCACTGGTTTGCTGTCCTCAGCTGCCCCAAAACTCAGGGGACTCTACCTGACCAATAACACCATAACAGCCATCGCCAAGGGCGCCTTCAACTCTGCTTACCTAGATACGCTTCACCTGGACTCCAATCAGCTCACCGAGGTGCCGACTGACGCTCTGACAGAGGCCTCCAGTCTGGAAGAGCTCAACCTGTCCAGGAACTCGATTCGCTGGGTCGGACCGAAAGCTTTCCAGCCTGTGTCCCAAAGTCTGAGGAGGCTCTATATGGATGAGATGGGCATGGAGAAGGTAAGAGACACTCTCTTCCCTCTATCCTCCCCTCTCCATCTCTCAACAGATTTCTTCTCTTTATCGTTTTTTATTATCGTTTCGTATTATATTATTATCACTGGAACCAGTATTTGATGTAACCAGCAACCAGTTCTCCCAGTAAAGACTTATTAAAGAGAGTGTAAACACACTGTTTTCAGCCAGTCTCCGCCTAGTACACAATTTTGAAAGATGCGAAAAAGTGGGGTGAGGAGCGAGAGTGAATAGCAGTGTGTGTCTGTGATAATGGATCACCCATCTCTACTTGGGGGTCATAACAATTTTCTGATCACAAAGTGTTTGACGTTGCCAAAAGTGAAATACCTGCCTTGACATCACTGATTGAGGTGTGGCAGAAGTGCAACACAGTTTAAAGTTTCAGCCCATAGAGAGTACTGCAACAATGATTTTCTGCCTCTAGAAGCAGATGCAGGACTTAATTTGAAAAATGTTGAAATTAAGTACAGGATTAATGCTATTCACTCTATAGAAGCCATATAATCATGTTGACAGCTCCAAAAGAATGTGATTTAGAGCTGATTGGCTCTTTAAATCTGCCACTTTCCAGATGTCCAGGGACTCTCTGGCAGGGCTGGGTGCAGGACTGAAGACTCTGACTGTGGGGGGGAACCAGCTGGAGCAGCTGCCTGACCTGAGCCCCCTCACCGGCCTGGAGGTGATCGACCTGCGAGGAAACCCCCTGCTGTGTGACTGTCCTCTGCTGCCGCTGCGCAGGTCAGCATGGGCTGCTGGGCTCAAATCCCTCAAAAGGGATGTGGAATACATAACACAATAGCATAGGCCTACATGGAAAAACAACATGTTATTTTATCTCTGTCCCTCTCTCTCTCTGTCCCTCAGGTGGATGGAGAACGTGAGCCTGGAGGTCACTGCCACCTGCGGTCACCCTCCTGAGCTCAGAGATCAAAGTGTCAGGGACGTCCATGTCTTCAAGTCCTGCCCAGACAGCAGCTCTCCTCCAGGCGAGAAGCCCGTCACGCCCCCCAAAGCTCCAAAAACGAATAAACCCAAACCCCCCGTTCTGAAGGCCTCCGGAGTCAAAGCCAGGCTGGTGAAGACCAAAGCTAAGCCCTCCAAACCAAGCAAGACCAAGCCCCAGAAGAAGCCTAAAGCACCAGCAGTGACTAAGAAGAACAAAAAGACAATGTAAAAAGGGAATCGTTGTTATTAGGGATATGGGAAATGTAATGAATATAAGGGAGAGGTTGTTATTAGAATACAAATATTCCAGTTTGAGTTTAATGTTAGTTTGGCACTGTTTCGCCAATTGCTGCTGTGGCACCTGAATTTCCCCAAGGTGATCAATAAAATGCTATCTTATCTTATCTTTTGTGTTTGCACACACATCTATCCCTGTTCTGCCTCTTCTCTTCAACAGGTGGCATGTAATTATACAGCCTGCATGCATAATAAAAACCAAATAGAATTTTTTACAATTTCAGTTTCACTTGGCGTACTGTTGCACCTACACGTATCTACATACACCAAAAAGTTTCTCGATGTTCTCAGCGGTTCCATGGTGTAATGGTTAGCACTCTGGACTCTGAATCCAGCGATCCGAGTTCAAATCTCGGTGGAACCTGAATTTTGAAAATTTGATGTGTGGTATATTTTGACAAACGGTCCGTGCCCAACGTGTTGGTAATGTAAATTGTCAATGCTACATTGCCTCTCATACCACATATCCAGCTGATGCACACCAAAACCAGCAAATTATGACACAAGTAGCCGTAGTCTGTACACCGACCGAAATTGTACGACTGGCTTAACCTCCCCTTTAAAACATCCTGTAGCTTCGGGAAGGTTCACGCGCTCACGCAGATTCTCCGGTCAAGATGGCAGCAGCGATGGATGTTGATACCCCAAGCGGCACAAACAGTGGAGCGAGCAAGAAACGTTTTGAAGTGAAGAAGGTACGATTTTACGAGTTTTAAGTACACTGCTCGGTGTGTTAAGTGCTAAGGTGTAAATAAATTGTACAGTCTGACAGCACACTTCCCTAACAGCTAACTTCCATGGCCGCCAGGATTCTATCCTGGCTACCAGCTAAACGTTAGCTTGCTAACGTTCGCGCTAACTAACATTAGCTAGCTGTTAGCTCTATGTGTTAGCCTCCCTTACAGGGGCATGAATTTGCACTTCGCTGTTTTGGAATGATCGCTTAATAGACATACCTTAGTCCGTAATGGTCCAATGGTGACCATCAGCTTTTATTTCGGCTAACTGTCGCATATTGACAAAACGAAAATAAAAGCCCAGTCACAGCACTGACATTTATACGGAAATCAATGGGATTGCGTGAGCTAGCTTAGCCGCTTTCTCTTAGTTCGTTTGAAAGGCCCCCCGTTTGGCCCTCTGTTGACAATGTTTTTGTTGACCTGCTTATTATTGACTTGATTATTAGTAACTGCTTCTCAAATTAGTTAAAATGTCAAAACCATAGGTCAAACTGTAGTTAATGAAATCTAATTACAAACTTGTTATGGTTTAGGAAGTGACACTAAAGCCTAAAGTTCGTCAAGTTCTCTGACATACAAGTTATTATGACTAATAATGGCAATATCTATACAGCCCACTAATGAACACTACTGTTCACTCGCTATGCTTCATGCCTCCATTTACAGCTACAGCCATATTGTATGCCATGTTGTTCAAATAAGACATGTACATAGATTTTGAATATTAATGTCTTAAGTCTAAAATGTGAAGCCTGTATGTACTGTGGAACTCCGAGTTGTCATTAAAATATGAAGAGACTTAAATTGAAATTCCAGTATATTAAATGTCCTAACCAGGTAAAAAATGTTTTTTTATTTATTCTGACTTCTCAACAGTGGAATGCTGTGGCGTTGTGGGCCTGGGACATTGTCGTGGACAACTGTGCTATCTGTCGAAATCACATCATGGACCTCTGTGAGTTAACTTTCAGTTTTGGACTTGACACTGTGTCCTTTATGACTCCATGATAGGCCGTGGATAGTTTTGTGTTGAGTTAGCCAGGGACAGCAGCTTAAAAATGCTAGGATTTGTACATAACAAATAGGTGAGATGTACAGTGCGGTTCATATCTTGGAAAGGACTAAACAAGGTTCTTCTGGGGTTTCAACTCGGAATCCGCGTTGAGCTCATACTAGTTGTCGCTGTCTAAATGACATTCATTCAAGACGTGTCCCTCTTGCATGAAACATTCTTGCTGGGACATCCACCAAAGTGACACATTTTGACACGTTTCTCCTTTCTCCCTCAGGTATAGAGTGCCAGGCCAACCAAGCCTCTGCCACATCCGAGGAGTGCACTGTAGCCTGGGGTGTCTGCAATGTGAGTGAGAGGGGTTGGGAGGTTGCACACACTTTCAGTAATTGACAATATATTGATTAGGTTTGAAATAAAGTTGGTATACTGTTTGAAAGCACCTGCCCCTAAGACACTTCCTTGATCAGGCTGATTTAGATTATTCCATCACAACACTACCCAGCCATCTTGGTTGGCTAACAGGCCAGTAACCGCCACACATATAGTTTATGCCAGTGAGCCCTAGTGGGCAGTGAGTAAACATAATGCTAAATGTTTATTATGAAACCAGAACTATCATAAAGGAATTCTATAGTCTGTTTCTTTTCCTGTACCGCCTAATAAATGTCTTTTACCTTGTTTCTCTCTCTGTCACAGCATGCTTTCCATTTCCATTGTATTTCTCGCTGGCTGAAAACCAGACAGGTGTGCCCTCTAGACAACAGGGAGTGGGAGTTTCAGAAGTGAGTATCATTAGCTATTGATAAGTCTATAGTTCTTAAGTTGTAGTGCATGTATGGCTTAGGGCAGATGTAGTGCTAGCCGGTGTAGAGTGGTTTCTAGTAATCATAGTGTAGAAATATTGATTGCATATATTTTTTTTATTACTTGCTTCATAGACAATATGAGAAGTTGTGAATATTTCTTTATATGAACTGTTGTATTGACATTACACCCTCCCTCTCTCCCTTTCTGTCTCTTTCTGTCCTGTTTTAACACAGATATGGACACTAGGTGTAAAATTCCGGACCTCTTTTTCGGCTTCTGCGAGTGTCGCACCCACTGTTGCTTTCCCCTCCTGACTACGACCCCATGTCATGTCTAGACTCTTCCCTCATTTTTGCCCATGACTTTTATTTTAGGTTAGCAGGAAAACAACTTTTTTTTAAGTTCAGTTTGCAATGTTGTTGTAAATTAAAAAAAATAAACATCAATGTTCTGTCAAAACAGACCTTGTTTGTACTTTGTTTGTACTGTTAATAAGAAACCCTCTCAAGGGCATCCTGACGGCTGGTTCACCATTCACCTTGTGCACAATAGCCCACTGACTTGGTTACATTTGGTTTTGATAGGGAAATAATGGTAGAAACCTGCAGTTTTCTCTGTGTAACATTCACTTTGAATACTTCAGCCACCCACACACATGCATGGCCTTATGTCGGTGGCCAAACAGCCACACTCAGTGACAGGGACTAGCTTGGCCCGAGCAGAGCGGACGGCTCTGACACGGTGATGCAGGACCCACCATGTGTTACACAGCCGGTAATCCTCTGGCAGGAAGACAAATGGCCTGGGAGGATTAAGTGGCCTGGTGACCCAGTCTTGCCGCTCAGCCTGAGACTCTGCCTGATTTACATTATAGGGCCAGTAGAGTGAGTGGAGCTCACTCGCACATTCACACACTTTCCCTCCAAAACAGAAAAAAGGGTCGACGGGCCTAGTTGTTCACTCCGGTCTAAATTGCACAGGACGTCCCAGCCTGTAAGCAAAGTCAAGCAGTTCTGTGTTGACCAAACGTTATGACAGGAACAGTGTTGCCAACCTGCCAGTCTGGCTGGTCATCTTCATATTGGACTGGACTAGTGCAGGATTATGCTCATTAGACAGAGTTTGAGTGGGTGTTAATGGAAACTGTGTGATAAAAGGCAGTCGTCACTGCCTACAATCCAGACTCTCAGCCAGGGGCAAAAAATAAAGTTACTGTCCTAAAAATTCACAAATCAAATTTCTGAGAGCGTCTCATTTAATTGTCAAACTGAAGAAATACCTTAATTTTGATTTAAATTAGCAGTTAAATCAGGATAATAAACCAACACAATAAACTCAATACCACAACAGACCTTTACTGACTAAATACACTTTATGAAAACTCTAGTCTGAAGTGACTGACCTCGCTTTTTACTTGAATAAAATCTGAAAAAATCTATAACTGAACTATTAAACACTACAAAAACTGTTATATTCAAAGTGTTGCTTATTGCCAGTAAGTAACCAGTAATACAATTGGGCAGGCTTGGAACTGGTTTCTATCCTTCCCAACTAGTTTACTGGACATGACAAAATGTATTTGGTTTATGAACAACTTGAGTCTTCTGCAGTGAAAGCTTCTGAGCTGCTGTTCTTTCTCAGAGGAGTAACTGCAGTCAAAGTAAGGTGAAATCGCAGCAATGTGTTTTTCTGCATGTTCTTCACTCCCAGTCATCCTCTTTCAACAATGGCATTTTCATATCTAATAAATCAGATTAGGAAAACAGTTCAGTCTGGTTATGCGAGATGTTAGCAATGTCAAGAACGCAAACAATTGAAATAGGAAGGAATGTCAAACCCATTTTGCAACAACCAAGGATTTATTATTGTGAATCAATATTCTCCCAATAGGGTCAAAAATCAACAAGGACAGTAACATTTTTTTTTTTTTTTTGCATTTGGAATAACAGACAGACAAGGGAACATGTAACCTTACAGTGAAGGTGAGAGAAAAAATCATTAGAGACCTGAGGGGCAAAAAAAGACATCAGTTTACAGGAAAATAATCTGATTTTAAAAAAACAGAGCCGACCGTTGCGGTCGCGGGGTCGGCTCATTATTCAGAGAGAGAGAGAGAGAGACCAGTAGCTGACCCATTACCAGTTGATAAATGGCTGTAAAAATGTTTCTCTGAGCTGGTGGCTTTAAATGCAGGAGCTCCCGGTTTTTGCCGTTCCAGATACAGGTTAAAAATACGTCAAACCTGCGGTTAAGCAAAGCCCTAGGTGAGGGGATGTGTGTGACGAGTCAATGGGGATTCCCACGTACCAGAACCTCTCTCAGGTCTCGTTCTGACTCCCCGTCTTTAGCCGTTACGTTTATTGAGAGATCGTTAAGTGCTTACAGGCTGGACTCCGATTAAGAACATTTACACGTTGCTCTCTAGTCTAAACGAGAAAAAAAAGTTAGAGCATGCCTTTCCTTAGATCCGTCCTACACCATCCTTTCATTCCCATTAACCCGTCACCCGCTCCCCATTTCATCCGTACACAGTGGAATAATTGTTAAGAAGCGTTGTGGCTCTCCGAATTGCTCGACCACGTATCCCCTCTCCTCCCCCGGCTTCGGCCCGTTCCTCTCTAGGGCTGCGGCGGGGCCCCGAACTTGGAGCTCAGCTTGGTGATGAGGGCCATGATCTTGGGGTTGCCCTGGTACTTGGCAATGTTGGCGGGGTTCTGCGCCACGTCCTGGAAGGCCGCCATCACCTCTGGGTCCTGGAGTTCAAGGCATACAGGGAACGGGAATCACATGTAGGAACAGCAACGATCATCTTTATCGGTGTAGTGTGTTTCCGAATCAGTTACAAAGTGCTTTCCAAATAAATTGATGAATAAAATCCAATAGAATACACAAGAAAAATAAAAAACCAGACCAATAACAACCAGATCCACTGTCCAGAACTCTGATGTGATGCTCAGTGCATTCCAGGAGATACTTTGTGATGAAGTCTTGTAATTTACTTTTTATTCCCCCCCCCCCCCCATCAACCTGCCTCATCTACTTCAGTTAGTGATTCCCTGCGTTTTCCTTTAAGCTCTCAGAAACACACATCTAATACCAGAAAAACAGTGCTGCTGCATGATAATCCATGAGGGATCTGTTACTGTTACTGAGACAAATCAACCTAACAGTCACAATCTGTGCAACATGAGGTGGGAAGAGGAACGTTGAGCAGTGACTCACCTTCATGGCGTTGAGCACCTCGGGGTCCTTCAGGAGCTCCCCGATCCCTGGCATGCCGAACGGAGCTCCGCCTGGGAAGCCAGCGCCGCCTACAGGACAACAACTCTATTTAGTAACTGTTGCTTCAGATGATATACAAGCTGCTACAAATCATGCTACAACTGTCACCAGGTTATCTAATGAAATACACATTTGGAAGCAGAATAATATAAATCTCTTTTCCCCCTATAATGACTGTTATTTGCGTCTCCTGTGAGGATGTTCTGAGCGAATCTCTCTCCCCTTCATGCCACAAACCACCGACCCTTTCCGCTCTCTTACCTGGGAAACCTGGGAAGCCTCCAGCTCCTCCAGAAGCGGCCTGTCTGGCCTCTTCCTCCTGTTGAAAGACACAAAAATAAGAACACAGGCAAAGTTCAGATCTCCAGTACTGCTGATGCTCATATAAACTCCTCTTGTTCAGCTTGCAGTACTAAACCGATGCCTTCAGGAACTGCTAGTGGCGTCTCATGTGTTGCGAACATGCAACAGCGCGCCCTTTACATTCAAAATGAGGAGTAGAAGAAGAAAGCAGTGCGAGGAGGGGGTTCCCCGTGGGCCCACAGCCTCACTCGCCCTCCTCCCACCGCGACTCACCCTCTGCGCCCGCTCGTGCTCCTCCCTGGCTTTCTTTATCCTCTCTTTCTTCTCCTTGATCTCCTTCTCCTCCCTCTTGCGCTCGTACTTGCGTCTGTGCTCGATGATTTTGTTAGCCTGAGAAGAGACGGCAGCGCGAGAATGAAAACCACACCGCAAACCCGCAGCCGGGAGTCTCGACGTGGTCTTGGATTCCTTGGTGTCAGTGAGGGATCTGTGTGCCAAGATGCTTTTGGAAACCCAGCTGCATGATGCCACACACAGCCAGTAAAGGATGAGTCACGTTAACCCCAGGCAGTCTAACAGAATTTTGTATATTTTGATGAACTTATTTACATGCATCAGTTTCAAAGAGGTCAAAAATCTGGATTAACACTTAAAATGATTCTTCTGTAATAAAAAGAAAACTGAAAAAGGTTTGGAAATAATATGTTTTTCATTTCCCCTCCTCTGTTCTCAGGTATGGTACCTTAGGCTGGACCTCCTTCAGCATTGCGCTGGCATCCTCATCGTAGTCCAGTTTACAGGCTGTGGCCAGGTCCTTGACTGCCTCCTCCCAGTGGCCCAGCAGCCTGCAGCAACACACACACACACACACACACACAAGACAGTGAGGGAAAATAGAAAGTACCGTTACACTGCCGAACAGATGGCACAAGCAGCATGGCATAGAGGGGGGAAAAAAAGGAATTCAGTGAAAATTGAGGGCATCATTAGTTCAAGTTACCTGTCCTCAAAGATGTTTTATTGTGTCTGCAAACTAGTGGACTACTCCACAAAAGTCCTGAGATAAAGGTCTGGTATATTTTTATTTGGATGGAAAAAGCTAAATGTCAGTGGTAACTTTTTTTTTGTTTATATGGCAAAACCATAATTGCATTTTAATCGACTAAAAAGATAAGAGCACACTACTTTAAGTGATTGATTCGATTTTCAAATCACTACACGATCAAACCAAATGTTAGTTTATTGTAGATATGGCAGTGCTAAAACAGATAATTTTATATCACTGGTTCGCCCCTACTGTAAGCCACAGTTTGTTCAGCAGGCTAAATGTTGAATGAGAGCTGCCAAACAAGCCGAGGTGGGTTAAGGTGGCGGTTGTTTACACCTAGGGTGCGGTTATGTCATGCATGTGTGTGTGGGTGACTCATATTCACCGGTGTGACCGACTGACTTCATGTACTTATAGCACCCGTGGAGTGTTGCATGGAAACGTACTTGTGAGCTTTCCCCCTCCACTTGTACGGCTGTGCGGAGTCGGGGTTGATGCTGATCGCTCTGTCGCAGTCCCTCTTGGCTGCGTTGGGCTTCTGCATCCGGATGTAGACACTGACACAAAGAGAAGCACCGCTTGCATTCACCACTCAGTGCTGATTCATAACAGACGGCGTAACAAAAGAGTACTGTTTTAGAGCGGAGGGGAAAAAATAACGCACGGCTATTGTGACGCATTAACAGAGGAGATCGATCTGGATTGCGAACTGCTGTGCTCGCCGCTGGGTGTTTTTTTTTTTTTTATTATGTGTGGTAGCGGCACATAGCAGAGAGAAGTGTGTCCATGCAAGATGAGCAGCACTTTATGTTCAGTTTGTGTGGGTCTGTCTGATACTGTAGTGGTCTGCCATAAATACACCTGTGAATGAGAGACTGAACGGTCTAAAAATAGCCCAGCAGAGGAACTCACCTGGCCCTCTTGGCATACAGGATGGCTACGCGGGGGTTGAGCTTGATGGCATCAGTGAAGAGATCCAGGGCTTTCTGCAAATCGCCTACATGGAACAAAGACATCGCATGAAAATCTGATATGTGAAAGATATTATACATATATTAAATGCCTTTTAACATACCTAGTGTTCCACTTTCTGAAAAGAAAATCAACTTACCTTCTCCTAGAGCGTTGATAGCCTCCATCTTCTTCTCATTGGCCTGGTCCATCATCTCCTCTGTGACCTGAGGGAACATACAAGTTCAGTCAAACGCTGCCTAAGATATCAATGCCTAAATATTTCCCTTAACCAGGCCTGGATTCTCCTTTGGTAAACCAGTAGCTGTTTGGTTTCCACATGAGAGAGCAGGGTTTAAATCCAGCTGAAAGCATTAATGATTAATGGCTAGATCAATCTGTGAGCAATGGATTACAGAAAAAAACATATTTCACCTCCAGGTTTTCAAAGTCTCCCATCTCCTGAGGGTCATCTGTGTCTGGCTCGATCACTCCCTCGTTGTCGATTTCTGAGGGAGCAAAACAGGGAAACCCAACATTTACCAAAATATTAGGTCAGGTTCATGTCAGGACATAACCTACTTCCATACAATCAATATCCATTACTTTAAAAGCCCAATTTACTCTCCAAGGTGGCATATGTGGATCAGGTGAATGACACACGCTAACACAAACTTGATAAATTTAGTCTCTCCATAGGAACCAGGCTTATTAAAACAGTCTGTCCTGTGGGGAGGCGCTAAAGGACGGCCCTGCACCCATTTGGGTCCCGAGCTATAATTACAGAAACTCTGTTGTAAGGCGTGAGACTGACGTACCGATATCACTCTCCTCGCTCTCAGATGGGACAGGAGGCTCGGGGGGTGGAGCAGAGGTGGGGGGCGGGCCACAAGGACAGCCACCCTACAGATGAAACATTTATTGCAATTCACTCATTTCAAATACAATTTACCTTATTTTCTGTGTTGTGTCATTTCTCACCTAATCGATACTGTACAATGATAGGATTCAACATAGAACATTCATATTTTTTTCACCTTGCATGAACCCTCTGTCTTGGGTTGGGGTGGAAGTGTTGCACCCATGCTGCAATATAAAGATATGGAGAAGAATTCAGTGAGCAATCCATGGCCAACTGATGCACTAACCAGTCTATCCACCTGCACTTGAACAAAGTACACCCAGTCCCCATGAAGATTAAACTAGTTTATTAATCTCTATTTAAATCCCTATTCACACACTGTAAATGCACCCTGTATGCATTGTAAGTCAGTGAAGACAATGGTTTTGTGCAAAAGGAACATCAGTGACATTTTGACCAAAAATGAGCATTATATATCATTGGAAAGCTCGTGTTGAGCTCTATCTGATGGCCGGAACACATCTGTGATCAGACACAAAATTAAAACAAAGGGGAAAATCCAAATGACTAAAGTGAAAACCCTAAATTAAATTTGCTGTTTTTTTTATAGAGGATCAATTTACTGAATCTTAATCTAAAGTATGAATAGTTCCTATGTTATGTTTTGAATAAAAAAAAAATTTTGCCGTGCTATAAAATTAGGAAAATATCACTTATGCCCCATCAGCTGTAAACCCTCTCAGATTAAATAAGTAAATGTTGCCTGGTTGGATTCAGTGCTCTATATGCTCTTTAGGGGAAATCTGCATTTGACAAGGCATGTTTATTTATTTATTTTTTTACATCAGATCAAAGATAGTATTTCCTCTAGGCAGACAAGAGACCCTGCCTCTATAGCAGAGAGTGGGCGGGACGGGGCACATGTTAGCCTGTAGTCCTAAATATATGGCCTTATCTAAGCACATTAGTGAAACCCGAATGAATAAGCCATCTAAATCCTCTCTGAATCATTAAAATAACGACACGCCGGGCAACTGCTCGTGCACGTCGGGACAGTTGTAGGCTCCGAGAAGACTTAAACCCGCGGTGTACTGACCCGTGCAGCCAGGTCCTGAGGAAGCCCATTTCGGGAAGGTGCAACACTGCGGGATTGGAGTCGCACAGCTGCACGAAGGCCTTCAGCTCGGACACTTTCCGCGGGTCCATGCTTCCGTCTCAGGTCCAGCACACAGCGCGCTGCAGGTGGGGAAACAGGAAGAAAAACAAACATTAACTTAGCTAACACGACTAGCTTAGCCAACGCGTTCGGTAGCTCGTGTTTAGCTAGGTTTGCTTACCGTTACTGAATGCAAGGCTGAATGAATGAGCGTTACAACAACCTCACACTTTGAAGAATCGACCGTTCAACCGACTACAAATGCAATTCAGGCACTTGCAATGACATAATGCAATACCACACACAATATCATTAACACATCGCTTATATAGATGGTAGCAAGACAGAAGTTTCTGGAAATGGATTTTGCAACTGTAAGCCGAGTGACGCGGTGATTGTTTGACGCATGATAGCTGCAATATACGGACGATACAAACAGCAAACATCGACGCGGTTGCCAGAAACCACAACAGTCGACGGGACACCCACCTGATCAAACACTCGAACCTTTCACGGCTGAGAAGTAAAAAAAAAAACTGCAGGAGACGTGCAGTCGATTATCCGCCACAACGCTGCTTCAATGGTGGCGTCGCTCCGGTGTTTTCATTCAGGCGGTTGTCGGTCAGCCCTTCAAAACACAGGGTCCTGGCCGCCGTGAACAAGTCGCGAGGGAAACGCGTAATTTTGTCTCATCCAATCAGAGACGCCTTGTGACCTCCTCCCCACCAATCATCGCGAGGGTCTTAAAGGAAAAGGCCGAAGCTGTCACCTTCTGAATGGCAGGGCAGCTAGCAAACGTTCCTGTCAACGTAAAAAAACAGTTGTAGGGGAGTTTAAAACACGATCTAAGCGGCACGTCTGATTCTCATTTGACAATATACAGTCGTCTGTCCACCGTAACTTCCCAGTTTAGTTCACTGCTCTCTACTTTGTCATTAAATGTGCCTCATGTGAGCACCTGATACACCGCCGTGCCCAGCACAGCCCAGGCAGACATCATGGTGGGCTTTGACTGAACCGTCTCGCCGAGTTGCAGCGATGTTGCCCTCAACCAGCAGTCTGGTCAGGTCGGCTGTCAGGCTGCTGCCACGCTCCAACTGGAGCCGAGGTGAGGTGTGGTGCTGTGGGATTTACCGGCTGTCATTTCACCTGAATGGAGCCCAACTGACTCCACATTGTGCTCTCTCACCCACAAAAAATCTTATGCAAGTTCAGTGTTCAAGTTCAAGTTTTGTTTTTGTAACAAGGTTGTTTTGCTGTCATTTTATCACCAGTTTTTCAGTTAAACATCCCAGAAACCCATGACAACTTAAGCCATATCGGTTTCTATATTTTGTAGATCAAATGTGCTGTGCTAAAGCTGATGTATTATAGGAACAATTCACCCCAAAATGAAAATTCAGTCTACTCACTCCTCAGTCGAAACTCCATACAAGTTCATAGGACCGTCAAACACACAGCGAGTTTGGGGGAGAGAGGAGAGTTTTGACTGACATGGGGACTGACATGAGTAGATAATGACGGAATTTTCATTCTGGGGTGAACTTTAGTATCACCCTTGATATTTGTAAAACATGTATTAAAGTCTGATATTACATAATAGGTTTGAAGGTGCTTCATGCAGTGTCCTACAGTCAGTGTTGTAGTATGCAAGTCTTGGACTTGGAATCAAGTCCCATTTTGATGACTTATGACTCGACTTGAATATTGCTGGCTGGGACTTGACCATTGAGGACCTGAACTTGGGACTTGGGTCAAGTGATAGATGAAGATTCCTCCACCACGTAATGTGAGCTTCACTTACATGGATTTTACATTAACTGGCACAAAAAGTAGAGCCAAATGTAAAATATGTAAAAGGATAATCAAGGAAAAGGCTGTTGAACTCAAACTGGTTTCTCAGACTCGAACTTGAGACTCGACTCGGACATGACATGACTTGGACTCGGATTTGAATATTGAGGCCTTGGGACTTGACTTGGACTCGATGTTTGGTGACTCAGCTACAACACTGCCTACAGTGCACAGTGCAAGAGTCTTTGCTGATTGTTTTTTTTTTTCTCTGTAGGATGTGTCTGGTGCCCATGCAGGAACATTTCTGTGAAACCTGGAGGTTTGAAACCAAAGACGGTTCCTCCCAGGTACTTGGGCCAGCCCAGCCCGTTCACCCATCCACACCTCATCAAACACGGTGAGTATTTTTATAATGCAGCGTTGTCTCCGGGGTTTTGTGACAGGGTGGTGGTGGCTACCGTCTGCTGTCTACACTATCACATGGTACTGACTAATGTGATGTAAGAGTGACTAGTTGGATATTTCACACCGTGGCTCTGGAAAATAAAGTGGTGGCACTTTTGTACTGTTTTGGGAAAACTGTGATGCATACAGTCTTAAAGTCACAATGAAACAGCATTTTGAGAGCATCTTGCTTCCTTAATGTGATGTATTTCCTGTTGAAACAGGCGGGACATAATGCAGGGAGGGATCATTCAAAAGTGTAAACCAATGGGATGTCAGTTTGGGAGAGAGAGGCAGTTTTATTTGATGGGAAGGGTGGAGGGGCGGGATTTTTAAAAAACCTGTGATGGTTTTATTGATTGGAATTTTTATGTACGCCTCCTGGTATAGCATGAGGTAATCATTAAATATAGTCATTTTTCATTTCATTGTGACTGTAAGTCAATTCAGCAAACATGTCAGCTATTCCTCAGGTATTTAGGATGTACGCTTCCTGGTGGCAGAGCAACAAATTGTTTGTATCCATTGTTTTCGCATTAGGAGAAGGAGCTGCTATAGATTCCAGTGATATACACTACTATCCTTCCCTACTATCCAGTGTTTGTAGTTGTAGTTACAGCTTTAATAGATCCCAGACTTAATTCATCACTCTGCACTACAAGTTACAAAAAAGAACACAATGCGCAATATTCCAACTCCATTTTTACACCGACACACCACATATCTGTCCTCTGCTCTTCAGGTGAGGTGACTCCAGGCTTGAGCCAGACAGAATATGAGCTCCGCAGACACAGGCTGGCCTCCCTCATCGAGGCCCAGGCGGATCGGCTGGGACCCTCTGCCTCCTCTAGCTCCCATCTGGTCATCGTTTTGTCCCACCCAACCCGCTACATGACCAATGACATCCCTTATCCCTTCCACCAGAACCAGGTACTCATTTGGTTTCAGGTTGCATTCCACCTTCTTCTTCAACTTCATATTTGTCTTCTTTGCTGTTGCTGTCTTCCTCTCATTTCTTTCCCTTCTGTCTTTATTTGGTGTTGCTGGTGTTGAACCGTACGCTCCCCAGGATTTCCTCTACCTCAGTGGCATCCTAGAGCCCGACAGTGCCTTGGTTCTGTATGGGAGAGGCCGACCGGACCAGGCCATCTTGTTCGTGCCCCGCAGAGACCCAGCGAGGGAGCTCTGGGATGGGCCCAGGTCGGGGAAGGACGGGGCGGCTGCTCTGACTGGCATAGAGAGAGTTCATAGCACCGAGGAGCTGGGTGTGGTGCTCAAGAGCCTGAAAGGTGGGTGGCTGGGAGTCGGAGGCTGCGTGTCTCTTTACAGCACAAACCTTGTTTTTTTTTTGTTTTTTTTGTCAAAGGACAGGACATGCTGTTGCATCTTTTGAGCAGCAGTGGTAGCTGAGCATGTTTTTAGCGCTCGATAGCTTTCAATAGTTGCATAGCAACAGCAGTAACCGTGGTCAGAGCTTCCCACGAGCATCTGTTTAGCACTGCAAGTTAAAGAAGTGGTGCTTGGTGGACACAGAGCTTAAAGGAATAGTTCACCCCAAATACAAAATTCAGTCATTATCTACTCACCCCCATGTCAGTCGAACCTTGTAGGACCACACACAGCAAGTTAGCCCCCTGTAGTTCCATCTCGGCCTTCTCCCAAACTATTAAAGTTAACAGTCTGTTAATCGGTTTACAGCTCCAAAAAAAAGCATAAAATGTCCATCAGATTTCTCCAAACAGCTTGTGCAGCAAAATCCAAGTGTTTTGTAGCCAAATGATTGCACTCTGGGTCCAAAAGTCCAATATTTACCTCACTATCCCACATATTTTCCTCACTGGCAGTGCTCTGATGGCTCACCCTTCAGCGCTCTGACAGGAGACTCTGCTTGCTACTGTAGGGACTGTTGGTGCGTTCGAGGACAAAGCACTGTCAGGAGTAAAATATAGGAGCCTTGTTAACTTTGATAGTTTGGGAGAAGGCTGAGATGGAACTGCAGGGGTGAACTCGCTGTGAGTTTGGTGCTCCTACAAGCTACAATGGAGTTTCAACTGACATGAAGGCGAATAGATACCGACTGAATTTTCATTTTGGGGTGAACTATTCCTTTAAGAAAGGGGAGGCGGCATTTCAGCACTGACTGATGTCCAACTGGAAGTAGCTCAACTTCCCACTCTCTCTCTCTTCCTCCTAATCTGTTTCTCTCACCGTAGCTCTTCCCTGTTTCTTTCAGGTACGATGGTGTGGTATGACAGTTCTCAGCCGGCCCACCCGCGGCTCCACCAGACTCACGTGTGTCCTGTGCTGGAGGCGGGGCCAATTGCGCGCTCTGTCCGGCCCCTCACACACTCCCTCAGGGCCCTCAAGAGCTCAGCAGAGGTGGCTCTCATGCAGGAGGCCGGTCGCATCACAGCACAGGTAGGTGTTTCTTTCAAGTTTTCAAGTTTTTTCACCTTTTTAGCTCATTTTAACTATCATACCATACATGCATTTGACAATTTATGCCATCAAAATAAAAAAAAAGAAAAATTATTTTGTTGTATTTATATATCAAAATCTCATTACTTTTACTTCCTGGAAAACAGGAAGTTGTTAGCGACCATAAAAATTTCAACCAATAAAACCACCACAGCCCATAAACCATCAGGGATATTAACCACATAATATCAGATTTTCACAAGGCTCATCATTCAGTACATCAATCATGCATACAACAGGACCCTATATATAGATATTCAGGTGAGTTTTGACATAAACATCCCTTTTAAGATAGTACAGTGTAGAAAATGTAATATTAAAGCCCATTTACAATGCAACAACATGTCTATGAATGCAATGTCAGTGATAATATCGTTTACTTTCCAATTCCTTGTCTTGCAGGCGTTCAGGAAGACGATGGCTCTGTCTCAAGGGGACGTTGATGAAGCCGTGCTCTTTGCCAAGGTAACTGACTGACTCTGTATGGCTGTTAACTGTGTAGCCTGTTATATCTCTATGTCTAATATTGATCAGGCTCTTTTATGTGATTACTGTGACCATAAGTGTCCATTGATTATTTAGTCAATGTGGTAGAAATTAACATTCTGAATTAGCACTGTACGATATTGACAAAGAATCATATGCTTTTAATTTCTGAATTCTGTAATTGTGAAATAAAATGAGATGCAGATGTACACTGCTCTTTCCACAACTTTGCTCAGTTTGAATAAAATGAAAACTTTTCTCATGTAAAAAAAGGCCTTTTAGACCAGGAATTCTGTACAGCACAGGAATATATTGTTTATGAAGGTCTCTTTAAGGAAAAACACCTCTGAGGAAAAACTGCAAATCTGTTTTCAATCTGGTTTTTAATGTCCAGTGTTTGAAATGGACACTGGTGTCACAGCACACTCACAGCCTATAGTCACTTCTCAGGTAGAAAGACTTTTATAACATATCATCTTCTTCCAGTTTGATTTTGAGAATCGGATCCGTGGTGCCAACTTCCTGGCCTATCCCCCTGTGGTTGCTGGAGGAAATCGAGCCAACACACTGCACTACATCAACAACAACCAGATTATCAAGGTAAAGAGACATGTTGAATGTGTGCACGGGTTCGGCTGCACAATCTCAAGACAGTCCCATTGGATAAGGTGCAATAAACACTTACAGTTTGTATATAATTAAGTAACAAACAAATGATTGACTAGCCTAAATGATTGGCCATAAGTGTTTTTTTTCCCCCTTTCTTTCCTCCATCAGGATGGAGAAATGGTGCTGCTTGATGGTGGTTGTGAATACTTTGGTTATGTCAGTGATATCACTCGCACATGGCCAGTGAATGGAAAGTAAGTAGTACTTGTCCTTTACAACTCCTCCAAAGAACAAATGTCTTCTAAAGAATAGCTGGGCAGGGTCCCATGTATGTGTGGGCCTTGCACTGGAGCACTTCTTGACTGTAGAAGAAAGTGAACAACAAAACTACCACCAAGCTGCCCTTCAGCAAGACACTTAACCTCCACTTGCTTCATTGAGGCTGCTGACAGTGGGAGACTGGTTGTACTGGGCTGCCAGGTGGAAATGTGTGTAACTTGTGAGTGTGAAAGCGGTGCATTGCTGAATAGAGCACACTTGTTCAGGAAACCTTCTCTGGGTAAACAAAGGTTAATATAATACCAGCCCTTCTCTCCCGTCTAGCAGCCAAATTAGATGAGTGTTAGTATTTGAACCGGAGGAGGGAGTTTTAACAAACCATTTCAAGTCTGTTACAGAAGACAGATGGAAACACACCTTGGCTGTTCCCTGCCCTCCCCTTTTGTTTACATCCTCCACCTCTTTCCTTCCAGGTTCGGCCCTGCCCAGGCTGAGCTGTACGAGGCCGTTCTGGAGGTGCAGCGGTCCTGTCTGTCCCTGTGCTCCCCAGGCGTCAGTCTGGACCACATCTACACCACCATGCTGGCCCTGCTGGGACGGCAGCTCAGGCAGCTAGGCATCGTCAAGGCCAGCACCAGCGACGCTGACGTACTCAAGGTAGGATAAATTCCAATCTGTATGTATGGACATGTTTTGCGTAAAAGCAGGGAGCAGCCCTTGGCTTTGGGAAAACAGAGTTATTGTCTGGAGACATGAATAGCATTAAGGACTAATATGTGCTATTTAAAAGCAATAAAGGCTCAGTTAAAATGTCTCATCTTCCCTGCTTCCTTACGAAGGTCCCTACTGACTGATTTAAATTTAAACTTGCACTACTTGAGCTGCACATTATTCAGCTTCACAGGTGTTAATACATGAAAACTGTATTTCCCAGATCATAATATTCAGGTGCTCCTTGTGTTTAACTATTACACAGCTAACTACTGTTCTGCACAAGCCTGGTAAATAAAGGGAAGTGACTGTGTGGCCTCCATTTGTGTTGTCAAATATTACCTCCGTTGAAGACCTTTTAATTGTTAACGGTTATACAATGTACTGTTAGCAAAGTGAGCATAAATTAATGACTAATCCATCTTTATTTTTAGCTTTTTAAAGCACATATTAACAGCAAAATGAATATTTACCAGAGAGACTAAAATAGAATGGAAAAGCCTAAGATTAAATTTCATTCATCTCTAAACTGAAGGCCAATGTGTAGCGCTTTTCAACTTCCACGCTCATATTGTTGGATTTTCATACTGCTCATGTAAAATAAAATGTCTCTTCCCCTGCTGTTGAGTAATGTATAACAAATAAGAATGAACCACATAAGAAAGAGCCAAGATACTATCAAATTATCGCCATTACTATCTCAGATGTCCATTGAATTGAGACATTTTTGGTATATCTTGTGTTTATTTTTAGCCACACCAATGGTTTGCGGTCAGGAAATAGCCATAAGCTCCTCTGGCCAATTTAAACGATGAAATGGTGACCTAATTACACCCTTCATAAAGCACAATATGCCAGTATAACTACCTATAATAGAGGCACTCCTTTCCTGCAGTGGTTCTTTTCAGGGAAATGAATGAAGCAAGCCAAACCAAAGCTTAATGTAAATTTATTCAACTGGTTTCTGTTAAAAAAAAATCCCAAAAAAAAAAAATCAAAAGTCTCTCTGGAAACGTTTGGAACGAGAAGCGTGGGGTAATAAAACAAAGGATGATTTGTGGCTGCCAGGGAGCTGTTTGCTCAAGACGCATAGCAGACTGACACATTAATTCTTCATTAAGACAAAGAATAATGAAGTTGCATCTAAAAGAAGGAATTATTGCCAAGTTTGCTCATTTTTCTAGATACAAACTAGGGAAGGCCTGGAAAGCCCCGAGCCTCTTCCTCGGACTTGTTGGCTTCTGCCTTGGCTGAGTGATTGATGTTTGAGTTTCCATGTGGGAAGACCTCGATTCAGAACTGGGCCCATAATTATCAGCCCTCTCAGAATAGGAGTTTGGATGTAGCACCACTCACTAGGTCCACTTGACCGTCTCTCTCGCAATAGATGCAAATGGAGAGGCGGGGCTGAGCAGAAACACAGGGGGAAAAAATCCACACTCGTCCCTTGAGCGTGGATTCCCATCTCAATCTTGTATTTTTAGATAGGCGGTGAACAAAATAGAAACATCTAGTTTGTGTTTTTGTCAGCCTGTCATGGCGTTACCCATGTTGACTTTGCATATTTGTCTGTCTCCGCTGTCAACAGACTGTAAAATGGTACGAATTACTCACTTTGCAATGCTGACAAGAATACGGATAATGGCCACACACAATTTGGGGTTTTTGAAAAATTAACTTGACATGGGAATGCTTTTGCCTCCATGCAAACTATAAATCAAAGTACATAGACAGCGAAACCAAGGATGTGGGGGGTAACGTATTATGATTGTGTGGCAACACAGAACGCAAAGCAGACACACAAGGTGCAGAGAGCTTATCCAGACTTGTCTTCATTAGAGGCTTAGTCATAGGTGTCATTGTAACAACTTTGATTAAATGGCGAAGTCATAATTTGTGCGTTTTTGACTTGCATGTTAACCAAGTCCTTGGTCAGAATTGTAAGCTGTGATTAATATCACATTTTGACACCAAGGCCCTCAAATTATCTTGCATAATACTTGCATGTGCCAAGGATTCCTCAAAATTGAATGACTTGTTTTGTAGATTCAAAATGGGATAAAACATGAGATTGATAGCTTATATGCCTGGCCTATTTCTTCATAAATAGGCCAGGCACTGTCTTCACTGTCACGTAAACCACCAGTTGAATTTGTGTACAACTTAGAAGAATATAGTTTGTATGCTCCAACGTTGAGTTATGTCCCTTTTTGGTTTGGTTGTCTCACTCCTTTAACGCTCTGTTAAGGAAGGTAGAAAATGTAACAGTTATGACGAAGCAATGCTCTGGGACAGTCTTATACAAGCGGTCCCTGGTCTGTCACACCTTCATGGCCGTGGTTTTGTTTTTGCTGGTCCCAGGCTGCGCGGCGCTACTGCCCCCACCACGTTGGTCATTACCTGGGCATGGACGTCCACGACACTCCTGACCTGTCCCGCTCCCAGCCACTGCAGCCCGGGATGGCCATCACCATAGAGCCAGGTACAAGGAGACGGGGGTTTAAATGGCCTCTCACTCTCTTTTTCCTCTCTTTTTCTTCTCTCATGCATGCACAGAGCACTGCAGCTGAAGGATGGAGTAACCCTTTCTCTTTCTCTCCATCTAATTACTATAGACTTGCATTGGATGGTTGGGTCAGAGTGTGCTGAAATACACTGCGCACACACACACACACACACCTTTGAATGCATTTATTTTTCTCTGTAACAGTCACAAGTTCTCTCTCTAACACTCGAAGCACTCATGCACACAAACATTGTCCCACGTGCAACTTTATGCAAAACACAAACTTTAATCTGAGCAATCCAGTTCCATTGTTAACATTATTGCATCTATTCTATGCATCGTGTGTATGCTTGGTGTAGGCCTGTTTTTTTTTTTTTTTTCAATTGTTGAACTTCTGGCTCTTGTTGCTCCTGTTGTAAGATGAATTTTCCACATGGGGCGATTTAAAGGGGTAAGACACACTAAAACATGTTGTTTGAGTTGGAAGAAAATACTAGGCATTACCTCCACATATAAGTGCATATGTTGATCTGCTGATGTTTTAGGCACTAAATTGACAATTCCCTTTTTTCCTGGGTTAAAAGTCATGAGTAGGTGAATATCACTGGATGTTTAGTGTCTTACTTCAGTTAGACTCTACGTAATGAGATTGATTTGATAACCGCTCCTCTTCCCTCTCCACCGCTGCTCTCCACACCCACTTCATTGCATGTTTCAAACGAGCAGGGCAGGCGGAGAGGGAGTGAAACTGGGGCTACCGTCACCCTTTCAGTTGCCGACACGTGTCTCCCTCTCTCTCGTCACAGGCTTGTACATCTGTGAGGAGGACGACCGGGTCCCGGAGCGTTTCCGTGGCCTGGGGGTCAGGATCGAGGACGACGTGGTGATCCGGGACAAGGGAGGCCCTCTGATTCTGTCCTCCGACGCACCAAAGACCGTCGCCGATGTGGAGCGGGCCTGTGCCCAGGGATAGAGCAGACGGAGAGGGACGAGTGACTGAGCTACAGCATCGAGGCCCGGCAGTGTACTGTGTGTTTCACGGTGATGATGTCGTCAGGCTCGGGGCCCGTGTGTGTGATAGATGGAAGCACACTACAAGACTTCTGGTTTAAGTCTGGATTAAGCTAGCCCACACAAATCTAGAAAACTGACTGTAATGTTATCTGTATAGGAGCTAAATGCCTAAAATGTGAAACCTAACAATACTTAAACAAATATTGTAGTGTGCTTCCACCCTAACAGTTATGAAGAACTGATCTAAAACCCGCTGGTTAGGTCCAGTGACCATGTAAACAATGTTACTTTAAGAGGCAAGGTGGTCTCAGATCAGCAGTCACACTCTTAACATACTTGAGGATATGGGCCCAAGCCAAAGTGGAAAATCAGGAAAAATGTGATTTATTTTTTTATTTTAATATTTGTGATGGGTCAATGAACCAAGTGCATAAAGATGTCAGCCTCCTGAACTTCTACCCTATTTGTTTCTATTTTTCACCATTGCATCAGGTCACATCAGGGTATGATTGCTTGTTCATTCACTCACTCACATACATTCTCTCATACCTGCATACACACACACACTCTCAATTTCTCTGTCTGACATGCACTTTTTAAAATTCCTTCATTAAAACACACTGTTGACAACTTTTTGGTGTGACATCACTCTTTCCCAAACCTGTCCTACAGTACAAAGCACCAAAACGGCAACATCCACTCAGCCATATGAGCTCACTTGGTATGCATTGTACTGTTGGGTGGACAGGAAGGACCAATGACATCAAATCAGGAGGCCGCCATCTTTATGCACGAGGTTGAAATAATCAAGAAGTGAAAGAGGACTCTATCCAAAACACAGCTCCTCCTGATAAACCTGGATGATGATGAGACCCATGCACTGAAATGGTTTGAAAGTGTACAATGACATGGTTTTGTGTGTGTGTGTGCTTGTGTATTCAGAGAGGTGTGTGCGCGCATTTGTGTTCACTCAGAGAGAAAAGTGTGAGCACATTCAAAGACGATGGCAGGGTGAGGCTCTCTCGGTGTGCAAAGGTCATCAATTTATGCTTTTATAGATATAAAAAAATGACCTCATCCTTCCCTCTTTTATAACTAATAAATCCTCCAGGTTTGTTTTAGGTTATAGGAAAGAACTCCAGAGTCAATTTACTGACACTTTTTTTGTTTTACTTGGCGCGATCTGAAGAATGTCTCATTGAAAGTGACCCTTTGTGGTTGAATGATGATGATGATGATGATGATAGGGGTTGCATGAAATTTAACATTGAATGCATTGATGAATGTTTCATCTCAGGGTTACATAAGTGCAGATCTGGGGGCAGACAGGGGGACATGACCACCACAATATTAGAAGAATCTTCCCCCAAGCACATTTTGTGATTCTCTTTTGTCACAAGCACAAACATCCCCCTTTTAAAAAAAATGGAGCCCTTCCCATAGTTGTTTGAAACTCCTTATGCATGCATATTAAGGCATTTTCGACAGCAAATTACTGCCATGTTTGATATGTTGATGAATGTTTTCCCTTCAGGTCACGGGTTCAGAATAGGAATGTCTGACTGTATTTCACTTTGTAATTCTCCTCACTCTGTCATACCTGCATACCTTTTCTCATGCAAATGTATACATTTCATGTTGATCTTGCAGGTGAAGTGAGGGGAAAAGTGTTCCCAAAGTTCCAAAAGTGGGCCGGGGACCTCCAGGGGTCTTTGAGGGAATTCCAGGGGGTCCACAGAAAAAAATGTGTTTAATTTCACTATTATTCCGCTCCCACTGACTATCACCTCACCTACAGTATATACAGTTCTATATATATTGGCCTAACTGTAACTACAAAATCTTCCCAGATGGGGTTCTATAGCACAAAATGTGATATCTTATTCAATGGGGTCTATGGTCTATAGTGGATCCATTTGGGGGGTCTTTGATATGAAAAGGTTTGGGAACCCCTGATTTTTTAGGCTACTACCATGCCCATAGTATGCCATTGTGATTTGCTGCCCTGGGTTTCATTCAGACTGTTCCCCCACTTAAGAAAACCAAAAGTTGAAGTGAACCTCCGCCCTTGCACGGTTAAATAATTGAACTTACTGGTGGCTTGATTTGAATGATCCGTGTAGAGAAAGTGGAGCGCCACTGTCCCCTACAGATTGCTGCGATAGTAGTGCAACTCCGAAACAATACGAAACCGTGTTCCGGACAATCCCGAACACCAACGAAGAAGACCCCCCCCCCCCCCCCCCTCCTCCCTCCTCCCTCCCTTCCCCTCCCTCCCTCCTCCCCTTCACGCCTAATGTTGCTGTACCTCCAACCCTCCCCCCGTATCAGAGGAGTAGAAACAACAAGCCGCCATTTTGTTTGTGCGGACAGACCGTAAGAAACAGGAGGAGATACCGAGAGAAGGAGCGACTCCGGCACCGATAGCAGCCACTCCGGGAACCGCCGGGGGAAAAGAGTGGCGAATTCGCGTCCGTGTATCAAGAGCGGCGACGAGAGAGAAAGCATAACCAAAAAGATAAGACGTCAAGGGAGAGAAAAACGAGTCGGTGATATATATGTATAAAAAGGAAATACTCTGAAAAATCCAAGGAAGGGGTGTTTTGCGGAGCGGAGACGGAGAGGAGAGGCGGAAGAGGGCAATATATTATAACGAAGGAAAACCTGCGAAAGGGAAAAACATGAACATGAAAAATCATTATGTGCCCATCGCGGAGGAAGGAAAGAGCCCGCATAGACAATTATATAAATAAATTGCTACCGGGCATAAGGGAGAGGTGGAAAGAAGAAAGACGGGTTTAAAGAGAAGGGAAAATTGCCAGGATAAACGCGAAGGGGGGCATTCTCCATCACAAAGAGTCAATGAAAGGATTTTGTGTGAGCCCAAAATATTTTGGGGGGTGTTAACATTATCTTGCCGATCCGAGGCTTTCCGCTTCTAAAATAGCCATAATTTCTTAGCGACCCCCGTCAATTTATCACATTTTCGCCCATCGCCGTGTTCTCTTGTTTTTGGTTAGGACCTTTTTTTTTCTCTCTTCTTCGCTTGCATGGCCAAGATATCCGTATACGCAGTGAGTGACAGATATTTTTTTTTGCAATATTTATGAACCGTTTTATTTTCGGAGAAGATTTGCAGTGTTATCAGCAGAGAAAACTGGAGGAGGAATCTGTTGAGAAGCACAGGATAAGTAACCCCATGGATCGTCCTCTGCAAAATAAAACTAATTGGATCAATCTGACTGCCCGCTGATTGGCAATTAGCTCTTTGATAGTCCTTAAGAACTATACTGGCAAAGAAAAAATCTGCATCACAATCGATTGGCAACCAATCTGCAAACAAGCAGTGATTTTTGACAAGATTTTTTCATGATTTTTTTTTTTTTCAACCATTGCCAACCCCACTGACTGCAATAGGCATACTCGCGCAAAGGGTTGCAACAACCAAATGTGCAATATGAGTCCGTTATTTTTGACCCAGTGCCTTGCATGGTCAGATGTATACACTAAGTGCACAATTTAGTCGGCATGCACATGCAAAAGAAAACTCACGAGATGCACGAAAATATCAATTTGCAATAGATTTCCTTTTAACTCAGTTACTGCAAGTGTGGGACTCCCTGTGTTCATCTTTCTACAGAACTGTATTATGCTATTTATTCAGTTGAACAGCCAATGCAAGTTTTTTTTTCCTCTCAGTATTGCACTTGAGATTACCGTTCATGCTTTAATTGCATTTTAAAACCACTGTCAGCCACCGTGGGTGATCACCACACGCCAGTTGACTGCCTTTTGGTTTTGGTAATGTTAGGGATTGATAGCATTGACAGCAGTGAGATTTCCGATCAGGTTGGAGAAAGGATAAATGCTATCGAGGCTCTCATAACTGTTGCATGAGAGGAAGGCCCCCAAAAGTTACCACTGGGGTACGCTTGGCCTGCGTTTCGAGATCGCATTTATCATTTTCGTGCCCTGACACTTCACTGGAGCGCTTCAGACCTGAAATACCGGATTTCTCCGCCGACTATGGCGGACAAGACTGATCGTACCATGGAGGACAGGTCTTGGGACAATTTTTATGTCGCAGAAGAGGCTACATGAGGTTGTCGGAGGCCCGTTCGCTTGTCTTTTTCGCCGACTCCACCTTCCCACCTCCTCCTGTTCAACTCGGAGAAATCTGTGAAGAAACAAAATCTCCGACAGGGGAGGGGGATTGATATCTGCAGAGGAATAAGCCGAGAGTGGGAACTCTCAAGGAAAGAGTTCAACATTGCTGTCTTTTCCCCTACCGTCCCCCAAGCGGTGGGGGAGGAATCGAAAACATTTCTTCAACAGGGATAAGGAGACGCAAATAAGGGGAATACGTTTGGCCCTGCGTGGATCTACAGCAATTTTTAATTCGTCAAAAATATGGCCGATAATGTCCTGGAGTCCGGCCCGCCTTCAGCCAAGAGGCCCAAGCTGTCCTCTCCAGCTCTCTCAGTATCTGCCAGTGATGGAAATGGTAAACATAATGCATGCATTGTTTGGTTACATATAAAACTTAGACTAGCTGCGACTGAATATGTATTAATCGCTGATCCATCTTCCAGTCTCTGCAGAGTTGCACTGCAAGTTACTTGGTCTGACTTAGTTTCTCCATAATGCTCTTACACATGCATGTATGCACGGGTTTGGTTATAAAAGGATTGGATTGGAAATAAGATTACTAGCAGAAAGCATGGAGGTGGTATTGGCGGCATGGACAACTTTCCAGGTGTGATGTTTTGATGTGTTAGCCTCAACAGGCTAACTAGCTAGTAACTATACTATCCACCGCCAAACAATGGAAGAGTCGAGTCACCCCAGTTTGCTTTAAGTTGGCTAGCTACTTATTGGGGAAGTCAATTTATCGAAAGCAGGAGAGGCCACATAACGAGACAACAGACGTAGTAAATAATCTCTGAATATAGTGATAAAGTACCACATCAATTGTAGCAGAAGGTCCTGTTTGAACAGCAGAAAATAACGGTACCCCGGCGAGCTAACTAGCTAGGCAGCTAACGTTACCGGCTCAGCTGAGTTTGGTAGCCGACTAGCAAACTCGATAAGTGGTAAACCTTTCTGTGGCCAGACTGTTTTTTAGTGGGCTTTAAGCTTGTCGTTGGGTACAGCAAAAATCATGTGGGGTCATACATTTCGTGTAGGTGTTAACATGTGAGAATAGTAGCATTTTCACCGAACTGTTGTCGCTAACCAGCTAGCTATTGTTCGAGCCTCACTTCATCAATGAAGAAGTTGCGCAAAGCATTGTTGTCCAGCCGAGAGGGGAGATGTTGCTGCATTTTCACTTTTATCCGTGTGTTACAACGTTGTAAACGAAGGGTCAAAGTTACCCACCGTCTTTGAAATGTCTCCCCTCATGTCTTTTGTTCAAAGACTGTTCATTTTCTCAACTATGCTACCGACGAAACCCGTCCCTGCTCTTCCTCCATTGTCTAAATATGGCACACTGGCACTAAGCGGTTGCTCTTTTTGCATTTTACGTTTCACAATAATGCAACAGCTATCGCATCTAGGCAACTCGAAGACCTTTCAATTTGTGAATTAAATTCCATTATCGCAAACGTATTCATTAGTCCTTACTGAACAGGGGAGCTGTAAACTATTGCATGCCATCCGCTTGTTGCATCCCGTTGTAGATAGAAAGATTTCGAATGAGCCTAACGTTATATATTTTAGGCATTTAGCTGACTCTCTTATCCTGAGCATGTATAGCATACCTCAAAATTACTAAAGTTGATGGAATCTGTCTTGACATGAACATCTGTGAGATAAAATGTTATCCAGGAATGGCTTGCATGTTATCTGTACAAAGATTGAAGTCACACTAACAGTGCTGCAACTGTTTGAATGAATGAACGAATGAGTGAATGAATGAATGACTCTGTTTTGTGCTGGGCATTATGAGTTTCAAAAAGGAGTTTGATAGGTGTTTCATTTCCGAAGATGTCTGGGCTCTGCTGCTACCACCAGCAATATGGCTATCTATGGTTTGTATACAAGAGAGATTTTGTGTGTGAGTGAGAGAGGGAGAAAGAAAGACATGGGGATGTAACCAGCCTTGTGCATTAAGTCAGTAAGTAAAAAAGCTGGATGTGACTGTGCCTTGTCAGTTGGCCTGGTGCAGCCAGGACAGTGTATGCACTAGAGTTGTGTACAGGTCTAACATAACGCATGATCCATCCAAAAATATGACTTGGTTTGTAACAGTTAAGTAGTAGAAAGATCCATGCTCTGTGCTAGGAAACTGCATGTGAGAAAGATGTAGTTTCAGTATTTTTCAGTATAACATGACCCTACTCCCAAAGCGCTTTCCCTCTTAATTTTCTTCCGGTCTCAGTCAATATACAGTAGTGACTTAGTCTGAGGCTTTCCCCCGCTTCATGCTGTTGCACCTTATAACTGTAGACTCAGTGCACACACCTGCCCAGTCAGTATTTACCCCTCTGCGGCTTCTCACCCTGACCCTACTGCGTTCACTCTCCATGTTTGGCATCCCATCAAACCACAAACTGATGCCCAGGAGAGGAGTCTAGGCTGTGAGAGGCAGCTACTGCTGCACTGGCTGTCTGGCTCTGAGCTCCAGATTGGAGGCAGATCGTTGCACAGAGCGCTCCTATATAGGCTAGTTGATAGTTTCTCAAATTCATGTCGGAGCTGTATTACTTTTTTGAAAATGTCAGTTATTTGACTATGCATTGCAAATTTTAGGTTTGAATTGTTTTTCTGTTTCTTCATGAAAGAAATCTTTGTTTTCCTGGTATTTAAGATTTCCTCTCTCCTTCCCGCCTAGATTTTGGTTCACTCTTTGACCTGGAGCACGACCTCCCAGATGAGCTCATCAACTCCTCGGAGCTGGGGCTGGTCAACGGAGGGGACCTCAGCCAACTCCATACCAGCCTTGGAGGAGTCGGAGGAGGGATGGGAGGGATGGGTGTGGGAGGAGGCCAGGACGCGGCAGCCAAACACAAACAGCTCTCCGAGCTCCTCCGGGCCGGGGCACCACCCCAGCAGGGTGGACCCACTCCCAACAGCACAGGAGCCGGGGCGTCCATGGGGATGATGGGGGGCGTGAATGTCTCCCCTGGCGGGCCTCAAGGCATGGGACCCCAGGGCCAGCAGCAGCAGGCTGGAATGATGCAGCAGGTGGGGATGGGTGGAGGGGTGGCCGGGCTGAATCGGGCGGCTGCCATGATGGGAGCTCAGAAGGGCAACAGTGGACAGCAGCAGCAAGGCCTGATGGGAGGGCAGGTGATGAACGGCTCGCCCAGGATGGGTTACCCTGGCAATGCAGGCATGGGTAACAATAGCAATCTGTTGGCGGAGACCCTACAGCAGCAGCAGGGGGGTCAACAGATGGGACCTGGCGGTCAGGCTGGGATGAGGCCACAGCAACCTGGAGCACTGAACAAGGTAAGCACACATTAGGCAGCAGGACCATGCGAGAGGGATGCTTCATTTATTGGCAAAAAATTGCAAGCTCAGTACCAACTGTTGCAAATTTCCAAATTGCAAGAAGCTGCAATATTTAACTGAGGCAAAGCAGTTACAGGTCCTAAACAAGGTGTGGTGCTGGTGCCATGCTGAACCTCAGGCCTATTAATCCAACTGCATGTAGCAGAAAAACTTATATTCAACTGTGACATTTTTGGGACCTTGTTCAAATTCTGAAAAATAAATTAGCTCAAAAATGTGTGTATACATGTATTATGATTCATATCACAATATTTAGCCTACACAAAAATTGCGATAGCATTTTTTTGTCAGTATCTTGCAGCTCTGCCATGCACAGACAGCTAGGAGCAGGGATTCATATAAAATGTGCCCTCCCCATCTAAAATCATTTTTGGGAGAGTGCCTATTACTGCTTAGTTCCATATATCTATCATATCTATGTAAAATGTTGAAGCTTGACATTGTTGCCCAACACCAGTGGGAACGTGCCTGATGGGCTTGGGTTTGGACAAGCTGAATTCCTCAATTAACTGCTTGGATTTGGGTCTGGCTTCAAACATATCATCGGAAAATGCTGTTACTAGATTGTTCGCAGTTTTGTGCTTTAGTTTAGGTTTGACCTCACAAAAAGCTAGTCACGCTCGGGTCCGATTCATGTTTGAACAGTATTTTCAGGTTCAAGCTGAGTTGAGCTCAGCGCACGGGACTTCAGACCCAAGTTGAGCTCCAGGCTGAAGTTGATCTATAGCAGTTGCTCATATGAGACTGCTCAAGTCTAGCGCCGGAGACCGGGTACAGGCAGGAGTGTGGTTATGTGTCGGACTCACAGCAGAGTTACTGCTCGCTCTGTGGTGTTGATGGTTAACCTCCTCGCTGTGTAATACTCCAGGTGACTGGTTTGAGTTTACTCTGAGGTGTAAAAGGCACTACAGCAGAAGGACCGTGTTAAATGGTTTAATTGAGGCGTGTATCTGTGACAGCATCAAAGAGCAGCATCAATGGCCTTGGCCTTACTACTGTGGTTGTGTGGCAACCAACACGTGGTCATAGAAGATTTTTTTCTAATGTAGTTAGACATTAAAATCGTTCAGTATCAGTAAAGGTATGGATCTGTATTCAGGGTGGGCTTTTTGCTGCTTTTCCTTGTTTACAAAGGAAAGAATGCAGTTTTAGCTCATCACAAAACCCAGTGAACTGTGCTATTTTCACTTACAGCTCAGATGCAGGGATGAACAGTTTTCATGAGTTTCTAACGGTCACATAGCAACAATCAACCAACCGTTTCACATTGTTGCCAGAAATGAAGCATCCTTGGTGGATCGGTACCCTTAGGCTTGATCTTACATTGCTGCTGGTTTGAAAGCATAATAGTTTGGTCAGAGGTAATGTTGAAGTAGCTGGTAGTGGTTCAATGCTAAGATCATAGCTGATGTTGACCTGGTTTGGATTTCCTTAAAGTTTGGTTTTAAGATTGCGTTTGTGTTGTTAATTTACCAGAACAGGATAAGGAGAAAGTAAGAGGAAATTACATTCTACCTATCTGCTGTTCTCTCAGCAGAAATGGATCCAATTTAGTGAAGGTACCTTGTAGAAGTTTGTTTTTTTTATTATTCTTTTGAGATGACGGTGAAAGCCCACGTGTGATTCTACCTTGAATGCCTGAGTGATGCCAGTTAGATTGCTGCTCAAATCGTGCTTTCACAGAACATGGGAAACTAATTCATCTGATCCTCTAACCTTTTTTTCCTGCCTTCCTCTTCTACTTCCTCTCCTCCATGCCGTCTCTCCTCCTTATCGTTCCCTCCTTCCGTCTCTCCTGCCTTCTCTCTTCCTCCCCATCTTCTTGCTGCCTCTCCTCACCCTGCTCTCCAGATGAATATGATGGCCAACGCGGGCCCCTATGGTGGTCCGTACGGCCAGCCTGCCGGCCAGGGGCTGGCTGGGGCGGGGCTGGGCCCGCAGCTCCAGAGCAAGGCAGGCCTGCCCAACAATCTGGCCGCCCAGTTCAACATGGACAAGAAGACACCGCCGGGTCAAGGCATGCCTGGGATGGTAAGAAATCTTTGTGTGTGAGTGTGTGTGTGGGGGTGGATACACTCAGTAACTAGCCTGCATTTGTACTGAAGCCTATTCTCTCCCAAATGTTGTAAAGTAGAACCAAATGTACATATTTTAGCACCAAACACGGTCTCTCAGACAACTGTTTGCCACATCGTCCCTTTTGTTTCCTCACAGCTGAAAAGAGAACAGCATTTAACTTCTAGTGCACCATATCCCACTCAGGGCTGCGTGTCTCAAAAGCAGCTTGGTGTCAAGATCATTCTTGTTGGCGAGTTTTCAGTTGCCGCTAAAGCCCCATTCGGACAGAATTAGAATTACAGGTTAACGGGAATAATCAAATCATCAAGTGAACCTGAGGAAGCAACAAGCCAAACGCATTGTTGAAAGATTTTTCCCAGACCTGAAAAATTTGACAGGACGGGACGGCATTAAGACAGACAAAATCGCAATCAGATTACACTGTGCCACCCATGCCTTCCCTGTTTGAGTCCGTATGGATGTGTGGTGAATCATTCATGACCTTGACCCGACACACAGGCTCTAAAAAATGTCACTTGCAAAGGAGTGTTGTAACAGTTAAATGCATGAGCTCCATTTTCATTGCCCCCCATGATTCAAATAGGGAGGGGCAATCTTCAAGCACTGATGATGATATGAACTGATACCCATACCAAAATCTTAGTTAGGGATGCACTGATCAATCGGCCACCGATCATAGTCAGCCTGTACAAGTTTGCAATAGGTCATCAGTGATCAGCTGCACCGTCTCAACTGCCTGATCACACCATGCTGCCTGTGTTATTTATGCTCATCTGCCATTCGACATGAATTGAATACAGACGTTTTATGTTTTTTAATAGAGAACGGGCCCATTCGTTCTTTAAGCAGCCTTGCTGTCTTTAATTTCAGTCTTGCCGGGAGCGCGGCGCAGAGCGAGACTTTAATTTAGCTCCTTTCTGAGCAGAGCGTTTTGAGACTGTTTAATTATTGTGTACATTTGCTATTTTCGACTGTTAAACATTTACAGCTCATATATATTCATATCTGATGTTGTGTTATGAATTTCATGGCCTATATGATTAGAAACAGTTGAATGTATTGGACAGAAGATATAGCCTTTGCTGCCCCAAAGAAAACGTTTTCAAGTGTTCCCGGTGGCAAGAGACGAGTACGCACCTCAGTTATCAAGCACACACTAACATGTAATAACTGTTTGGATAATAATTGATTTATTTACACATGGTAAGGCCAGCAATGTCATGCAGCCATAAGAAAAATACATACAAATAATATCTGTATGCTGATATATCTGTCTACGGCCAGTTCTCACCTCCTCTCTCCTCTGTGTCCCCAGGCCTCCCAGCAGCAGCCTTCAGCAGTAGGCGGTGTGTCGGTGGGCGGGGCAGCAGCAGTGGGAGGGGCCCAGGTCGGGCTCGGCGCCGTAGGGGCAGGTCCCGGCGCAGCGCCCCCTACGGCGGACCCCGAGAAGCGGAAGCTGATTCAGCAGCAGCTGGTGCTCTTGCTCCACGCGCACAAATGCCAGCGGAGGGAGCAGGCCAACGGAGAAGTGCGGCAGTGCAACCTGCCCCACTGCCGCACCATGAAGAACGTGCTCAACCACATGACTCACTGCCAGGCTGGCAAGTCCTGCCAGGGTGAGCCTGTTGAATTATACTGATTGCTGGTTTTATAGTGTGCGGTTTATATCATGAACACTAGGCAGTGTTTAGAGTTGCTATGGCTCTGCAGCAAATCCCTTTTCTTGTTTTCTTTTTTCCCTTTTTTGCTTGTACTTGTGTTTTGTTTATATCCCTCTTGGTTAGCCTCCCAGTTTGTCCGTAGTATCAGAATGAGTTATTCTCCCTGTAGCTGGCTGTTTTACTGTAATTTTTCCCTCCCTCCTGTTCTCATTGAGTCTCCATCTGGACCCAGTTTTGTTGTACTGAATGACTCATACTATCACTTTCTTAGTGTCTGGCTTCTTTCTCTCCCCTTTTGACTCTTCTGTTCTCTCTTTTTCTCTCATATCCTTTCCTTGTCTCGTTATTTTTCTCCCTCCTTCACCCTGTCACCATTTCTCATTTCACTTGTTCTCTCTCTGCCCCTCTTATCTTCTCTCTTTTTCTGTTCTCTTCCCTTTTTCTCTAACGCTCTCAATTTCTGTCTCTTCTCCCCCAGTGGCACACTGTGCCTCATCCAGACAGATCATCTCTCATTGGAAGAATTGCACGCGACACGACTGTCCCGTCTGCCTGCCACTGAAAAACGCTGGAGACAAGAGGAACCAGCAATGTGAGTGTTTCTCAGTCGTTGTGTGTGTGTGTGTGTGTGTGTGTGTGTGTGTGTGTGTGGTGGGTGTGGCTGTTTGTTTGTCTGTCTGTGAGCAGCATGCATGCTCACTGCTTATCATATTGAATTATTACACATTCTCTTCAGCCAGGGTATCAAAATGATTCACATAGTATGTAGTAGACTTGCACTGATGTACGATGTCATCGACAACGACGATGGGCTGTCTGTGCCGATGGACTTTTTCATGTGGCGATGTTGAGGTTTTTTTTTTTTTTTTTAACAGCAATTTAATATTTTGAAATAACATTTCACTTCTGCAATGTAGCCATTACCCAGAACAACAAAATCACTGAATAAGAGGTGTTGAGAACAATATCAGCCGAGTCAGTGGAGGAGAAGAGACAAGCCTTAACTGACACACACACAGTCCTACAGCTCTCTCTCTCTCACACACACACACACACACACACACACACAGCCCTACAGCTCACAAACACCGTTCCCAAGAGGCAGCGAGCAAAGCCCTTTCTCTCACTTTTAACACGTTTTAAGTTAGTCACAGGCTTGTTTAGCCTGTGTTTTTGAGCGCCATTATAAGCAAAAAATGTTTATCTGAAAACAATGTTGTTTTCCTCAAAATGCTAACCAAATGGAGAATGAAACTCTCATTAATGAGACAGGACCGCTCCATAGACAGCATCTCCCCCCACCTGATGTCATCTGAGATGTTTGATTGGGTGATGTGACAATGTGTAAATGTTGTCACATCAAATAACCCTAGTATGTAGTTAGCTGGTTGACTCTGTAGACTTGTGTAGATCCACAGATGCTCGTCCTTCATTACCTCTTCCTCTCTCTCTCTCCCATCACTCCTCCATCCCAATCTCTTCTTCTTCCCTCGTTCTCCCCTCCTTCCCATCCCTGCAGCTCTCCTCAGCAGCGCAGGGGTGAGTCTGGTGAACTCTTTAGGTTCAGGGGTACCAGGGGGACAGCCCAACACCCCGAACCTGAACCCTCCCAACCAGATCGACCCCAGCTCCATAGAGAGGGCCTACGCCGCCCTGGGCCTCACCTACCAGGGCAACCAGATGCCACAGCAACCTCCACAGGCCAACATGCCCAACCAGGCTCTGCAGGGGCAAGCTGGGATGAGGACCCTTAACACCATGGGTGAGTAGGAAATGCTATTGTGCATATCACATAAATGATGTGGTCAACTATATTATTGTATGGAATGGTACTGAATTATCACTGTACGGTGCCATTGTGATTTTCCATGTTTATGAGAAGAATTACTGAGGGTGGAGCAGTCAGTAGGATAATGTTTTGGATGAACACATTTATCCAAAGCAGAAACAAACAGCAGAAGCAGAAACTAATAGGGATAGACTGATATATTAGTTTGCCAATATATCAAGCCAATATTGGCCGATGGGCCAACATGAGGTTCCTCCCTCACCACATCTTCATAAAAACAATCTGTAAAACCTGGAAGGAAATTTAATTTTCTTTGAACATTCTATGTATTTGTTTAATTGTTCAATAATGTTTTTTGTATTTAAAGTAATGTATCCCAGAGTTTACATTACCAGTGAATAGGTGTGGTGGGTCACCTTAAGGAGCTGCCTACCCACAATTTCATTTGTATTTCACTGGAGAGCTTTAGTGTCACATGATGGCCTAAATGCTGTTTCAGAGGCTTTTCCATCCTGCCAAGAATAAAATTCTGCAGGAAACACTGAATTCTTGTAATTTAGCATGAAAATTGTTGAATTTAAAGACATTGAATATAGGCACAAAACATCTGTTATCGGGATTGGTATCGTCCTTCAAAAACCCGTATCGGTCAAACCCTGAAACTAATTTCTCTTTGTCTATTCAGGAGGAAACCCCATGGGAGTGAATGGTGGAGTGGGGGTGCAGCCCCCCAACCAGCAGTCTAGCCTATTACCAGATGCCATGTTGCACAACAACATGAATGCACAGAGGTAGGACTGCCTTAAACTGGTCATAACTAGCTACTGTAGCCTCTGTGAGAGGCTACAGACAGTTTATTTTGTTTTTTGTTTTGTTTTTCTGATATGATATCGTTCAGCCATCTCACTTCCTTGTGAGCAGGCGACAACAGCTGAAACTGTTCCCAATCACATTATTTACTAACCAATTAGTAGTAAAACTCAGCTTCAACCATAATATAGTTCGGTAAAACCTAAGATAAAATTTCTCCTTGCTAAGAGGGATTTGATCTCCTTTGGGTGGCCAAGGGCTACCATAACCTGCCAACTTCTCCCTGGCTGTCTAATTATCTTTTCCACCTTTACTGGTGCAGATGCATCATGTAATAGGACATTTTAGGACATTAGTAGAGCTCTTAAAAATTAAGTCTGTGATGGCGAATGTCTTTTACTCACTTTTTCCTTCCCTTCCCTCTCCTTCTATGTGTGTCCTTTCCTCCAGTTTGATGAGTGATGGTGTGGGCAACCTGGGCTCCATGCCTACGGCAATCCCTCCCTCTGCAGCAGGCATGAGGAAGTCTTGGCATGAAGACATCACACAGGACCTCCGCAACCACCTTGTCCACAAGCTGTGAGTCTGCTGTGCCCTGAATGTACCACACAAAGAAAATCTTACTAGGGGCGGCAACTAATGAAATGAACTGATCTTATCGGTTCATTTCCCATTTCTGTGCTCGGTGTCGCCTCGTCGCCTCTGTCCTTACATGGCTTATGGCTTGATGAACGATTCTGGTGTAAGGCAAAATTGCATGTATGTCCTCATGGCTTACTGTGTGTATGTGTGTTTGTCCGTGTATGTGTGCGAGTAGTGTGCAGGCCATCTTCCCCACTCCGGACCCAGCTGCGCTGAAGGACCGGAGGATGGAGAATCTGGTGGCTTATGCTCGGAAAGTAGAGGGGGACATGTACGAATCAGCCAACAGCAGGGTAAGACACTAACACTCTCTCACGCAGAACATGCAACATTGTGACATGACCATTTCCACATCACGGACAAGGGAATTTATTTCTTCCGATCTCTCTGTTCTCTCCAGGCGGAGTACTACCACCTGCTGGCAGAGAAGATCTATAAGATCCAGAAGGAGCTGGAGGAGAAGAGGAGGACGCGGCTCCAGAAGCAGGGCATGATGCCCGGCCAGCCTGGCATGCCCTCCTCAGGACTCCCACAGGGGCCTCCCGGCATGGGACAGCCGCCCATGGCCCCCGGGCAACCTCCAAGTAAGTAAACATGCACTTAAACCCTGCTCACACACTTGAGTGCGTAGACACACACGGACATGAATGCACGCACACGTACTCTTGGCACACAGATAATGAATACACACACAGACGGATGGCAGGGTTCCTGCACAGGTCTGGAAAGTCTGGAAAGGTGCAGAAAATGAATTTGACCATTCCCAGGTGTTTACACATTTGGGAATTGTGCAAAAGGTCTGAAAAAGAATGCGGAAAATACACACATGACTACACTCTTTAATGTAGGTGTAGACCCACCATGAACGTCTTTTGGTCTTGTTAATGAGCTCGACTGTGGTTTTGCAGTTTGTGTTCAGTGATCCTAAAGACAAGATCTCTGATGTCTATAAATGTTGTCAACCCTCTCAGATGGTCCTCACGCGGATCCGTCCATGGTCCGACCCGCTGGACCCAACCAGATGGTCAACAGGATGCAGAACCCAGCAGGTAGGTCTCTAGTTAGTGTCTAACACACACTCACACACACTCACTCACACACATACACACACACACTCAGTGGTAAACTTTGTACTAGTACAGTCGACAAACTCTCATCTCTCCATGAACACACCACAAATGTGTATAACGTCTGTTTCTTTTTTGTTCTCATCACCTCTTTTTCTTCTCTTTCTGCATCATCTCTCATTCTCATCCTCCCCCATTCTCTCTTACACTTCACTTTCACTCCCCCTCTCCAGGAATGAACCAGTTTGGTCAGATGGGAATGCAGTCAATGGGCCAGAGGTCAACGCCTCCTCTTCCTCTTGGTGCTCCAATGAACCAGGTTGGCATCACTGCATTTGTGAACTGTGTGACTGACAGCTTAACTTTTGGTTACAAGTACTCTGTTCTGAAAAAGTCATTGATAAATGATTGTCTATAGAAAATTGATCCCTGTGCATTCAAAAGGTCAAAACAGTGTTACAATAGCCCAGTGTATTTCTAACTCGAGTACTGTGAGACTAAATCTCAACTGTGAAGGGTGTAGCAGAGGGCAAACAAGGAGGCAACGTAGTAGAAAAATATGAGGAGGGAACCTCTTCGAATACACAAATGAAACTATTGATTCAAGCTAATATTCGCATAGATCAAAATGCATACACAGGCCATGGAACTGGAAGTGTGACTATACAATTTTGATCATTTTTCTTGCATCTTTATCTATTAGACTGTTAGCTTGAATGAATAAAGCCCCTCATTTATCCAAGACTAAATGTCACACATGTGCCCTTGTTGTCTGCTCTCCAGATGGGCATGGGAGCAACGAGGATGGGTCAGCCCAATGTGGCACAGTTACAGAACCAGTACCTCCCTCCAGGCCAGTTTCCTGGGTCCAGTCCGGGTCTTGGCTCCGGCCCCGTTGGCATGAACCAACCAGGAGCGCAGGGAGGCATGCCGCCGGTAAGGACTGAGTTAAAGAGTGTGACAATGCCTTATTTAATATAAAGATGAAACTATTGTTAGATTTATAGATCAGCAGATGTTCTAAGTTTACAAATGATCAATTTTACAATCCAGTACAAGAGCGCATATGCAGGGTGTACAAATATGCATTGTCGGCTGTCCACATTATTTTATGTAATGGAATATGGGATGATGAGGCTGTAGTGGTGAGGCAGAGCTTTGATTAATGGGTTGTGGGAAACCTGTTGCATGATGTTGAAATGTATGAGAGACAATGAAGACTAAAATAGACATCCCCACTCGGAGCAGCTTGGTGTGAATCGATTGATAATGAATATAAACGATGCACCGACCGGGCCAAAGAAAATTGTCTTTAGGAGTTATGCGGATAATTCATGACCATCGTGAGAAATGGATAACCTCTCTTTATTGGCGTTATCCAGAGGTCTTAAAACTGATTATTCTATCTTTTTGGCAGTGTTCCTTATTTAATGAGTGCATTTTTGCAGTAATAGGCTTTGAAGAGAGTCTGATTATTGGTTATTACTAGAACCTTGTCTTCCGTGTCTCCCATGCTCTCACTGTGTTGGATACACTAAAACAAGAATGCATAGCACATCATGCTTGCCCTTGCCTTGTCAGAGAAATCATGTCTTACTCCCATACTCTGTGACTCCATCTTTCCCACAGTTTCTGTAAAAAAAAAGTAAAAATGCTAAGGGTAGTGGACTGTGAGCTCTGATGTTTGTTGTCCCCCACAATGAAATCGGTTGAAGGACTATGGGTCGGCCCCGGACCGTCCACCACGCACAATATCGCGGACACTACTGATCAGATTTTGACAAAACTTTGGGCAATGATGCGTGTCATTGCTTCGTTCCAGCATTTTCAAAATTGCACTGATTGGCCTAAGGGGGGCGCCACAGCCTTTGTTTAATTGTCTGTACATCAATCAAGAAACATGAAGAAACATATTTTACACCTCTGCATCATTGTGGGGAACGACATGTTTCCTGTTTACTTGCTCTAGTAAAAAAGAGAAGGGACCTAAGGGACCTAATTACTTCCTGTTGTAACCTCTTTGTGTCTGTCCTATCTTCTGTAGCAGAACCAGATGTCTACGCCGCCCTCCCTCCCAGCCAGCAGCCCTGCCGCTCAGTCAGGCTCCACTGCCCCGGGCCCCGGTGCCCCCGGAGGCTCCATGGGCCCTGGAAGTGTAGGTGGTGCCGGGCCTCTACCCAACCTGCCCCCATCCTCCAACTCCGCCCAGCCCAACTCCCACCCTCACTGCCCACCCATCCGACAAAACTCCCCCTCGCCAGCGCGCAGCCTCACACCTCAGCCCCACCAGACACCCCCCACGTTACCTGGCTCGCAGACCCCACAGCCACAGACACCCAACCCACCCCAGCTGCCCCCTCCGCAGCCCCCGCAGCAGCAGCAACAGCAGCAACAACAACAACAACAACAACAACAACAACAGCAACAACAGCAGCAGCAGCAGCAGCAACAAGCTTCGCAGCAGCAGCAACAACAACAGCAGCAGCCAATGGGCCAGGGGGTGAACTCTGAGAAAGCCAATCAGCTTCAGCAGCAGACGCTAGGGGGTGTGGCTTCCGCAGGTCCCCAGGCGGGCCAGGCTCCGTCAGTGCCTACCCAGAATGCTCATGTGCCATCGCAGCTTCCACGGACCCCAGTGAGTAGATCACCCTGCTTCTGACCGCTCCCCATCTCTTTCCCCTCCTCACACTTCTTTTTCCGTTACCTATTCCCTCGCTCCACCAGTGTTTTTTTTCCCCCTATTTACAGGGTTCCCATGGGCCTTGAAATTCCTCGAAAGTTTGGGGTTTGAGAAAAATAAGGCTTTGAAAGTTGTTGATAATAAATGGGCAGCCTCGAAAGAATTTTTTTAAAATATAGTACCCAAATTCATCAGTATGCCTCAGCTCTCCATCCTAGCATCAACACTTCACATCATGAGGAAAACCCTGTGATGGATATTTGTGTTGATATAGCAGCAGTTGTAAAATAAATGATTTCTTGACACAAGATCACAAGATGTTTACACCTAGTGGAAGCAACCAAGAGGATTTGTCTGTCATTTTTTGTTCATTCTAACTTACCGTTTCAAAGCCTCAACCCGTCTCTGTGTCTCTCCCTGTCCCACAGCTGTCTCAGAAGTCGTCTCTGACAGCGGACGGCCAGGCGTCCACTCCGGCCTCGGTGAGCAGCAGCGCCGATCCCAGCTCCCAGCTCGCCCAGGCAGACGGCCCCGCGCCCAGCCAGGGAGAGGTCAAGATGGAGGTGAAGAAGCAGGAGGAGGACGACGAAGAAGCTGAAGCCCAGGGAGAGGGCAAGGCCTCGGGGAAGATGGGCAAGGGTCAGCCAGACGTGAAGACCGAGGAGAAACCAGAGGTAAGACGGTCAAAATCTTACCTCTGACCCTCTGATTTAAAGCTGAAGAAATCTGAAAACATGTCGTCTTCTTTGCTTTGCAACTTTGCAATCTCATAGTAACTTATGTCCTCCAAATGACAAAGTAAACCTGTTCATAACCTTAGAAGTGGACTGTCTGATCACATATGAATCATGAACTTCCCAACTTAAGGAAGGAACAAATTGTGCTACACAGCTTCCATGTTTTTGAAAATGTATTGTTGATAAGGAAATAATTGGTGACGCTTGAATTCTATCTCCCTCTCAGATAAAGAAAGAGAAGCCATCAGGAGACGGGTGTAAAGGAGAGCCCATGGATACATCTTCATCGTTGACGACGTCATCGTCAGCAGCAACAAGCGAGGACAGGAAGCCGGAGGTGAAGAAAGAGCCCAAAGAGGAAGAGGAGGGCTCAGGGTCAGCAGCCACCAACAGCTCCCCAGCCAGCGCTCAGAGCAAGAAGAAAAGTAAGTGTGCACTTCTCATCCTCAGTCTTCCTCACCTTTATCCGTACAGAAAGAAAATACACATTTTTTGCTATAGGTGTGATTCACAAATATAATCACAACATCCCCTCCGTCTTATTGTTATGCTTCTGCTCACTCTTACCCCCATTCCCGTCCTCTCCCATCCCTGTTTCCCTCTTTCTCTTCTTCCCTCCCTCTCTTCTCCTCCCTTCCTCTTTCCCCCACTTCTTCCTCTTCCTCTCACAATCCTCTGCTTCTCCTTCCCTCTGTCCTCTCTTGTCCCAATCTCTCTTCCTCTTTCTCCCTTCCTCTCTCCCCCCTCAAACTTCTCTCTTTCTTCCCCTCTCTCTTTCTCTTTTCCTCCCTTTACCCTCCCTCTCTCCCTTCCTCTCACTTTTCTATTTCAACTTCTTTCTCCTTTAACCTCCTCCACCTTCCACGCTCCCTCTCCTCTCCTCTCCTCTCCTCTCCTCTCCTCTCCTCTCCTCTCCTCTCCTCTCCTCTCCTCTCCTCTCCTCTCCTCTCCTCCCTCTCTTCCAGTCTTCAAGCCTGAGGAGCTGCGCCAGGCTCTAATGCCGACCCTGGAGGCTCTGTACCGGCAGGACCCCGAGTCCCTTCCCTTCCGTCAGCCGGTGGACCCCCAGTTACTGGGAATACCCGTACGTATTCGAACTAGTAACAAAACTAACCTGGTAAGGGACTGCACTGGCTGCCATTTTGCTTCCGCTCCTCTAAAAACGTAGCTTTCCTTTTTTTCTAGTTTTTTGTTTGCTCCTTTGTCATAGTTGTCATTTTTCTCTGGATTTGTTTTTAAATATGTCTTCTCCCTGTTTCTTCAATCTCTCAATTCATCTTTACTCCCATCACATGTTACAGGTTGAGAGAATGAGATTTGGAAGTGTGTGTGTGTGTGTGTGTGTGTGTGTGTGTGTGTGTGTGTATGTGCATGCCAAATTGTGCTCACTTTTCCATGTCAGCATAAAGAAGTCATTGATTTCACAGCATAAATCAAAGCAATCTTATGAACATTTTTCTATACATTGATGTAACTAAACTGTAGGGCAGTTTGGGGGGGGTAAATGCATACTTCAGATCTAAAAGGACATGATCCATGTTCATTAGGTATAGGAATTTCATAATTTGATAAGTTACATAACTTGAGATTATTGACTTACTTAAGTAGAGTCACCAAATCCAGACATAATAGACAGCTATTTTATTGTGCGTGCCAAAATCATAACCTTCATTACAGACTTAGGACATTTTTTACCCCAGAAAATTTAACAAATACAAAATTGCCCATTTTTATTTATATTATTGAGCCATGGAAATTTTGATTTTTGCTCTGGCATCTGTGTATGCACGTTGAATTTTGTCAAATTTACTTTTAGGTCACCCACATAATCATCATATAAAAGATTTAGAGAAAGATATTTTAAAGAAAGATATTTTATCAGGCCCATGTCACCACTCAAGGAGAAAACTCTAAAGGCGGAGGGATAAATAATTTGCTTCAAGTACCCCAAAAAAATGCTCATAGCGTATTGCTTTGTTTTATCACTCATTTATGTTTGGTTGAATTTTTTTGTCCTCACATGCTTTTCAAAATACATATTTTGGATTTTAATTTGAATTATGATTTCTGTAGTTTCCATCCTAGTATTCCATCCTAGCTTCCTAGTTCAGTTCCTCGCCAGTAGTTAGTACTGTGTTGGAGTTCAGTTGGGTTGTATGTAGAGGTGGGGCAATACCTTTACCCTCACTGCATCTGAATCGGGGAGAATAAATCACTTGGCACAGTGTAATTACTGGAGAAATCTACTTACAAACATGAGAAATCATGTTATTTGATGTGCTGCAACCGTAAGACATAGTCACAGCACAAGCCCAGTTACATAGTATCAGTATCAGCCGCCCCACAACAAAATAAATTACAATGTTTGTAGAGCAGTGATGTTTGAGCAACAGGCTATTGGCTCACCTCTCCTCTTCAGGAACCTCCATGATCCAGTGATGCAGCTTTCAACTGTTGTGTAATTTCGTTATAAAACTATTTCCAGAAAAGGCTTTGACTTCATTCACCAATTCAATGCACTGTATTCACAAACTGGTTTGTGAATACAGTGCATTATGCAGTACAGTACAGTAAAATAAATTTGGCTTTATGGGTTGATGTGGTAATATGCATCATGTTCATGTGAGTGGCTCCATTCAGAGAAAAGGGTCTGTTTCCTGTTTCTTGTTGCCATGGTGACATTGAGATGGACCTTTGTCTTTGAAACCCACACCTCCTTTTTTCGGTTGAATCTCCAAAAGCTTTTCTTTCCCTTCATTCTCTCCTCGGCTCCTTCCTCTTGCTGGAAATCAGTGTGGTTTCTTTGGAGAAGAAGCGGCGGGGGGATGACGGGAATGGAAGGATGACTTGGAGACTCATCCGTCCCTCTTACCTTTGCTTCACTTGAGCGCCGTTGGCTTTAACTCTGCCATCATGCTGCCACTCATGCTGCTGGCCCTGTTAATGCCAACCACTGTGTTGCTAAAAAGAGTGATTCTGTTTATCTCTGACTGTCTGCCTGTTGCTGTTACCACTGCTCTGTTCATCTCGGTTTTGCACCCTGATCTCCTCCCGGGCCTGAAAGCTCTATGGGCTTTCAGACCACAAGGGAGAACAATAACAGCTATAGCAGAGTGTTTATCAGTATACTGTTTGATAAATGACAAATTACAAGATCATAGCACTGTGCTTCAGAATATGTGATATTCAGTCTTACCTGTAGCTAATTGTCTAAGTTTCTCTAGTTTATTGCATGAGTAGCAGAGGACCAGACAGACCTAACCGCCCTGGTGCGTGGAGGTCAGCTGGTCCCTGTTGTGCAGTACAGATAGGGACTAGACTGTAGAGATAGGGTGCAAAGCGGAGAGCTGGAGGGGAGAAGCTGTCATGTCTCTCTGTCTGCACATGAACCCTCCTCTCTGCAGCGCTCAACAACATTGTCCCCCTGCACCCTCTTCTCTCCCCCACTCTGGTCCCGCCTGGTCACCTGGTTCATCGCATCTTCACCCCGCTGCTGCAACAACGTCAACGGTGATGATGATGATGATGATGATGGTGTTTCTGGACAAACCAAACCCGGCCACCGTCTCGCCCCTCTTTCTCCCCCCCCCCCCCCCCCCCTTGTCTCCTGAACCTCAAATCTTAACCCGCCACTCGGATCCGGATCGCGCCCCTCCCGAACCAGGACTACTTTGACATAGTGAAGAACCCCATGGACCTGTCGACCATCAAGCGCAAGCTGGACACGGGGCAGTACCAGGAGCCGTGGCAGTACGTGGAGGACATCTGGCTGATGTTCAACAACGCCTGGCTGTACAACCGCAAGACGTCCCGCGTCTACAAGTACTGCTCCAAGCTGGCCGAGGTGTTTGAGTCCGAGATTGACCCTGTCATGCAGGGCCTGGGATACTGTTGTGGGAGGAAGGTGAGACAGGAGTGTGTGCGTGTGTGTGTGTTTTTGTATTTCTATACTCGTGAGGTCCTTACAAGGATGGAGAGATGAGGAATATACTCCAAAGTAAGGACATTTTTCCTGTCCTCCCTTCTTTAATGGGCTAGAGTTAGGACTTGGGTTTAGGGTTGAGATGAGGACTAGGTTTAGGATAGGCTAAAGGTTAAGGTTCATTTAGGGTTACAAATTGGGGTTAAGGTTAGGATTAGGTTTAGGTAAGGGTTAAGGTTAGGCATGTAGTGGTGAAGGCTAAGGTTGGGAATTGGAGTTTGAATTAGACAAGGTCCTCACAAGTGTAGAAATACAAATGTGTGTGTTTCAGGAGTGTTTGTGTGTGTTTTGAGCAATGAGTTTATGTCTCTTTGCATGTCCTTGTGTGCTTTTGTGAGCGGTATATGTGTGAGGAGTGTAATAAAGTGTGTGTGTGTGTGTCCAATTTTCCACAGATGAATAGGTCTGCAAATAACTTTTATTTTGTATCTCTCTACTTATTGTTGCAGCTTGAGTTTTCCCCCCAAACTCTTTGCTGCTATGGAAAACAATTATGCACCATCCAACGCGACGCTGCTTATTTTAGCTACCAGAACAGGTAAGGGGCGTAGACACACTGACACACACACACACACACACACACACACACACACACACACACACACAGAGAGATCACGGGCATAGAGCAAAGACAATATTATTTTTAATATTTTGCAGTGAAAATCCACACTGGATAAGATAGAGCTTGAAGGTGTCTTGTTATATTTTGCACACTTGATATTTCCTACAACATAGCATCAATCAATCAGTTCAATCACAGATGAGTCAGAGTTTTTAATTTGGCTTCAAATGGTTACCCTGGCACCATCTCCATCTGCATAATTCACCATTTTAATTTTCATTATGTTTTCATTCATAAAGTGGGTTCCCGTCTTCTTCAGCAGTTATTCTTTGTTTTCTGCACCATTGTTTCCCACTGGCTAAATTCACATGCACAACACATGGCGGCTTGCATTTGCTGATATTTGCTTGCGTAAATGGAAAAAACAACAACAAGATCCATTCTCACCACCCGAAGAAAGGTTCCCACTTTATAAATGAACTGAAAGGATGATGGGTCTCTGTTGCACTACCATTTATTTATTTATTTTTCCTCATTCACCCTTTCATGTTTGGAGCCTCGTATCCTCACCCCCTTCCTCCTCCACAGCTCCTAGTGGTCTCTCATGTTGCTGTAATGTTGTTGTTGTTTACCACTGGACGTCTGACGCTAATCTTTGCTTTGCCTTGGCTCTCTGTCCTCTGTTGGTTGTTGTTCACATTCTGTCCATCCCTCCCTCCCTCCCTCCTCCATGTCCCCCCCCCCCCCCCCCCGCCAACCCTCTCCATCCCTCCATTGTCTCCGTCTGACCTGTAACGATTTATTTCACGCTTTTTTAATATTCATTTTGACCTCCCCTCCCTTCCCATCTCCCTTCTCCCCTTCCCTTCTTCCCTTCTCTCCCTCCTTTTTTAACGCTTGTGATGTCTGCATTGGCCTGCTTTGGTGTGACCAATCATCCACTCCGAAATTTGCGCGCAAAATCAAAACACCCGCCCACACAAAAACCCTGCATCACGATTGGCTGCTGCCTCCTGGCGACGACCCACCTTGCCCTCTGCCTCCTCCTGTGTGCCCGCCCCCTGGCCTGTCCTGCCCTGCCCTGATTGGCGGCTGCTTCTTCGCGCCCTCTCTGTGATTGGCTGTGCTGTTGGCGAACGGTGTAGTTCACCAAAATATGGGCTTCTTGCTGACAGGTACCACTTCTGTGAGAAGTGTTTCAACGAAATCCAGGGCGAGAGCGTTTCCCTGGGAGACGACCCCTCCCAGCCTCAGACGTGAGTACCACCACACACCTGACTTCCTCTCCTAGTCACCAGACAACACCTCTCCCCTCTAAAACTGACATAGTTACTCTAGTAATGCTTGTCTAGATAAACAATCTTGCACATACATTTCCTGAGCTTGGAGTTATAAGGTTTTATCTGGTCCTGAGACATTGAGCATCAAAGATTTGATACACCAGCTGGCAAAACTGTTATGTACTTTCTATCTTTTTAAATATTTTACCCCAGCGGTTGTTTTCGGGGGAGAAAAATAACACCACACAAGCATAATGTAACTTTCAAAGATCATGAATATGTGGATAACACAGTTTTGGTTAATGAAAAAACATAAAAGTCAGATAGAACCTGTTATAATTCCAAGATCACAATTGGTCTGTGTTGTTTTGTGTGGTTTGATGTTTGTTTTGCTAGATGGTTTGCATTTGATTTGAAATGTGAAAGATAAATGTAAACAAAATAACTGAAGGATAATTTGAAAAATGACTTCCTCTCTGTTTTTGTTTGTGATGTTATCCCTCATCACATATTTTATTTCTTTCTGTATCTCCCATTTTGTCTAATAGTGACCATCTTTTATAGAAAAAGTCCTTCCTCTTAACGCTGAAGGGAGTGTATTTCGTTGATCTTGTGTCCCATTAAATTTCTTCTTCTCTTTTCTGACTCCAATTTTAAATTTCTTCTTCTCTTCTCTGACTCCTTTTTTAACTCTGCCAAAGTCTTAACCACTGCAATTACTTTTTTCTTTAAAAAAATGTCTTCCAAAGAATTCCATTGGTGCATTCTGAATTTCTGTTTTCCATTTTCTGAATTGGGGATCCCTGCTGTGTGTGATGCTGTGCGAAGCCAGCAGTCACACAGAGCCTGTGACACACTCAAAAGTTCATTTGTTGAGGTTGTGCTCACCACAGACAAACTGGATCAGTCCAAAGAAGGATGCATGAACATGTTTGGTCACAGTGGTTTGTCTTCTGATTTGTCTCGCAGGTCCATCAACAAAGACCAGTTCCAAAGGAAGAAGAACGACACGCTCGACCCTGAGTTGTACGTTCTTTAATTACCTCTTACTTTCATCTCTCTATCTATATCGTAAAATCTCTCTGAATGACCTATGAATGTATAATGTTGATTTGTACTACTATTTTTGGTTATTTTACTATGTTTAAATTATATTTTATCTTGCTTTTATGTAAATTCTCTTGGAAGATGCGAGCCATTTGAATTAGGAATATGGTGCTTGTAAATATTTTGAAGAAGTAATTATCAGCCATCTGCGAGCAAACTTATCGCTTCAAATGGCCATGAAAGATCAAGAGTCACAGATTTCTGTTTTGTCTATCATGGCTTTGTGCCTGTGTTGTTCAGCCACACTGAATCTCCTGCAGGGGAAAGCATTGAATATTTCCATCATGTGCGACACGTTGCCTTATTAACTCTGGGTTTTGCATCTGTCTCCTGTCCCCTCTCTCTCTCTCTCTCTCTCTGCTCAGGCTTGTGGAATGTATTGACTGCGGTCGTAAAATGCACCAGATCTGCGTCCTGCATAACGACACCATATGGCCGTCAGGGTGAGCCAGCTATCCTACACACTCTGTACATTCTGTTATATAACTGGGGGGGGGGGGGGGGTTCCTACACAGCACATATGGAAAGTTAATTTGGTCATTTCCGTTCCATCAGTGATATTTGCTGTTGTGCAGAATAATCTTCATCTGTAGAGTCATCATCTGGTAGTGTGGCCCAATTAGCAGCTATGCTACCCAGCTAACATCAACATACATCACGCTGAATACCAAAACCTTCTAGTGCAGTCTGGGGAAAGTATGGTATTTTGAAATGGAAAATGTGTAGGAGTCCTGATCATTACATCACAGCTGAATACGCCTGCCAGGATGGAGATAGCATACAACGCACATACACACACACACACACACACACACACACACACACACACACACACACACACACACACAAAGTAAAGTTAAATCCCACTTTCTGTGCGGTCTATTTGCAATTAAAAGACTTGAACGTTTTCAGAGCCATGATGGGCGTTCAAGGAAAGACAAACTAACATGGACGACTAAGTGTTCACTTGATTAAAGCCACTTAATCGCTGACACTGATGCTTACTGTGACAGACGTGTGAATCATGCAAATTAAAGCTTTTTACCATTTTTCTCCTCCCTGTCCACAGCTTCGTATGCGACAGCTGCCTTAAAAAGGCCAATAAGACGCGGAAAGAGAACAAATACGCGGCCAAAAGTAAGTGGACTAACGCTAAAAACTCATTCACTCAGTCTGTGTCTCGTGGCCCTGCTTTCCTCCTTTCCTTCATTCAGACTTTTCTCTGTGTTCTGATCCCTTCCTTTGTTTAATACCAACATTCCTGAAAGCCACAAACAAATGATGAATTGAGGGTTTAGTTTTGTTTTTTGGAAATATGCTTCAGTGTTTTGTAGAGGTGCTCACTGGAAGTTGGGGAGTTCAGACTTGAAGAGAAAGAAATCCGAGGCACTCCTCTCGTTATTTCTTAGTTAGTTTGTTTTTTTTAATATATTTTTATCAACAGTTTTGTCGACTGTCAGAAATAATTTTCTCCTTTTTTGATCTGCAGTCGTCTGGTTTAAGTCTTCTTGCCTGGAGTCACACAGCTGGACACGATGAGAGTAGAACTGAACACACATTTTGTCTGTTTTTCTCTCATGTTTCCGTAATCAACCATTCCTTCCATATCTACCCCACTCCCTCATTGAAAATATTAATAACCCCTGTCCTTTTAGTTCAGAAACCAGTCCTCACATTATAGTTTCCGCTGCCAGAGTCAGATGCAGCGAACTAGTTTGATTATACTTGCATATCGTAGGCGTTGCCTGTGCAAGTCAAAGGCCTAAGGCTCAACTGCTGCCTTCTGCACTCCTCTTTTTGTGCTGTGTCTGACTTTTGACATCCTGAGTTCTTTTTTTCCTCCGGTGATCGGCCATTCTGTCACAGAACAAGCTTTTTCCAAATGCGTTGCTCTTTAGATTTTCACTTTTTACTTGGAGATTTCCAAATCAAACTAGTCCCCAGTGAGTTTAATGAGTAGCTTGATCACAAGGATTGTGCTTTTGAGTGAGAAAGTGTAGGATTTAGGCTTCTACTGCTGTACTCGTGGGCTGAATATCAAAAATATAAAATTGCCAATACAAGGGAAATTAAAGAAATGTCCCTCAGCTCCTGTTGTCGCCTCTTATAACTGTTTATGTGAAGAGTTCAGAGCAGAGGGCTGGTGAGTTTACTAAATTGACCCTGTTTAAAGCGAGCGTGGCCAGGCATATTGATCGACAGAGACATCAGGGCAAACTGCTAGACTTTAAAAGATTGACAAAGTGCCTCAGGCAGCCAGACTCCTTAGTCTTTTCCAACAGTCTGGATTGGGCCAATTAGGGAATTTGTATGCCAGGTGCACAGACATATCAAAGACTAAGAAGTACTGGATACCTTAACTGTCACAAATCCATATTGGTGAATTTCTGTGCTGTGAATGAAGCCCAGTTTCTCATGTCCACAGTTTACCAGACTGTGATGGTCTTAATTTCACTTAATTTCGCCATTCTAACCTTCATTCCTCATTTGCTCTCTTCTTTCCATCTGTCTTTTGTCTCCTCTCTTATTTCTGTCTCTCTCCCTCTCTCTCTCTCCCCTGTCTTGTCCCTCGCAGGACTCCCTCAGACCAAGCTGGGGTCCTTCTTGGAGACGCGAGTGAACGACTACCTCAAGCGGCAGAGCCACCCCGACTCCGGTGACGTCACCATCCGCGTGGTCCACGTCTCCGACAAGGTGGTCGAGGTGAAGCCGGGCATGAAGTCCAGGTGAGGAGGGCAAAGTTCGCTGCTGCTGGGGATTTTGGGGGCCGGGGGATGTTTTTGACTGAAGGGTAGAGTGCTACTGAGAAGATTAAGGGTAATGACTTATGGGTTAAGTTTGACTTGAAGGATATTTTAATCCGCCAACTGGTGAAACTTGGTTTTTAACAGAGTTTGTAATTATTATAGCCACCTAATTATCATAATCCCCTAATTAGCAGTGCAGCAAAATACGTAAAAGTAAGTGATGCTGCTGAAAATAGACCTTCGGGGGCTATGGATGAAGTAAGTTCAAATCTGTGATAACCTACTGAGTCTAACCTGCATTCATTTGGACTGCATTGTGCTAACACACACTGAAGCTAACTGACCTTCCCTGTCATCCCTGGAGCTAACAAACGAAGATAAGAAGCTAGCTAGCCCACAGAATGATGAAATAGCAACAAATGGGCTTTTAAAAGTTTCTCTATTATCTACAGTAACTGTAGCCCAAAAAATTAATTGCACACATATCAGTGTCCAAAATTAATTTTTTGGCAGTTGAGCCAAAAAATGTATTTTGGACACTGATAGGTAAACTTAAAAAAGTACCTTCCAAGAAGAATTTGTACCGGCCAAAATGATTCATATACATTTTTCATAGAAATATGTCACCCTACCTATTTTCAGTGCTATTTCATGTACAGAATCAGATGCTGTGTTAACTTGCTTACTTGGATACAACAGATTAAGTTTAGAATTCATCTTGAAGTGCAACAATTTAAATTACTAGAGAGCATTTTCTGGTGTTATGTTATTTTCTGAAAAGTGTGGCAGTTGACCCTCACTGAGTTATCTGCCAAAGACAATTTTTTACCATTTGTATCTGCCGGGTGTTGATTTCGGACCCAGGCACCAATATCTTTCCTGATCCCTGGCTCTCTTCCCTGCAGGTTTGTGGACAGCGGAGAGATGTCGGAGTCCTTCCCATACAGGACGAAAGCCCTGTTTGCATTCGAGGACATCGACGGAGCAGACGTGTGTTTCTTCGGCATGCACGTCCAGGAGTACGGCTCCGACTGCCCGCCGCCCAATCAGAGGAGGGTGTACATCTCTTACCTGGACAGCGTGCACTTTTTCCAGCCTCGCCACCTACGCACTGGCGTCTACCACGAGATCCTGATAGGCTACCTGGAATACGTCAGGAGGCTGGGGTGAGAAACCACAAAATACAACTTTTAATACAGAAACAAGACTTGAAAATGTGTAACCTCAAATGAGCAGCTGAAAACAGATTATAGGATTCCACTAACTGAACACTTTAACCTATTGTAAAACAAACAATTAAATATGAGCCTATTATGCTATTATAGTGTGTTCATTAGGCACTTTGTGTGCCAGTGGAGGTACTAAAACAACCGCTACAGACCATTTGCAGTACTGGGAGTGACCTTGGAAATGAGCAGGCAAATGGAATAAGTGAATTTCAATTTCTTTCTTTTTACTAGCCTGAATGAATTGAATTAAATGCTGCTCTCCCTCTTCTCAGGTTTACAACAGGTCACATCTGGGCCTGTCCACCCAGCGAAGGGGATGATTACATCTTCCACTGCCACCCAATAGACCAGAAGATCCCCAAGCCAAAACGCCTGCAGGAGTGGTACAAGAAGATGCTGGACAAGGCTGTGGCCGAGCGCATTGTCCATGACTACAAGGTGAGATGTGTTTCTGTGTTGTTATTGTTTATACACTGTGAATTATTGCACGAGTCACTGCAGAGCTGGCTCTTAATTAACAAAACTCTCTGTCATGACTCATCCATAATCCTTAAAATCATCCATCTTCATATTCATCCTCATTCTGATCCTTTTGAGTTGCTTTTCTCTTTCATTCCCTATGCATTTTCGAGTTAATGCATATTCAGCCTACTCCCTTATGTAGTTTTCCCTTAATTGAGATGGTAGGAAAGCTGATAGGGACAAAAATAGGGGAGACAGAGATGTGAATGTTCTCCCAGCAGTGAGTCCAAGGCCTGCAGGGGTTTTCACCACATCATCTACAGCACGTGCGCTTGTAAACTCAGCTTTTCCTCCCCCGCTGTCCCTCAGGACATCTTCAAGCAGGCGACAGAGGACCGTCTGACCAGTGCCAAGGAGCTGCCATACTTTGAGGGCGACTTCTGGCCCAACGTGCTGGAGGAGAGCATCAAGGAGCTGGAGCAGGAGGAGGAGGAGAGGAAGAGGGAGGAGAACAGCACCTCCAACGAGAGCATAGATGTGAGTAGAATAGGTGATGAGTGAAAGGGGCCACGTGTGTATTCTGATCTGACACCCACAGAGTTTTGATGGGGATGTTTGAACGGGGCTGTGTGCAAGTTGTTCGCAGCATTGATGTGTTATAACGGCAGTGCAATGAATTGAAGTTGACGTTAAAACACCCACAGGCCACAAAAGGAGACAGCAAGAATGCCAAAAAGAAGAACAATAAAAAGACGAGCAAGAACAAGAGTAGCCTGAGCCGAGCCAATAAGAAGAAGCCAGGGATGCCCAACGTCTCCAACGACCTTTCCCAGAAGCTCTACGCCACCATGGAGAAACACAAAGAGGTACGAGTCCGGTTTGATTCTACCAAAAGCTGCCATCCCCTGTATTGGATTATATGGCACAGTTTTAAGATCATTAAGGTGAATTATGTCACCACATTTTTCATATTCACTCTATACATACAGATCATAGAAGTCCCACCATTTTACATGCTTGCTGCTCTGTTGTTGTAGATGTAAAGTAGCTTCTACAATGGCACCAAAAAAACTTTACAAAGTGCTTTACCAACAGCGGAATGATAATGAATAAAAGCCACTAGAATAAACAAGACAATGACAACAATATATTTTTTAAAAATGGGATCGAAGCACAAAAGAGGCAAAGTCAACAGGACTGAAGTACATACTGTTGACTGTGGTATATGTTGATAATAGGCCAGGTGATTCTACAGGAGGGCAGATGTAGTAATTTTATTTCGTCAATTATAGCGTTTTGTGACGGTGCTTATTGTGTCTCAAGTGTGTTGCTGCTGTGACAATTTATTTCCCACCGCAATAAATAGATTACACATCTGTGATTGTCCAAAACCAAATTATATAAAAGCCTGTCTGTACGAACACATGACTCCTCATCACAGACCGTACACAGACCACTTATGGAAACTTGACCCTGATCCCCTCCGCTCTCATCTCCAGGTCTTCTTTGTCATCCGTCTCATCGCCGGCCCCACCGCCAACTCGCTGCCCCCCATCACCGAGCCGGACCCCCTGATGGCCTGCGACCTGATGGACGGCCGCGACGCCTTCCTGACCCTGGCCAGGGACAAACACCTGGAGTTCAGCTCTCTGCGGAGGTCCAAGTGGAGCTCCATGTGTATGCTGGTGGAGCTGCACAACCAGAGCCAGGACCGCTTCGTCTACACCTGCAACGAGTGCAAACACCACGTGGAGACCCGCTTCCACTGCACCGTCTGCGAGGTGAGAATTGGGAGAGGGTGCCGTTTCTTGTTTTTCTTCCCCGCCAATTGACTGGAGATGAAAGAGCGGCAAGTAGCCTTTGCCCCTGAGAATATTTCAGCTTTTCTAGTCTGTCTTTCATCATCAGGTGGTGAAACTTAAAGGGAAAGAGGAATCCCACTTATTTTAAAAATTCACATTATGCTGTTCTTGTTGGCCTGGAAGAGTCTAGTCCGTATTTGTGAACATGACTCACTCAGACTAGAGTTGTCACGGCGGTGCCATTTTGACACCGGTGTTGTTTCCCTCCTCAACACCGGCCATACCGGTTATACCGCCTGTCGCCACTAGGGGGTCTAAGCGCTATCAAAGTCAGCGTCACTAAAGGAAGGAAACGGAGGACAAACCCCTACAATGAAAGTGAAACTTAAAATTCCTCTCCAAACTGTATTGACGGCATTTGTAAACGTAACAGTTTTTAATCAGAGATTTATAACACTGCTCAACACTCAGAGAGTTAATGTGAGTGCAGTGCAGATTCTGGCATATTGCCCTTCTTTAGGCTCCCATTGGATTGTACTGGACACATTACTGTCACTAGGTAAGGACAAATAATGAATCCTATTCATCCTAATCTGTCACAGTAGTGATCAGATATTAATGATCAGTATGTTTTTAGTATGTCCATGTATCATTTAGTAGCCTAACTTGAACATGGAAGCTCTGAATATGTGCTTTTATTTTACAAAATACAAAATAACAGTATTCCCAGTGTGGGGCTAATAACACCGGTGTGGACTCCTAGACCGTATGCCACTGGTAACACCGCCCACCGCGACAACCCTAACTCAGACAGAAGAGAAATAACATTCTAATCTGTAATGTCATGCTGATTTGCAGCTTGGAGACTGTCCATTGACAGTGAGTGTTTACTTGCACATTAATATTCTGAATATCGGCCTATAAACTGAATATTTATGTGTGTGTTCTGTTAATGCACTGAATGAACAGTAGTGTCATTTTGTGGACTCATATGTGACTATACTTTTACCTCCACATGAGCTTTGTACTGTAGCAGTGTTAATAGTTCTGACCCAGAAACTCATCCTAGGTGCAGTCACAAACTTTTTCAGTCTTTTCCTACTCAATAGAGCATCCATGTGACATGGAAAAGTTTAGGCGGTGGGGATGCAGTTTTCCATTTGGTTTCTGGCCATCTGAGAGAGCAACTGTGAATTTTAATACAATGAATGTTGTGGATAACATTTATTTACAACATTCTTGGGAATAACATTTGAACAGAAATTCCATATTTTTAAAGGAATAAATGACATACCGTATTTCAAAGCATAAATTCAGTGGTATTACCCTTTTTAAAAGTGGCTGCTGAATAGATTAAGTGAGAGGTTTTTATTGAAGACAGACAAAAGAATTGGAGTGATGGTAGCCTACTGGTTTAAGCATTGTGCTTGTGACTGGAAGGCCACTCCCACATAGGAGTTTGGAAAATCTGGACAAGGGGAGAGACAAAGATATGCTCTCCTCTCCCTCAACCACTACCATCATGGTGCAGTTGCTCTAAGTACTTAACCCTCAACTTGTCTTGGATGTCTTAGATTAAATTGATTTGTTGCATTTTAGTTTTAACAGGAAAGTTTTATTGAATACCATGAACTACTCATATTTATTTTCCCCTTTCCTCCTTTTCTCTCCTCTCCCAGGACTATGACTTGTGCATCACCTGCTACAACACTAAGGGCCACGAGCACAAGATGGAGAAGCTGGGGCTTGGTTTAGACGACGAGAGCAACAACCAGGCAGCAGCAGCCACCCAGAGCCCCGGAGACTCCCGCCGCCTCAGCATCCAGCGCTGCATCCAGTCGCTGGTCCACGCCTGCCAGTGCCGCAACGCCAACTGCTCCCTCCCATCCTGCCAGAAGATGAAGCGCGTTGTTCAGCACACAAAAGGCTGCAAGCGCAAGACCAACGGTGGCTGTCCCATCTGCAAGCAGCTCATCGCTCTGTGCTGCTACCACGCCAAGCACTGTCAGGAGAACAAGTGTCCCGTCCCGTTCTGCCTGAACATCAAGCACAAGCTCCGGCAGCAGCAGCTGCAGCATAGGCTCCAGCAGGCCCAGATGTTGAGAAGGAGGATGGCCAGCATGCAGAGGGTGGGGCAGCCGGCCGGAGGGCCGCCGGGGGGACCTGTCGGAGGTCTTCCATCACCGGGGAACAACGGTACCACGGCACCCAGTACCCCCACATCTGGTGGCACCCAGCCCCCGACACCCCAGACCCCGACTCAGACCATGCCCCCAGGTCCCCAGCAGGGAATGGGCCCTGGGCCTGGAGGCCAGCAGCAACAGCAGCCAGGTGGGATGCCTCCACAAAGTGGCATGCCTCCTCAGCACCACATCCACCACCAGTTCCAGCAGATGCCGGGTGGAGGAGGTGGGGCGGGGGGGATAATGAGCTCTCCCCAACATCAGCAGCAGATGCTTCCTCAGGTCCAGCAGCAACAGCAAAGTGGAGGAGGCGCCACCCCTCAACAGCTCCAGCAGCACCCCAACAATCTGCCTCCATATGCCACCAGACCCCCCGGCTCCTCCCCAATCCACCAGTCCCAGGGCAAACCAGGCCTGGGCCCCGCGACACCTCCCCAGCAGCAGCCCGGTGGCAGCGTCATGGCTGGAGGTGGTGGGGGCCAGCAGCCTCCCAACCAGGGCCCGGGCCAGCCTCCCCTGCCACAACAGCAACAGCAGCCCCCGTCCGGCCCTCCTCCCGCAGCCGTAGAAATAGCCATGAAGATCCAGCAGGTAGCTGACGCTCAGAGGAAGATGGCCCTGCAGAGACAAGCGGCCCAGGCGGCTGCAGGCATGATGCCCCCTCACCCCCACCACCAACAGGCTCAAGGCCAACAGATGGGCATGGGCCACCCAGGGGCGGTGGGGATGGTCGGGGCCCAGGGCATGCCACCTCAGGCCCAAGCAGCAGCAGCAGCAGCTGCCAGGGCGCACATGGAGCAACAGCAACAACAAGGAGCTCCACCAGGGATGATGGTTGGGGCTGGAGGACCCATGCAGCAGCCTCCTCAGCAGGGTAACCTGCCCCAGGGCCAGCTCCCTCCTCAGGTCCAGCTTCAACAGCAGAGGATGGGTGCTCCGCTCCAGAACCCTCAACAGCAGCAGCAGCAGTGGGCCGGCCAGGGGATGCCGCCCCAGCAGAGGCAGGCTATGATGAGCCAGATGGGGCATCCGGGCATGGTGGCAGCTCAGCAACAGCAGCAACAAATGCAACAGCAGCAGCAACAGCAACAGCAAGCTCAGGGCCACGCTGCCTTGATGAACATGGTACAACAGCAGCAGCAGCAGCAAGGTGCTGGTGGTGGGGTACCAGGTGGGGCTGTTCCTGGAGCCGCTGGTGTCCCAGGGGCTGGTGTAGGTGGGAACCTCCCCCAGGCAGCGCTCCAGGAGCTGCTACGGACGCTCCGCTCACCTAGCTCGCCACTCCAGCAGCAGCAAGTCCTCAACATCCTGCGCTCCAACCCCCAGCTCATGGCTGCTTTCATTAAGCAGAGGGCCTCCAAGTACAAGGGGGCGCAGGGACCCCCTGGTGGACCAGGCGGTGTTCCGGGAGGTCCCGGCCCCGTGGGGGTTCCTGTTGGTAATGTCATGGCCGGTGGGGGTCCACAGGTGAACGTGAACGCTGCAGGTGCCGGCCAGCCGGGAATGCACATGGGGGGTCAGGGAGGGGTGAATGTCAACATGGCCTCCATGGCCCAGCTACAGCAAGTACAGCAGCAGCAACAGTTGCAGCAGCAACAGCAGCAGCAACAGCAGCAGCAGCAGCAGCAGCAGCGGCCAATGCTGACCGGTTTACAACAGCAGCAAGTGGCAGCTCTGCAGCAACAGCAACAGGGAGGAGGAAGAGGGATGCAGGGTCAGGGGCCGCAGATGGCAAATCTCAACAATCCCCAGTTTAGAGAGCTGCTTATGAGACGGCACCTCCAGCAACAGCAGCAGCAGCAGCAGCAACAGCAGCAGCAGCAACAACAACAACAACAACAACAAATGGGAGTCAACCATGGCCAGTTCCAGCAGCCTCAGCCACCCCAGGGCCAGGGCTACATGGGCCAGCCCGGAATGCAGCCTCCCCAGGCGGGGCAGGGCCCGCCAGGAGGTCCCCCTCTCGGCCCTCAGCAGCCCGGCGGTCCCCCAGGGCAGCAGGGGCAAGGCTACCCAGGGACGGTGGCCCAGCAGCAGGCCGCAGCTGTGCTCCAGCAGAGGCTGCAGCACCAGCACCATCTCCAAATGCAGCAGCAGCAGCAGCAGCAGCAGCAGCAGAACGCCATGGCCGGGCTACCGGGGGGCGATGGAGGGCCAGGTGGAGGGGGTATAGGAGGTCCCCAGCAGCCACCTCAGGGCCCTCAGCCCCCCCAGGGTGGCCCCCAGCCTCAATCCTCCCAGGCGCTGCTTCACCAGGTCATCCACCAGAGGCTGCTCCAGCAGCAGCAACAGCATCTGGGCACCGGGGGATCGCCGGCCCAGCACAGCAACCCCATGAGCCCCCAGCAGCCGCAGCAGATGGCCCAGTCCCCGCACCCGCACCTGCAGGGCCAGACGCTGCCCACCTCCCTGGCCAATCAGGTGCGCTCCCCGCAGCCCTCACCCAGACCCCAGTCCCAGCCCCCGCATTCCAGCCCGTCCCCGCGCATGCAGCCCCAGCCCTCTCCGCATCACATCTCCCCACAGACGCAGACGGGTTCCCCGCACCCCGGCCACCTGAACCAGCACCACCCTGGCATGGTGGTCCCCCCGCAGCAGCAGCAGCAGTCGACGGCCCAGCAGCAGCAACAGAACTCTATGGAGCAGTTCGGGTCGGATCAGAGCGCCATGCTGTCCCAGCTGAGCGGGATGGCCGGCCTCCACGGCCCCGGGGGCAACAGCCAAGACCCGCTGGGCCAGAACATGAATCACAACACCTTAGACATCATGTAGGAGTTCTACTTAATGTGTCAAGTTGAGCCGAAATGCTCTGTGATTCTTCGCAGAAACTGCACTCACCCAGGACAGTGTTATTGTTATTATTACTTAGCCTTTCTTTTTTATACTATTATTAAATGTTATTTAAAATGTTTTCAATAAAGATGCATTGAACTGAACTTCCTATGGGAGATGTAACAATAAATCAACCAGTCGATAAATAAATTAGAATAAATGAATTGTAAGTTATTGCTGTTAATATATTTTTTTGCCAATTGTGTACAAAGAGGGGGATGGTTTCTCTGCCCCCCCTTAGAGAATACAAGACAGGTGATATTTTTTGGGGGAAATGGGAGTATTTGCCTTTTTTAAGAAATGTTTTTAAGATTTTAAAAGTGGTGAAGAATTAAAGAGGAAACGATTTAATGCAAAGGACTTTTTTATCGTTTTTGTTTTCCATCATTCAGTCTGTCTTATCAGTTTTTGCAGAGTGATGTGGATTATTATTATTAATGTTATTATTGTAAATCCAAACATGATGCATATCTTCCTTTTTTTGAAATGTTTGGGTTTGCTTTATTTATTTTTGTTTTCAATGGGTTCTTTTTTTTTGTCTTTTTTTTTTTTTTGGTTGGTATGTACCCTGAGACTGCTACAATTCGTATAGAAATATATTTTTGTTATTGACTGTTGAAATTTGGGGGGTAGTGGATATTTCATTTCACTTATGATGTCTTTAGTTGGGTCTGTCCAGTTGGGAATAATTAAATGTCAGTGTTTTTGCAGTGGCTGAGGGTCTGCTGCGAGTTTCAGTTGCTGAACGGACATTTTGCGACGCCCCGGCCAGCTACTGTATGGGACATCTGTCATGCTGGAAGGGACTTCCCTCGCAAAACACGCAAGCCCTCTCCCTCGAATGTGTGTGCACTCCTTCCTTTAAAGACAATTAATATTGAGCAGTGGAGGCTTGGGGATGGGGGGGGGGGGGGGGGTGCATACCTGTGTGCCTGTAACATTTCGAGTACATGGGGGGTGTGGGATGTGAAAAAACTGGGGGGCGATCCACCAGTGTTTTTAGGATTCTACTGTTTGGAGGAAATGGAGGAAATTTGATCCAAATGGACTGTGTTGCACAGAACTGAGGGGGGAAAGGGAGAGACGTGACCACGAGTCTCTCCGTCTCTTTCTGCCTCATCCCCTTTGCTGCTTCCCTCGGACTTAAGCCCCGCCCCCACCCAACCCCCCTGCCCCAGAGCAGAGGTCCAAACGCGCTGGTCCTCTTCACCCCCCCCCCCCCCCTCTCCCCATCCCCCCAAACTCCATCCTCTCAATTTATCTTTCTGCTAAGAACTTTGGGAGTTTAATTTAATATTTTTTACTGTACAAAGGAAACACAAACTGTGGACTCAAATACTGTTTTTATAATAAAATGAAAATTACCAATAGTGACGTGTCCTGGATGTGGTTTCCCTCTTTTTCTGTGCTTCTAGGTTCATCTCTTAACAAATGAAGTTGAGGTAGTTGGAGGATACAAGACAATATGAGTTTCATTCCAAAATGTGACACCTATCCTGACAAAATGATTGCTGGCATGAAAGTAAAGCTTACCATTGAATATTACAAACTTTGCTGGCCATTTTGTGCCGGTTACAAAGTGGTAACATTTTAGAGGATGTAGTCATCTGTTTATCCTTCCAGGATAAATTAAATATCTACTGGAAGTTTGTATTTTGAGCCTGTCAGGGCAGCAGCACACACAACAAAATTCTATAATGTAGCTAATAAAACATAAAAACACCATATTTGCCCACAGTGCCTACTATATATTCTTCACAGACCACACAAAGTTCTCAGCCAGACCCCGGTACTCCTCCTCATTCCCCCCTCTGATCCCATAATCGCAGTTCTATGGCACCTATAGGTGTCATGACTTGGGAGTTGTATCTCAAGTCAGAGGTGTGGAGGCTGAACAGTGCAGTGACCCTGGGGAGCCTCCATGCTGTCACACATCCCTGGACGTCCTGAACTTAACATGATCTAACTGGACTCGATCGACGTGATCAATATGGCAAAGCCTCCATCTTCTCTAGCGTTGCTTTATGAGCATAAGTGGAAAGTAACTAAGCACATTTATACTGTACTTCAGTACAATTTTGAGGTACTGGCACTTTACTAATTGCTAAGTACGATGCCTTTCCTCTCTTTCACAGGTATGGCTCTTGTTGAATACCAGGTTTTAAAAAAAAATGGCACTTGAACGCCTCATTCGCTGATTCATGTCGTCTAAACAGTGTTTCTAGATAGTGTCTACCCCACACACCCTGATGCTCCACTTGCACTTCTGTGTAATTTAATAGATATACAGAGCCTGTGAATCATAGCCCCTATTAACTTGCACTTGATAGGTGGAGACAGTCACAGTGATTTGTCTTTGCTGAGAGCACCGCACCCTCTAGTGGTGATGCATATGTTCAGTATCAAGGCAGTGATGATGGATGATGATAGCTTCTTACATCAGGTCTGTCACTGCTGCTGTAGCTATGGTTACAAAGAAAGTGTTCATGCTCAACAGATATATCATTCATAAAGTACTGAAAGGCTATAGATGTTAATACAAGAGACACTTCCACTGCTTCAACAGACTGATGAAATCTACAGAAGAAATGCCTTTTTGAGTTATGATTTCTACACTTTCTCCTCTACCTGAGATAGGAACTATTTTCATCTGCATGAATCTCTCATGTTAATGACATGTAGAAATAGGTTCCAGGAGGCAGCGATTTTAGTACATATTTATTGTAAATGCAGTCAAAATAAAAAGCCATTTTTAGAGAAGAAGACACATTTGACAATTCATCTTGGTCAGAGAAAGACTCATTCGGACACGTGACATAAGTTAATTTAGCTTATACATGTGACATGCAATAAATAATAGCTCACTACTGTTTGACCTAATGTACGCTCTGCTTCCGTTTGTACATTACCCTACACAGCATTATAGTGGTGGTGTAAACTGATATCTCCTCTTTTGAAAATGCACAAAGGCTAGCGAGAAGAGTGGACTATCAATTGGTAATACAAAAATAGAACCAGGTAGCATTTCATACTTGAAAAGTAAAAGGACAGACAGACAGCAAACACAACAGCGTACTTTTTATGCGTCCGTTTCTCCTTGAAATACAGAACTTCTGTTGCCGCGGCGGAGCATTAATTCTCTCCTTTGTGACGGAAATAAACCTCTCCGGTACAAACGCGGGACAGCGGTTTGTGCGTGTGTGGCACAGACTTGACGGGGCATGCGGTAAGCACTGTGTGAAGGCTGGAAAAGAGGGCGATCTTTACAAAAACCGTGTTCGTAAGAAAGAGGAGCGACTGAAACGAGCCCCCGGTAACAGAATTTGAGTGTGAGAACAAGGTTGTTTTTTTTTCCTGGAAAGCACAGAGGATGGCTGGAAAAGTAGCTGCATGGAAGTAGTAATGTGGACTAGAACTTTCAGACTCAGCTGTCTCACTATCTCTCTCTCTCTCTTACCACTGACATCAATATTGTCCACTGGATTACAATGGAGCAAATGTGATTTAAGCAGGCTTTTGGGTAACTGTGACTCCCTCTCACCCGTCCTAGAAAATGAGCCACAATGATAAAATTACCACTCACTTTTTCAAAGGCAAATGTCTTCACTGAACTCAGTAGGAAATGAGTATAGCTTTGTAAACATGTGAAATTATCTTACAGTTACATATACGGCTATTTACATGTACAAAATGAGTGGCAAGTCTAATTATGGGTATCTTTTTCTCTCATCCTCCCTATTCACTCTCTCTCTCTCTCTCTCTCTCTCATTCAAAAGCCCTTAAAGAAGCCTTCAGCCACCATGGCTTCTTTAAAAGTCACGGTCAGAGAGTTGATAGTCACGTCTGTCACAATCACCTTCCCAGGAGTCTCTGCTGCCGCGCGGTGCGTCGTCGTGGTAACGCACTGATTGTCGCCTCTCATCCCCTCCTTCCTTGCCTCCGCGAAACCATCACCTGCCGTCTTGCTGGTCCCCTGGATGCTCACTATCACTGAGGTTATGTTATTTTTCCTGCTCTCTAACCTGGGATTCAAACCGCCTGCCCCTAACTCCGCGCCCGTATTGCTGCCCGAATCGAACACGTTGCCCGTGGTAACAATGTCTTTCGGTCCCGCCTCCGGCAGGGAAGCACAGTCCTCTGATTGGTCACGCGTAGACGTGTGGTTCTGTCTCGTTTCAGAAGTCTCTCTGTCAGTCACGACCGCTTGCCCTGTTTCCGCGTCCGACGTCCCGCCTGCCGCTGTCCGTGTGGCGTCCGTCTTTTCCTCCATCTCCTCCTGCATTTTCTCCTCCATCTTCTCCTCCATCTTCTCCTCCATCTTCTCCTCCGACTTCTCCTCCGACTTCTCCTCTGACTTCTCCTCCGACTTCTCCTCTGACTTCTCCTCTGACTTCTCCTCTGACTTCTCCTCCATCTTCTCCTGCATCTTCTCCTCCATCTTCTCCTCCGTCTCCAAATCCTCTCGCTCCAGGACAGGAGGGGAGCTGCACTCTGACGGGCCTGAGAGAGAGAGAGAGAGAGAGAGAGAGAGATAGAGAGAGAGAGGATTTACATCATGACAGTAAGTTTTGGAGGGACAGCACTTTAGGTAGCCTACACTCACCAGTACGAATAATAACAATGAATTTCTGAATGCAACATTATGCAGCTACTTCAGACGTGACCAACCGACCGTATAGGCTGTCTTCGCGTCTGTCCTCGGTGGTGCATTCGGACTCCTGCTTCTCCTCTTCTTCTGTGGTGCCGGCCCAGTCCTGCTCCATGGGTTGCTCCTCCTCCGCCTTCCTGTGCAGCCTCGGTTTGTGGGACGTCCCGTCCGGCGGCCCCCGCTTGGACGGCCTATGCTTGCTCTTCCGCCGCGCCAGGCGCCGGTACACGCTGCCCCGCTCGCCCTGGTCCACGTCTGTGCTCATGGAGCGGGTGAGGGAGAGGCGCAGCCGGGGCGGGGCCTTCTCCGGGACCTTGTGCGCGCTGCGGAGGTCCATGGCAAAGATGTTCTAGGGGCAGAGGTGAGAGAGAGAGAGGCAGGGACACAGAAAGAGAGATTAAGGTCATTATCACGTTAAAGTGCTACATGTAGCATTTGAACATCAATAAATCATTACGGCGTTCATTTTGAGACATTAGCATAATTACCGTAAACAGACAAAACCATCGGGGAGAAGATTGGCAGCCTGTACCCGCCTCTAAACTGCGTTTTACATTGTGCGTTACTGTGTTGGATTTTGCGGGGGAGACTTCAGAACAGAAAGCAACAAGGAAATTTATGGGAAACGTGGTATTAAAGGAACAACCTGAGAGTGGAGGGTGGAAACTGTTATATATGATGTAATTTACTTTTTGGGTGTAATCACTTTCCCTCAACCTGCCTCGTCTGCTACTGCTTCAGTTAGTGATTTCCTACATTTCCCAGAATGCCTTTCGACACCCCCCACAGAGCAAGTGTGAACTTGTTGCATTCAGTGCATGTAGGTGGATAAGAGATAGCATAGTAACAGCAAGATAACAAGAGTTTTTCCAGTCAAGAAAAAGTGAGTCTCGCCACTTACTCAAAATGCAACATGTCTTGTGGCTGCATTGCATTCTGGTCTATTGAGGCTACTGTCAGTGGAGAAACTGGTCTCTCTGCCTCTTCTACGATGGATTTCTCCCTGTATGATGACAACGGTGAGTCTAGAAAGAAGCTCTTGCTCTTTTATTCTGAACAACTGACACCAAAACCTGTACACTGTTGATGTTTTAGATAGCTGAATATTTTTCTATCAAACTCCATTGTAGCTGCACTAGAAATGTCTCGATGTGACGTCACATCATCTACATTTGGCCAGTTATCCACAGGAATAACAAAAAATGTGTTTTAGGGTGGATTTTTTCCTTTAATTCTGGGAAACACTAGCACCAACAAAACCACTGGCATGAGATAGAGGCTACCAATCATCTTAACCATGGTCTCATTTGTTTATGGTAATTATACCAAAGCATCATCATTTTACACATAGCACCTTTAAGAGCACATGTGTATCAACATCCCTCCAAAATCCCCCAGTTATTTAGAGTTGCTGCTGTGTAGCTAATAGCTAGGCTAGTAATCAATGACAACCAATGACAACACCTGGAGAGAGGTGAAGCTGCCCTTTCCAGGTCAGTTCTGCCACTTCCCCGCTAACAGCCGGGAAGCTGAACCCTACAACTCCTCATAACCAGGAGCGTGAGACAAAGGAGAGAGGTAAGCGTCGTTACCCGCAACACGAGCCTCCTGGGTCTGAGACCTTTCCTGCGGTAGGCCAGGGCCCGGTCCTTCTCCTCCCTGAGAGAGAGAGGTGGAGAGAGAGAGAGAGGGGAGGGGGGGAACAGATGGACGAAGAAAGTGATGGAGAGGCAGAAACAGATTGGGAGAGATTTAAAAAAAAACATGAAAAAAAAACAACAACAACAAAAAAGTACTCTGCAAACAATAGCATCGCTACCAAAAGCCTTCCATGACTACGCACTTCTCTTCGTAGGCCAGGACCAGGCGCGGGTCCAGGATATGGTCCTCCGGTTCCCAAGTGCTGTACCTGCCAATGACAAACACACACACACTGAGATTCAAATTATCTATCTATCTACCTATCTACCTATCTATCTATCTATCTATCTATCTACCTCCTCATGGCACGGTTCTCAGATATAAATACAGATTATGATAATTGAATCCTGGAATCCATGGCATTAGGTCATTGAATGATGACCTCAGGATTACTCACTTTGGGGGCCATCCCTGCCATTTCAGTAGATACTCCACATTACCCTGAGGAGAGAGAGAGAGAGAGAGAGAGAGGCTTTAGAGATGCAGCAGGGAGTCCGAAAGCAATACAGAAGCAAGTCACTGTGTGTGTATGAGAGAGAAAGAGAAAGAGAGAGAGAGAGAGAGAGAGAGAGAGAGAGAGAGTGAGAGTGTGTGTGTGTTTGCCAAACAGAAAAAGGACGACTGTCACTTTAAAGTGTGGACGGGGTGGGAGGCGGGGGAGTGGGGGGGTCATGGGCATTTCTCCTCCTTTTCAAATGGTGTTTCTGAGGGATGACGTCAATGACAGCGGGGCTGGGTGGCCTCCAAACAGCTTCTCTCCCATTGTGGTGACGTGACCGCACATGGCTATATGGGCTAGTTTTTAATAATGCACGGGCACTTTCTAGAACATTACACCGGCGGAGATAGGTGGGGCCACGGCTTCCATGTAAACAACGTGGTGTTGCGCAACGCACAAGCCTCACCTCCCACCCACTCCGAAACAATTATTACAGTCATCCCTCATGAAGAAATCACTATAATATTCCAGCGGGGCTTCGCAGCGTGTCTTCAGTACGCAGTAGTGAGTTTATAATGAGCGTATCGTCTATCTGTTACTGGAATACTCCTTATAATATTCCTATTGGGATTCGTAGTTTTACTGTAATATCTGTGTAGTACCCGTCTTAACTTTATAATAGGATATATTTATAATATAATTACTGTAATTATTTATTTTAATAGGGATGTGCTGCAGGTGATTTTTGCACTTTTTATATATTTTACAATATGCACGCCTTATACAGAATATAGAATATATATGCGTATATAGGCATTTCTAGCAAACAGCATGCGTTAAGTGCATGCCGACTGTAATACAACCTATACAACAACATTGTATAGTGTATTCTATTTGTTTGAGCAGTTCATATATACCACTATAAATCAATGGATCACCATCACGCAGCAGTGAGTGACATTACGCAGCAGTTTCACCCAGATACACACCCGTCCTCCGCTGTTCCCCCCTCGCTGGCGTAACCTACAAATAAACTGCGTAGCTCCCAGCGCACCGGCTGCGCGGTGTGCAGATGGTCGTATACCCGCTTTCAGGATACACACCCCCTTTACATTTTACTACAGCAGCGTAGGCTCCTTCAAAACAGAGCTGCGCGGAGGAATTGCGTGCGTTCAAGCGGCACGAAACGAGCTGCATCTCAGCCGTCGTCAGGAGAGGATGCGTCTCAGCGTGCGAAACAATGTCAAAGTTTTGCGCAGTTAAAGATAATAATAGATGGGGCTCATCATCCTCTTTTGCGTAAACTACAGGGAAACTGCGTAGCCTACTTTAGTTGTGCATGGAGATAGGGGATGGCGAGCTAACACTGAGCATACTGTGAGACTGGATTAGGAAAACATCAGCGATAACAAGTTATGTAAGTTACATGAAGTGTGTTATTAGATGTCTTTCTTACCTTTCTAACTCTCTTCTTTGTTATTGACTCAACTGCAAACACTTGGTCTCCTATTGATGACAGCTCCATTGCTGCGCTGCTCCACACGCTCAAAACAGGTCGCAACTGGGTCTCTGCTGTTTTTGTTGTAGTGCTGGAATAAAAAATAAAAAGGGAAACAGCCTCAAACTGTCGCTCCAGCCGCTCCAGCGGGCTCGCCTCCCGGGTTAAACTCCTGCTCTGTCCGCGGTGTCTCGGAGCTTCTCTGACTGACTCAAACTCCTGCGGGCTGCTGCTCCGCTCGCGCTGCCTGCCTGCCTCTCTGAGTTTTTAAAATCTGCGACACATCAACACTGGGTAGCGCGTGCTTTAACTCGGGCGCGCCCCCTTTCCATTGCGTAGCGCCGAGCCCCCAAGGAGCGTGCCCGTACCCACGAGGCCGCGCACGCAAATTAGAGCAGAGTGCAGAAGAGGGACAGAGCGGGAGGCGCGGAGGGAGGAGGCGGGGGTCAAAACAAGAAGGTTATTGTGAAACGAAGTTTTTGGGAAAAACACCGTGATGTTTTGACATGCCAGTTACTTAACCAGCATGTACCATTAAGAAGCATACCTTTAATATACTGGTTATTACAAATGTGTAGTGGAAGGTAAAACTCAGTTTGCCCACCTTTTTATTTGTGGAATATAATATATATAAGTGTATCCACCTTTTTAGTTTGGGGAATAGACAGGTTTATCCACCTGTTTAGTTTGGGTTATAAACAGGTTATCCACCTTTTTAGGCAGTTATGCATCTTAATGATATAAATTGTTAGTATTGGACAACATAACAGTAAGTAGTATCAAACTGAAACTGAAAATTGTATGAGGACAAGGGCTTTTAAAGGAAAAGCACAACTTGTTTTCTTTCCTGAAAATATGATTGATGTTGTTCATACTCGTGGTTGTTTACCTCGTGGTGATCACTGAATGTAGGTCATATTTTACCCACCTTTTTATTCACCACTTTAGGCTATCACTGATTACAGCAGCCTGGTGTGATATCTGTTCGTTCCAAGTGAAATACAGCCATATCATGGTTTGCAAAGTTAAACCAAACAGCAGCCTGAGCATGAAACAGACTGCTGGCTATTTTTATGTAACAGTTGAAAAAGCCAGGAAAGATCACAATCTGCATTGGAAATGAAAGCCTTGCTCTGCTTTCTGGTGGGAATGCCCACACCTCCAGCTGTGCACACAATCTGATCCAAACAAGGAACTCCAGCTGAACAGCGAAAGTCTTCACTTTACATGCTGAATGCTAAACAAGAAGCGATATCTGCAGAGGGGGGGACTTGAAAGGAGGTTGAATGGATATCTTGACCACAAAAAAGCTCCTTGATGATAATGAATGCTGGTATTTTACATTTATTTTAATTCTACATTTATTTTTGATAGAAGTCTGCATCTTACAATCCAAACCCTAGAACTGTGTTGGTGTAATCACAGGCACTGATCCATGGTGATCAAACACACACACACACACACACACACACACACACACCAAGGGTAGGATAACTTTATACCTGTGCTACAGTAGCTACTCTTCCAACAAGAGCCCCCAGGGTGGAACAGCTAGTTGACATAATGATCCAACTACTGTGGAAAAAGGGCCGTGAGCCAGATTCCTATTATCTTCCATTGAAGCTCGCCCATATCAGTTTACTTATATGCACCAAAACTCTCTACCTCCACACCCACAACCTCCAACTCTCTCTCTCTCTCACACACACACACACACACACACACACACACACTCTATACATGCACGCACGCAATCCCTCCACACGGACTATGGACTGCTCTCTGCACCTGGAACACTTGCATCACTTATGGGCACCGGGTGTCATGGTAACCGTTTCTACGGCGACCGTTGAAAAGCTGGATGATGATAGAGAGGAAGGGGAGTGTTGATAACCAGGTCAGGGTTGAACCAGTGACTGGTGCCTGCCGACCCTACTGCAACCTTTGACCTTTTGATCGGCGGAGGGATCCCTATAATATTCCTTTGATATTCCTATAGTGGCCTATAGTGCGCCTGTGCACTCAAGTCAATAGTGAGTTTATAGTGCTAGTTTATAGTGCTTATAGAGCATAATGATGTTTATAATACTCCTATAATATTCCTATAGGGCCTGTGGTGTTCAATAGTGAACTTATTGTGATTTTATCTCCTATAGTGTCGCTATAATACTCCTATAATATTCCTATAGTGGCCTATAGTGTCTCTGTGGTACTCAGTAGTGAGTTTATAGTGATCGTATCATGCACTGTAGTCCTTATAATGGTCTTATAATATTCCTATAGGAACTCATCTTATGTATGTGGTACTCAATAGTGACCTTGTGTGCATTATGGTGTGTTTACCTCCTATGGTAACGCTATAATACTCCTATAATATTCCTATAGGGACTGCGGTATTTGTGTAGTATCCTTCTAAAATGTAATAGGGGATTAACACAGTGCTTTTCGACAAGGGGAGGTTATCGCTGCAATTGAGAAAAGAAAAGAGAGTCGACAATCACATGACTGTTATCTGCCCAGATACTAGTAGCTACTATAGCCGAGTTGAGAGCCGAGGATGGAGCAGCAAACAACGCGGAAGGACAGATCACACCGTTCATTCCCACCCACATGTTATGACTCATGTATGACTCACAAACGTGCCAGTAAGAAGGGGATCAGATCACAGCTCCCTCTCTGGAATATCAACAAAAACCACTAGGGCGGCTGAAGCCTTATACCGGGAATCCAGGCTGTTTTTTTTTATGTCTTTTCCTGTGGGGCTTGCACTTCATTTAGCTTACCGGGGAACAGAGGCTGCACTTCTGGGAATCAGGCAGCGGTTCCGCCATTCCTCCAGGCTGCAACAGTTTTAAACTGCTGTGAAACCAAATGCTGTAGAGCACTAACTTTGTGTGACTTTGTGAATCTTAGCCTAGGGCTAAAATGACATTTCCGATCACTATTAAGTTTCTTCAGGTAATATTTCATGAAACGTTAACAGTTATCATGGCCCGCAATAATCCTTTAATTGGGGTGAAACAAAACTGACCAGATTTAAATGCATCATAAACTATGTTGTTAATCTGTTTTGATACCATTTCGAAAATCGGACAGTCCTATTTTCATAATAAAGCATGACTCACCAATGACATAATGTAACAATTATATATGACTATACTTTACTATATAATTTCATCAAATTGTATTAGCGGGAAAGGCTTCTATTTAATTGCTCTCATTACATAAAAAAAACAACAGAAAAAAAATGCCCGAGTTTCAAGTTGACAAACACAAAAGGCTAAAAACACCAAAAACAAGGCAAAAAAAAGAAAGAAAAAAAAGGAAAAAAGACTTGGATCAACCTTTTTCTCCTTCCTATGCCCATGAAGGTGAAGATAATAACCATGACCAGTTAAATTAAGATTTATTATCATTTATCAATATTAAAATTGAAATCCTCAAACTTACACGAGGGAAACAAAACAATCGACATTTATTTGCACTTCTTATATACAATTGAGAAAAGCTAACAAAATATTTTGCCGTTTCCTTCAACAGCAACAGACTGACAGCAGCAAGACAGCTCAACGAATGTAAAATGCTTGGCTACCGGTTAAAGCCAAATATCCTAGTCTTAGTCGAGATGATGAAAATGATCATTACCATATATTGACATATTCTCTTACATATGCATCTTTTTTATGTTTTTCTTTTTTAAAATACATATTTATTTCTTTATAGGCAGCACTGCCTCACTGGCTCTTTCTCCCTGTCATGTTGTCAGGATTGTGAACAGAGAGAAACACAAAAAAAAAACCCGAGAGATTAATTCGATCCAAGGCCAGCTGAGCGAATTTCCCACGAACACCCTCGGGTGACTGTACTTTTAAACACCTCCGAGTGCCGAGAGTGCCTCAGCTCTACCTGGATGTGCAGCTCGCATCGTCTTCCTCCCGGAGCTTTCTCTCCGGCGGCGGCCATCGGAGGCCGTCAGGGTTCAAAGCCGAGGTCGCGTAGGGATTCCTCTATTTTAGAACGCTGTTCTACGCTTTAAGGCTTCGAGGACGGAAGCGTCTCCGCGTCACCAGCGTCTGGCAGGTCTTCACAGGTCCAGAAGTTAACCCGACCCAGAAAGGACCCCCCGACTTTCCAGGCAGGGCCCAGAAAAGAGCCGTCCACAAGCTCACTGCAGATCTGAGGAGAGCGGAGAAATCAGTCCTGGATGCTGACAGAAAAAAGGCTTCAGCATGCCTAGTTTTTTAATAACAAATTTGCCACTGTGCTGCTTAACTGCCAGCGGGAAATACATGTTCTTACTTTGTTTAGAGTCAAAATGATTGCATGAGTCTTGTGGTCAAAGCAGTGCTTAGGTTACAACATGTAACTTTACAGGAAGGAGAATGGGACTGGGTTGGATTTAGATGTCAAGTCAACAGGTCGACCTAAAGATCTCAACCTGGCCTTATAACCTGAGTTAGTGCACATTTGCAAAATGTGATTGCAGATTTTCAGGCTGTTATTATGGTGTGGAAGTGGCAGCCAATAAGCCATGCCCAGGTAACGCTCAAAAACCTCCCATGTTCCACAAGCTCCAGAGGAACTTCACAGTAAGAGCGCGTCTCTAACCGTCGGCAGCCGTCACCGCTGGGGACAGGTGACTCGGGTGTGTCCGGGCATGTGGCAGATGCCGCAGGTTCGAGGTTTCTTCGCGGCGGGGGGTCTGTTGGCGGTGGGACCTCCTGTCGTCTTCCTCGCCTTCCTCCCTCCGTCTCCTCCGCCGCCGCTAAATCCACCGAACCCGCCGCCAAGGCCACCTGAAACTGGAGAGAAAAAAAGAGGTCAAACACAATATGGGATGGTTAGGTAACTGTAAAAGGAAAAATACAGAAGATTTATGTATGTGCAGTGGAACCGAAGGCACAGTGTGTCATCTTTGTAAATGAAAGCCTCAAGGTCTCAGTGGGAGTGTTTGTGAGTCGTGACGGCGTTTCTTTATCATTAAATGAGCATGGAGGTGAGAGCGATCGCTCTATTTGATGTTTAATCTGTGTGTGCATCTTGTCTGGTTTGTATGCGTGTCCGCTTAGGTGTGTTTATCGAGTCAAATCAAATACATTTACACAACGCTGTTTAATAAACAGATTTGTCACAATATGCTTTACAGTGCAACAAGGGATATCAATGCAGACAAAAGCAAGAGAGAACTAACATAATTTTGAATATAGCTGTAAGCAGCCATTAGCAGGGCCAAGGCCTGTGGGGCAAATGATTTGACAGTGAGAATATAAGCTTGATTCATCATTGTGAAAAAGTTGTACATCTCAAAGATACATTTCAGTGAAAGTTCTGCAACTGCAGGTGAAATGGTGCCTGACATTTGGCCATATGGTAAAGCTATAGAGTGCAACCAAATGTGGTCTGACATACTTTTAAGCCCTCAGCAAACATTTATGTGAAGTTTGGGTGCTTGAACATTTAGGCGTTAAGGAATTACGCCTCCCTTCCTGTTTGGATGTCTTTGCGGGATACAAGCATCAAATTGTGTGACAGAAGGATGATGCAGGCAGTTGAAATATGGTGGAGATTGAGTCAACTTTGTAGGAGAAATAAAAAAAAATAGGTGCTGCTGCAAGGTTGGCCTGGTGATGGGGCTATGGAGCGTGACCAAATGTGGTCTGACACACTTCTGGGTCCATCCCAAACATGTATGTGAAATGTTTTCTGCTCTAGTATCAAGTGTTTAGGAATTACGCCTCGCTTCCTAATTGCATGTCTTGGCTGTTAACTTCATTTGTGCACCACGGCCAAAAGGTTTGGATTTTCAAACCTCTGGGTAATAGCCGAAATCTAGGAAATCCATACATGCTGTATGCAAAACTTTGTTGAGATTGGATAAACTTTGCAGGAGAAATAGAAAAAAAAAAAAAAAACTATCATGGTGGAACTGAACACCATCTTGAGCAAAAAAATATGCGGGACTATTTTTTTGATTCTAGGCCTTGCAGTTCAGGAGTTATTTGCCAAAATATAAAGTTGCTTGTTATAGCGCCACCATCTGGCGGAATGGTGTAATATTTTTTTGAGCAGTGGGGGACATTTGAAACCTATCCACCAAATCTGATTGTCTCTGAGGTGCTGGTCGCATTAAGGCAGGAAAAGAAGAATCCTAACTTTTCGGTCTCACGACAGCGGCTCACTTTTATGTGTGGTACATCGCTATGGTAACTGAGGCTACACAGCTAACCTCCAGAGCAGGTGATATTCAGGCTATCAGATCAGCACGTATAAAGACACGCCCCCTCACCGATCAACTCCCTCTGGACAAATGCAATATGACAAAACCCGATATGAATGAAAACAAGTAATAAAGTAATAAAAATAACTGTACAGGAGGATACTACTGAATTAACATAGTAAGAAGGGCTGTTTGCAGGGCGACTGTTTCGGGACTGGCAGAACCACTTTGCTTTCCCCAGTGATTAGATCAGAGATATGATACATGTCTGTAGCGTTTCCAGACCATTAAAGAGGGCTTCTATCAAACAGCTTACATTAGTTGACTATAGTGATCAATAATGAATGAAAATTTATTGTTGCATATTAAGTGCGGTGAAATTCTTTCATAGGATTCCCGAGAGTGATTTGTGCAACAGACTGCACCCATATTCCCATCAGCCCAGCCCGGGGGAACATGACACAACTTTGTGAATAGGAAATCTTCTCACAGCCTCAGTGTGACGACACAAGACTGAATCAATGAAGAGTTTGTCTCCGCTTTGCCTTTAAGGATAATTCATTTTCAGCCTGGGCCTTATTTTCCTAGTTTTTACCATCATGACGATTGTGTTCAAAATTTCATCACTTCACTGTAGAGCTTCAGCTCCAGTTGACAGGAGGCACTGCTCTCCAGATGAACAAATCTGTAATCTCCAATAGTTGAACCCAAAAAGTGATTAAAACACGCCCTTTCAAGATGGAGATTACATTGGCCCTGTCAGTGTTGCCTTCGAAGCAGCAACTGTGCTACTTTTCGCTGGTATCATGTTTTTGTATTGCTCACATTAATTTATTATGACAGTTTGATCTTCTTGAGAGAAGAAACGTAAATGTTAGTAATCCATTTCTTTCCCATACTTCCTACTTGTTCTTGACAGTTGAAATGGTCAGCTGCATTGTTTAAATAACACCATAAGCATTTATAGTCTATTGTTTCCATTGTTTTATTATTTTATTTTGTAGTTTTTATTGCATATTTTAGTTGTGTGCTTATAATTCTATTATCTATACATTTTTTCCCTGCTGAATCCTATTACAGTTTTTGCCACTGCAACAAACTAATTTCCCTTGTCCAGGTTGCATGTGATTGGTTGTTACAAAGCCCGCCCCTTTTATGTGACTGTGCTCATAGCTGGATAGGTCAATCCTGGGTTGACAGAGCGAACTGATAACCAGCTATGTGAAACCAGTTAGCCAGGATTGCCACTGTTTGGTTTTGGTGAGACTGGCCCCAGAGCCTGTATGTGTATATATACAGTGGATATCAAAAGTCCACACACAAAGATTTTGTGCGAGCTCCTTGTTTCCCCGCTCTTGTCTCTGCTGACTGACACACACAGTGCAACAAAGAAACCTTCAGTGAAGTCCTGGTTTGAATTTACCTCGTTGGAATCACTTGAGTTGATGTCAGGTGAAGGCAAATTCATTTTGTGCATGCTCTGGAACGTGATTAGTTAAATCATAACACCCCGTACTATAAGAGGTATACCAAGGCAGAAGGTGTTTTTCCATTTTTACGTCAGAAAATTGGCTGATTTAATGGGTTTTCACTTCAGGCTTCAAGGTGATAAAAACTAGAAAATTTGAAAGGGTGAGTAAAGTTTTGACACCCACTGCATGTGCGTATGTGTGTGTGTGTCTTACCCGGTGGAGGCACGTTCTCATCGGCCCACTGGAAGAAGCCACACTGCTGGTCCCTTGGTCTCCCGCAGGTGTGGAACGTCCGGCCTTTGTTCGGCCCGTCCTTCTGCACCGTGCGCATCACTGCCGCCTCGTTACAGTTGCACATCGTCTGTCCCGAAGCTCCATCCGCATCCCCTCCTCTCCCTCTGTCCCCTCCCGGGACGTTCCCGAAGCCCACAGAGGGCCTGGGGGGCTGGGAGGTCCTCGGCGCTGGCGGCGGAGGGGCCCGGCCTTGCGGCGGCGGCCCCTGCTGGCTCGGCTGATCCGCCCACAGGAAGAAATTACAGCTCCCGCCGTTGCACTTGTAGAACTGGCGGCCTTGGTTGGGGCCGTCCTTACGCACGGTGAGGAGGAGGGCGTCCTGGCCGCAGTTACACACGACGACGTCGCTGGTGGGGTCGGGGTCACCGCCGCCACCTAGTGGGGTCCGGGGCTGGGGGGCCCAAGACGGGGGAGGAGGCGGAAGGGAAGGACGGGGATTCGAACTTGAGGCTCTGGGCGGCTCTGCTCTCGGGGGCCTGGAGGCCGGTGGACGAGGATCCCCTCTTCCTCCCCTTCCTCCCCCTCCTCCTCCTCCTCCTTCCCCTCCTCCTCCTCCTCCTCCTCCCATTCCTCCCCCTCCCCCTGCTCGGAGGTATTTCAGGTCAAGTACCTCTCTCAGCGTCTCGTCACATCCACCGATGCAGCCGACAAACTCCAAAGGCATCATGGGAGGGAGGCTGCCCCTGCGGAACTTCAACTTCAACCTGAGGAGCACGGAACAGGCAGGAGACGAATGTTAAACAGTGTTGAAACTCAATATACTAGTTCCATCCAGCTGAAATAACTAAAAAAGAACTGGGCTGAGCCGCACTGTGCTAGTCTTGTTGGAAATAAATTTTCAATTTTCAATTCAATTCAATTAATTACAATTTAAAATAAAATCCATGTGCCTCTGTGGTGTGGCACACAGATTTCATCTTCCAGCATGACATCATTGGAGATTATATGCTCCGCCACTTCTCTCTGTGACCTTTTTCACAAGTTTATTTGTCACATTTTCAACTGTTTTTAAACTTTTTTCCAACTTCTTCAAACTAAATAAAAAGCACCAAAGCATTTTTCAAACAGGACATTTGGATTAGGCTATAACCTTTTCAACAACTAAGGAATTTACCTTGGAAAATGGAAATAGGCATTAATAACCAAATGTTTTTTGTTGTTTTTTAAATATACCATTATTTAACAGATGACCATAGACGGTCAAAAAGCGGTTGAATGAATCTACTTGTCCAAAATGCCCGTCTGTAAGACAAAAGTCTGCCGAGCTTCATCGGCCAGTTGGGAAAATTCAGCAAGTTGCCTTGGCGACCAGCTGGACTGCAGCGGTAAGAAACACTACTGCTGCAAATATCTTCTGCTCACAGTATCTGAAGTTGATTTGGACAAATTATCCAACAAGTTAAAACTGCTGTGTGCAATCTGGTAAAAAAAAAAAAATCTGATATTGTTTTAGAATAAGTAGTTCAACTTTGAGCTCTGCACCAGATTGGTCGCTATGGTAACGGCTGTTGGTGTGGAGCACTTTGGCTCACTGCTAGCGAGCTCGCCCTATATTTGGACTGAACTGAGGCACGTGCTCAAGGGGTTAACGCCCACTTGTACAGACAGGAATTTTGAGGAGTTCTTACACTGGTGAAGCTGCTGAGCTTCATGTTTGTTTGGTACAAAGTAGTTCAGTGTGTGGAGCGGGACACTGACACTGCCAGAGTCAGGGGTGATTCCTACTGGGGACACCCATACTACAAATGCATGAAGTCATATTGATATATAGGAACTTTGCATAGAAGTGTCCACTGAATGGCATATGTTATGCAATATGTAATATGTTTACTGGTGATGTGTTAGTGCTGTGCTGAAATGATCTGAGCCAGTGGTTTGCAGTTGCTGCTCAGGGCCAAAGGATTAGCAAAACCACCTGAGAATCTCTGACCCAAAGCATCTGTAAGCCAGCGCACAACTGGGGTAAATTCACAAATAATTCATTCCATTCAAAAGGCAAATAGTAACAGCAAGCCATTTGCCAATGAAAGACCACACATTCTCAGTTATTTCTTAACAGGTTGAATATGACAAACAGGGTCTGAAATTCACACCTGTGAAAACCACATGCCAGTAAATAAATTTATAAATCGATATGGGTCACCTGCCACACTGGCTGGGAACTTTTTGAGACAATAACAATGAATGTCTTGGTTATATACACTTTTTGTTCCTTGCCTGTTTACAAATTTTGTCCCTGTTGGCCACCGTACTCTCTCTCTGACAGAAAGCAAATGCAAAACAAAACAAAACAAAGGCTCTGTATCAAACAAGCTGTTGACTGGCTGCCTGTTATACTGCTCTACACAAAGCGGTAGCATCTAAACTTCTGCAAAGTTTTCCTCCCATTCCTCCGCTGTCTGGGCTCAGCTCTAAAGAGTGAGAAATGAAAAGCGGTGCAGTGTACGCTCACATGTGAACGGGACGAGGCTGACAGGTGGGACAGACGCTCTCATCCCTGTTGACCTCCAGCACGGTGTCAGGGAACCACACTGCGGTCTTACAGGCCGGGAAGCCCACGCAGGACAGGAACTTACTATGGGAGGGCGGGGGACAGAGACACAGAGGGGGGAACCCAGGGGGAGGAAAGGAATGAGCGGGACGGAGAGAGGGAAAAAGAGAGAATCAGCTATTTTCATCTGAAAGTTATGTGTTCAAATTGTGAAACAGAAAGAAAAGCATACAAGAAATGCAGGAGGGGTTTTACAGCACACAAAAACAGACAGCATCTACACTCTATATAATATCGTGAAGAAGGCATTCTTCCTTTTCACCACCAGTCCTCGGAATAACATACTGATATACACTGAAGTCTCACCTGTTCCCCTCCCTCTTCTTCTTCAGCACCATGTCCCGCCCACAGTGGGGGCACTTCCGGACCGGGAGGGGGATCTCCATGTCCTGCTGCTCCGCTTCGGTGAACTCCTGAGCCGCGCCCAGATACGGAGACAGGGCTTCATCTAACCTGAGACACAAAAATCATTCAACCAAACAGGCGAGTCATTCTGACCTGTGTCACAACGACTTGACAAATCCAACAGCCAGCAGTGTTTACAGGACGGGTGTAACTCATTGGTCAGTGTTACATCTTCAATACACGTGTTAGCGCTTAATTATTGAATTAAGCGCTAACACGTGTATTGAAGATGTAACACTGACCAATGACACATCTTCAATACACGTGTTAGCGCTTAATTATTTATGAGTTGATGCTACTCATTCAGGTGCAGAGGGTGCAGCAGAAACACACAAACATGCTATAAGGTAGAGTATAACTCACTTTTTGGCCTTCCTGACGGACTCAATGAAGACAGTCTTGTATTTCAGGATGTGGTGCTGCAGCACGTTCCGTTTGTCCTTCCTTCCCTCCGATACCAGCTTGAGATCCGCCTCCAGCTCAGCGCGCAGGTTCGGTTTGGACATCTCATAGCCCATGGAGTTATAACCTAAACAAACACACACACACACACAGAGGAGTTATAGTATGATAAGTAAGATGTTTGACTGAGTGACAGGAAGAAGGGGAGGAGGAGAGTTGAATAACAAAGTTGAGCGAAAGAGAGAAAGCACAGACATGTTTTAAATAGTAACTATGTCAAATTGTATGTTCCAGTATACAGTGTAGCCCAGTGTGTGTGTGTGTGTATATGTGTGTGTGTGTGTGTGTGTGTGTGTACACACCCTCCACCAGGCCCATGCCCAATTCTCCAGGGAGGAACCTCTGGTCAGCAGTCAAGCCCACATACATGCGACTCTTAATGGTCTCAATGTGGTCAGCATGGGTTGCATCCGTGCCTGTAACATAAATACGCATTAGACATGTAACAATATAATATTTAAAACTGTCAAACAACAAATCGGGATACAGAAAGTCACAAAATGCTCCATGGAGCTGAAAAAATTATCTTTATATCAGTTACTGGGTAAATCAGTAATCAATATCACAACTTCGTGCCAAATGAAGTTCTGTGACTGTATATGACTGACTTCATATACAGTCTGTACAAGTGTGTGTGCGTCTGTACTCTACCTATGCCGTGTTTCTCCATCAGCGATATGAGGTCGGCTTCAGTGAGCAGCTGAGGAGGACTCGTCTGTCCGTCCACCATCTCTATAGCCGAGGGCTGGAACTGGGAGCCTTGCTCATAGACTGGAATCACCTGGCACACACAGAGTATATCATACACAAGTCATATCATACACAAGTGATATCATACACAGTGGAAAATGAATGCACAGAGTTTGTGTTTTGCCTCGTCTGTATCGTTATCCCTCTCAACACACACACACACACACACACACACACACACACACACACACACACACACACACACACACACACACACACACACACACACAACCCTACCTTGGCGCTCCACCTGTCATAGGGGTAAACGTCCAGGTAGTTCCTAGCAATGATCATGAGCCCCGAGGCGGAGAACCTCTCCTGGGCGATATCTATGTCCACCACCGTCTCCTGCCCCAAAGCATCCTGGGATACACAAGCCAGGAAGTGGCGGACAATGAACTCGTACAGGCGGCCCTCGTTGCCCTGGAGACAGCAGGAAACAGAAACAGAAAATAATGACTTTACACTGTGTGTGTGTGGGAAAGCATGCACACATGGTACATATAGGAGCACTGTTAGTTTTTTGTTTTTTGGCATGTGTATTTCCAGCTGTGTAAAAGTACCAATTTTTACATTTCACCCTGTTCAAATAGTTTTGTTTGAGTTATCAAATGATCATGCGTGAATGTGACTACTGTCCACTGTGGGTGACTTGTGGGAGCTTATAACTGTGTTTTTGATCAGAAAACAACCGACTATGCAGTCTCCACACAACTAGCAGTAGAAGAAAATGCAGACTCCACACAAACCACTGCGTCAACCGAAAATAAAACAACCATACTGTGAAAAAAGTCAACAATGGAGGGGTGGAAGATGGACTGGTTGGGGACAGAGAGTGCGGAAAAAAATGCCCCCAGAAAGGACCTAAATGCCCGATTCAGGGGGGGAAAATGAAATTCCCTTTGAAAGAAAAAAAAAGATTGATTTATTACCCTGGTGCATAAACACACATTTGAGCATCTACCTGCAGTGCGCCGCCGTACTTGGTGGGGTGTATGGGGGGATGGGCCTGGTCGGACTTCTTGCCCTGCCGTGGGCTGGGGCCGCCGGGCTGGTCCAGCACCCGCTGGGCGAACGTCCCCCAGGCCGGGCTGTGTGTCTGCTGCTCCACCAGGGGGCCCAGGGCCAGGTCTTTGGGGAAAATGTTGGTCTCTGTGCGGGGATAGCTGATGAACCTGAGGGGAGAGGAACACACGGACGTCAGCCTTCTTCACACTGACAAGCCAAGAGAGAAGGCAGGCTTTGGAAATGTGGCATTGCTGGTGAAATCGTTCAAACAATGCCTAAAAGCCACCAAATTGCCAGATGGTACCTCTTCATGCACAAAAATAGGTACTGCTTTGAGATTGGTTTAATAACCAGGTCAGAAAAAAAAAGCTAATCTGACCCTTTCACACACACCACAAAGCCACTACTAAGGTGGCTTCAAGCCAGCATCCTGACTGAAACAAGTTAAAGAGAAAGATCAAATGTAATGTGGGTTGATAAACTGATAAAAACATTCGGCATATGGTTGGAACAAGACAACACTTTGGAGTCTGTGTATTCCCTCCATCGTGAGCAAGGAAAATTGGATGGCGGAGTGTATGTACTCTTCCTAATATGCTGCTTTTGCAAAAACCCAACACACACTCACCCTTGGGTATAGAGTTTTTCTGCGATTTTCATGGTCTCTTTGGCACTTATTTTTAGCTTCCGTGATGCCAGTTTCTCCAGTTCCTGTTGGCCAGTTAGAGGTAGAGGGCTGTTAGAGTGGGCCAAAGCAGCAGGGGCTTTAGAGACAAGGGCTCAGGACACTGAAACTGACAAAATACTACTCTTCCTAACATATAAAAACAACTACATGTACTTTCTACCTTGAACAGATGTATTTCTCTTTAGTCTTACCACAGTGTCCAGAGGCAGCGGTCTCCATTTGCTCTTGGGTTTACTGGTTACTGAGGTGACTGTTGCTATGGGATCCTGGGAATGAATAAAATGATATTCTTCTATAGACCTTTTAATATGCGCTCTTTTAACCCTAATTTATTCAGGCAAGTTAACAAAAAGCATTCATATTTACTGCTATGTCCAGGGCTAATAGTTGCAGGCAGAGGAGAGGTTACACACATAGATGCACTTACACCTGGGAGCTGGGATACACATTTAATTAAAACAAGTACAGATGCTACACAGGCCCAGGTGCCTAACTAGGTGTGTAGCATCAACTGTTACTGTAGTTAAAGTTACTACAGTCCTGGAATAATCAAGAAAACCACATCATTAATCCAATGTATTGAATAAAGAAGAATAGATCCACTCTGCTACACTCTGGCAGGTTAGCGGTCTTCCAGTAGCATAGTAGCCTGTTTGCCAAAATGTTTCATTAGCATTGCCCAAACTTAATATATTCCACACCTGTTACACAAAATTGCTTTTCTAGTCGTAACTAAAATATTAACTGGTATTTTTTTTCTTTCACACACAGATTAGCCAGTGCAGTTGCAAGGGTTACACACATTGGTGAGACTAGAACACCGGGTGCTATGGACAGAGGGACAACCCAACAACTGTCAGACACTGACTAGCATGGAGGAGGGACTGTAACCCATAAAATGCATCAACCAATCACACTGTGAGTTACACTAGTTTGTCACAGATTGACTATTTCCACCAGCATCAAGGAGAAGTAACCCTGCTGAAAAGCTGGTTATGCTGGAGGCCAATGTATGCGGGCATGCTCTAACCATAGATGCTGATTTTAGCTGGTCTACCAGCATCAGTGTTCTCATTTACCACCAGCATCAGACCAACTCTGCCCAGCTAAAACCAGCAAAAGACCAGCAGTGCCCATCAAAAACAGACCATCATCATCAGACCATCAAACAGGTCTGGGCTGTTTTTTTTTTGTATGCTTTTTTTCCCCCAACAGGAAACCCATGCACATCAATGGGTGTAGAGTGCAGAAGGGGGAGACTACCAATCAGATGATAATCTTATTGAATACAAGGAAGGATTGTGGGAGTTTAACAAAAATTCCAGTAAGGTTGTGTGAAAATTCATGACTATATTAAATGTTAACAATAATTCAACTGTTGCTTGATTTTATCTTAATGAGATACTACTCAATAAACCAGAGAAAACAACAAAACAATTATTTTCTCAAGTACAGCAAATCAATGTGAATGGTACTGGTATATAGGGTTAAGTGTCTGATGACTGATATGGATTTGGCTCCTGATGCCCACATCTTGCACCGTGGGAAAAAGTGAAAACTAGCTTAGCACTAATTACATGCTTGCCAGCTGTGAGCGTCTTGGCAAACAATGTAATAACAAGTGTAAGTGTTTTTCTATGACAGTCATGGATACAAACAACACCTCTAATCTTTTAACACCAGTTATTGAGACCACAAAGGGTCTGGAGTAGAAAGATGCTGCAATTTGTTTACAGTCTTGGGCAACATCATGAATACTGAGTGACGAGATTAACAAACAAGAGATTAGGGAACACCAAAACGTATTGATAATCTAATTTATTATATTTAATATTGAGGGCTTGGAGCCAAAGGGGCGTAAGTGCGTTATCGTAGATTTACAGGAGAGCCAAAACAATTTTTGATCAAACTTGGATCAGCTGCCGTTACCACATACTAAGCACAATATTTTAACTTTTTGTGTTATCAGATTGAGCATTACTATAAAAACAATACTGCTACAGTTTAAGTTGAATTATATTTGTTAACTTTTTTAAAAATGGCAAAAGAGTGAAATACGCCTTTTTGGCACAAACATTGTCCCGATACAGCCATGCAGAATATGGGCGTATGTAAGTAAACAATTGTAAAACACATTAATTTTAATACAAATCTAGCAATTACACTTCAATCAATACTGAAATATAAAACTACATCAGAATGAATATCTTTACCTTGAAGTAATGCTCAGCAACTTTCACCAAGGCCTTTAAAATTGTAGGCTACATGGAACATATCAAATTGATTGATACATTTTTTCTGTTAAAAACTTTTAATAAACCTTTTTAATAAACCTCTATAGACATAAGAAACTACTTTTGATTCTAAACTACTACTTTTTTTTTTCTTTTGCTAGTATAATAAATTTTTGTATGTGTCCCAGGACACATCACTTATTGATGTGTCCTGGGACACATTCAAAGACCTGTAAAACTCCTCATAACACTGAGGGATAACTTCAGCTACCAGCAGTCTTACTACCAGAGCTCATCTTGACCAGTTCACACTCCTAACATTATAAAATAACATTTTGAATCTATAGGCCAAAGTATTTCATGGGAATATTAACATATTTACATTCATCTAATATTGACCTAGAATATTAATTAGGATATGAATAAGATACTAAAAATGATGTGATCATGCTGCCATGCTAGGATTACTTACGTCAGCATGCATTTTGAGTTGACCTAAGTGTTAGAATCCTCTACCCACAACGCTTGACGCTTTACGACCCACAAAACCCTACTTTTACTGTTACGGCTTTCAGTTTTTGTTTAATTAAAACTTATGGGTCATGATTTCAGTTGTGTCCTTTTGGCACTGAAAAGATCTTACTGAGACCTTTCAATTGATATATAATACTCATATTCGCCCAAAATCGCACTTACGCCCCTTTGGCTCCAAGCCCTCGATATATAATATAATTTAAATGTAATGATCATTGTTAATAAAAAAGTGTGTGGGTGATAAAGTGTGTTTGAGCAGATGCGTGGGTCAATCTGCTTTATTATATGAACAGTGACACTACAGTGACACTGACTGATAATAGTATTTTAACAACTGATTGTGTATATTAGGCAAAAGATTCAATGAGGTTATGAAAAGTTTGAGTAGTATGTGATTGTTTTGAATTAGTGTTACACAGGCTATTTTATTTAGAATCCTGTGCTATTTTGTTAAAGTTTTACTTGGAGTGTGTTTTTTTCTAACTCATTAAGGCTTTCACAATGATGTCATGTATTATTTATATACATCAAACATTTGTCTTGGTGAGGAGTTTCATTGATTGTAATAGTGATGGTAGTCCATTAAGCTTGTGTGGGATGGGTCGACCTTATTTCATGATGTTGCGTTTGATGAGGCAGACCTACGGTAAGTTTTGTACAGTGCCAATGTTGTGGAGAGTGGGTATTTTAATTTTAGTCTTTTCGCTGACCAGTAGAAGTCCCATACTGCATGAGTGGATGTCCATCATAACATATCCTACAAACAGTTTTGCACAGCCATGAGTGCGCACAATAATGCACAGATTCATATTCACACACAAGAGTGCACTCAGCACAAATGCACATATAAACATGCACACACACCTCCATGCAGATCTGGTAGAGCACCAGGCAGGCTGTGTGGTTGTAGAGACGGTTTCTCTTCCAGCTGAACTCTACAGCTTCCTCATCCATCTCATGCAGCACTGAGAGAGACGGAGAGAAGAGTAGAGAGAGGAGAGGGGTGAGTATCAGTTTAAAATCTGAATATTTGTGTCTGCATCTATATCTGTTATTTGTGTCTGTGTTTGTGTGCATGTACCTTTGATCCTGTAGAAAGTCTCAGGTATGAAGGCCTGGATGGCTTTGAACCGTTCCACCACAAAGCCCAGAGTGGGGAACTGACAGCTGCCATACGAGATCAGCTGATTGGCCAGAGACGCTGGGAAGATCTTTTGAAGGCGAAGCGTCTGGAATCGAGTAAAGGATGCACCTGGACATGAACACAGCAGACAGGATGGCATCATATCAACAATTTACAATGTTTTCCATTCTTTATGTGTGTTGCCATCACAATAGGCAAACCGCAAAAAGATTTCCCAAACTGACATAATTTCACATGAACACCGCTTCTAGTGTTGGCCTTTTACCCAAAGCATCTTACAGCACCATGAGTGCATAGCTGTTCACTATTGATGGGTCCAGTAGGAATTCAAGCCCATGCACTCAGTCTGTTCTGCTGCTGTGCATATCTTACTAGCACTGCCACAAATTACTTAAGAACCTGTGGGCAGAACCAATTTAATTTGATCAAAGACATTTCTAATAATTATTTTTTTACAACATTTCTGATTTATTAGACAGTATTTGATAGGAAAGATGGGAGGTAGAGATGGGGAGGACATTTAACAAACTTTACTTTGTGGGACTTTGTGATGATGCTGCATGCACCTTACCCTGTTGACCCATCACATCACCCTTAATGAATTGTTCTTAAAGGATTCTGACACCAACCTCTTCACATGTATGAGTGTGTCTCTTTGTGATATGCACCTATGTGTGTCTTTACTTACCTATTCGCAGGTCCAGCTCCTGACGAACGTCTACAGCATCGCTAACGTTAGCGTCTGGTTCCATTAGAGTCTCACAGGCTCTCCGGATGGAGTTAGGCGTGATCTCAGAGAACTTTGCCCGAAACACTTGTAAATTGGGCTTCACTGAAACGCACATGCACACACACGATACACCATCATTATCAGCAGTATCCTATGGACAAATGTAAGAGAAACCTCTTCACCTTTGGCCACACGCAGTCACAGACACACATGGATAATTCATGTCAATATAAAACAAGAGGCATGGGATATAGACAGTACAAAAGAGGGTAGACACCCGCTCACTTGCACACACACACACACACACACACAAACAATATCATACCTGCTTTGCAGACATCTATGACTTCAAAGCCAATGTTTTCTCCCTCTCTGTCACAATCAGTCCAGATGACTAAGGCCTGGCACTGTCTCACCTCCTTCTCCAGGCTCCGCTACAGGGAACGAGAGGGAGAGTGACCAAGGGAGTAAGAAGGGAAGGAAAGAAGAAAGAAAGGAAGTTTGGAGGGAAGGAAAGAAGGAAGGAAGGAATGAGAGTGAAGGAGCCATACAATAACATCAAATCCATTTCTATTATGCATATTCAGTCAACGTTTCATTTAGAAGCTGTGGCCCCCTACTGTTAGGAAATGAAAAGGCAATGAAAATTCATCATCTGGGCCTATTGCTCACTCAGAGTAAACAAACAGTAGAGTATGTAGTAGGTATTATTAATATCCAGTAATTTTGAAACCTGTGGGCTGTGAGTAAACTGTGGTCCAAGAACCAAAATTACCCTAGACACCACCACTACTTCTGTTCTGGATTTCTGCAATTACAGCATACCTTGATTTGCACCATGTTGTCAGGACAGTACTTCTCCACCTCCGCATCAAATAACAGCACAGGATTGCAACTGTGCCTATGGAGAGAAGGGGTTCAGACAAAAGAGGTTAGGTACAGTTGTGTTCAAAGGTACAAAACAAATGAATCAGGGGTATTTGCTGCTTTACTCTAATTTCATGAGAAGAACAGTGGTGGACACAGGTAAGAGATAACTTTAAGCTGTATGAACCCTAGCCTTTGTGTAGGTGTGTGTGTATGATGTGTAGTTATCTACAGGCCTTTCTCCACTTACCATTTCTGGAACGGTGCCTTAAACTCCAAACCCAGTAAATGCCCTGATACTGATGTCATTGACACTGTCACATCCTGAAAAGGGGAAGGATAATGAAACCATTAAGATTAAGACATAGTAAAACACGTAAGGACAGATATTCTTGCACACTCATGCACATTCAATTTCTTTTCACTTACCTGCCCAAAGAGATGATACTCATACTCATAGATTTTATTGAACTTTGACATCCCTTCCCTCTAAAAATGGAAAACAACAGAATCAGTACCGGGGCAACCACAGGGAATCACATGAATCGGGCATCAAAGTCAATTTAGGTAATCACACTCATCAACAGCGTTATCAGATACCCAACACCGGCTTATTATAGCCAATATGAGTAAGGCTCGGGTCACAATGTGTTGGGCATTCTCAAAGGAATAACAATATTTCATTCATAATGTTCTGAATGGCAAAATAGAGTAGATCAGGGCCCATTTGGGCAGCGATTTAGGATGACTGAAGAGGCAAACTGATCATCCCAGAAAAGTAACGTTAACTTACTCATATTGTAAGGTATTTATATTATTCGGGTCAAACAGAACTTCCTATGACTTACCCTCCTCGATCTCCCGTTGGACATGATCTCTGAAATGCCTTTGGCTGCGTCATTCTTCTCGGCCACGCAGAGAACCCGCTTGATCTGAGTCCTGCGGATCATGTCTGGCTGCGGCGCTAACTCCAAGCCGTGGCCGCTCTGTCCGCCACGGTAACAACTCCACTGGATCCTCAGTCGCTGTAGTCCCGATCGAAGCAGAGATCTCCCCAGTAGCTGCTCTAGCATAACTAGCCGCCTTTACATGCAGCACCTCGTCCTACAGGCAGCCCCTGTCCCTGAGTCAGTGTCACTTTCACTCCATGATGTTAGCTAACGTTAAGGCAATGTTAGCTAACGCTGGGAGAGAGCTTTCTGGCTAGCATAGCATTCGCTACCGACAACTTGTATAACAAATGAAGAGCTAACGAGCAACCATCCGTTTAGTAACCCCACTTCCAATAGATTACATTAAGAAAAATTAGGTTAACTGACCAAAACGTACAAATTAAAAACTTCACGACAACCAACAGTTAGCACACTATGGTGTTTACAAATTCCGCGCCCGACTGTCAAACACTGTCGTAACACTACTGTCGTAAAGCATCGAAGTTACAAAAAACGTCAAAACAATTAATTTAACTTTCGACCCAAATGCATTCAAAATAGTAATTTTGCATAAATACAACACGGGTTATGTTATCAATTATGTATTTGTGAAAAAATAAATTAATATTATTTTATGAAGCCTGTTAGGTATGGTGGTCACGTGACAAGACTACAACCAGCTGGGTAAACATGGCGGCTGTCTCAGGATGTAAAAATTACATGAAGCGCCTCTCTATGTCTGTTACGGTGCCTCTATCCTAACATTGCGTTGCATCACATTCAGGAACATTGAACGGCAACGGCGCTTGAAAAGGAGGGGAGAAATACTTCATTGATGCTGCTTCACAAATGGTCTTATTTCGTCTCGCTGTGCTGCCTGAGTGATCCGCGAACTGCCTGGACAGCTCGAGGGAAGCCCCAGCACCCTGTGCTTGTTGCAAGATGCTAACTGCTTTTGTTTACAGAGCGACAGACGTACAATTCTGATTCAGTGTCCTGTTGTATTCTGCCTGCCAAATGTCATCGTTGCTGAGCATATTCTGCTAATCTGCGCACAGGCCAATGTGACAGTAGAATGATTAATGTGCCATTATTTTGTATGCCTCCCCTCCACTGCCTTGCTCTGACCACTGGGTTTTGACGGCTCCTCTGGTGGAGCGTGTGTTGAGTTTCTCATGCCTTGTCTGACAACACCACTATGATAGGCTCACCTGACCTGGTGGCTTTCACTAAAGAGGATGAGTATGGGGAGACAAATCCTGACCCCTGGGCTCTTCCTGAGGAGTTCTCCGTCCCTCTCTACCCGCTGGCTGACTCCAACCCCTGGGCTAAAACCTCTTACGCCAAGTTCACCAAAGACTTCATCCTCATCTCTGAGTTTTCGGAGCAGGTGGGCCCTCAGCCTCTCCTCACCATCCCAGATGACCCCAAAGTCTGCGGCACCTTTGACCTCAACTACTTCTCCCTGCGCATCATGTCGGTGGATTACCAGGCCTCGTTTGTGGGCCACCCGCCCGGCAGCGGTTACCCGCGGCTCAGCTTCGTGGAGGACTCCAGGGTGGTGCTGGGCGACTCGAAGGAGGGGGCGTTCGCCTACGTCCATCACCTGACGCTTTACGACCTGGAGGCGAGGGGCTTCGTGCGACCGTTCTGCATGGCGTACGTTTCGGCGGACGAGAGGAAAATCATGCTGCAGTTCCAGGAGCTGTCCCTCCGCTTCTCCCAGGCCTCCGAGTGCCTGAAGACCGGGAACAGGCGAGCCTTTGCCAAGGAGCTGCAGAGGAAGCTGCGGGACCTGGAGTAAGGCCTGCATCTCTATTGAAACCTTGAATACAGCTTACTAACCACTGGCTATTAGTGTCGACCACTATCCCACAAGTCATAATTTCTTCTGCTGTAGTTTTTCAGTGTTTCTTCTGTAGTGGCACTCAGTTGCGCTACTTACGGCTAGATTCCCAATAGGAACAATTCCCTGTATTAACAAATCTGCATCAGTTACTCATTATTTAAATGGATCTGTCTTCCTTCTCTAATCTGTCTTCTTCGCCCATCAGGTACACCCGCTCTGTGCTGCAGAAGGAGGAGGGCCTGCAGAGAGAGGCCGGGCCGCAGGGCATCTACTCTGCCCATGTGGTGGAGAAAGCCAACGAGCTCGCGAACGTGGAAAAGAGCATTTACGAACACAGAGACCTGCTGCGACAGATCAGCTCCTACCCTCGCCGTCCGCGGCGGGACCCCCACGCCGTCACCTGCCCGAAGTGTATGACAGAGTGTCTGAGCGAGTGCGAAGAGCTGTTGGACAAATACGCGACACTCGCCAACGCCTTGAATTACACTGAAAAGCGGGAGAACAGGGAGGAAGGAGAGGGTCGGGCTGGTGAGGAAGGAGGTGAAGAGGAAGACGAGGAGGAGGAGGAGGGTGTTAAACGCAGGCCGTCCTACACCCCCCAGCTGATCAAAGCAAAGTCTGCCAAGTGTTTCGACAAGCGCCTGAAGACGCTCCAGGAGTTGTGCGACGAGACTTTCTACGAGGCCACTGTGGAACTGCTGAAGGAGACGGAGAGGAGTTTCCGGGGGGACCTGTGTTACCTGCACACGCGCCGCCTGGACAGGGCGCTCCGCAGGAAACAGCAGGTTACCAACTTCCTGTTTGAAGAAGACCCGGGGGACGAGGATGAGGAAGAAGGGGGAACGCTAAGACCATTCTGTGCTGTGAACCACGCTGTAGACAACAATACACTCACACACCCGCCTCCGATAGTGCTGTGTCCTGAACCTCTGGAGCTGGACGCCCTGGAGCCTCTGGAGCCTTTGGACCCCGCCTCTGAGACCAGCCACACCCAGGAGAGCGAACTAGGGCTCGGGGAAAGCCACCTGGATTCGTCCCCCTCAGACCAGACCCTGGAGACCCAGGAGAGCTCCGAGGAGACCAAAGGCAGCTTCAGCAGTGAGAAGAGTGGGGAGGGGCAGGCAGAGGGCGAACAGAGTCTAGCTAGCATGAAGTCAGAACCACCTGATCCGGATCCCGACTTGACCCCTGACCCCGACCATAACACTGACCCAGAGAGGGAGAGCAGCAGTGAAGACATAGAGACCACAGCTGGTGAAGATGAGGCTGACGGGGGAGACCAGACTCCTGTGTCTCTGCTGGAAGGGGTCTCAGAGCTGGAGGCCAGCAGGGAGGATGAGTGTGAGGAACCGGGGGAGAGCAGGTGTGAGGGTCTAACTGAGGAGGTTTGTGAGACGGACTCTGAGTTGTTAGTTCAGATAGACACTGCGTGTTGTATGGCCCAGGAGGGCTTCCTTTACGACGCCTCTGTCCCAGACTCGGTGCCTAGTCTGGGCCACAGCTCCCATCCTCAGCCCCCTCACTCCCTGGTGGTCAACCAGGAGCCCCAGGCCTTACTGCCGCTGCAGGGGGACTACGCTGTGGGTTCCCCCCGCTCAGAGAGCCCTGCAGCTGGGCTGGAGCTGCCCGTGGGGAGCCTCGGAGACGCAGTGTCCCGATGCTCAGCGGAGGATGGGTCAGACTGCACCATGAGCGCCTCTACGGGGTCCGACCGGGCCGCCTCGCCTCTCGGCTACGGAGGGGTGGTGACCCTGCGTCAGAGGAAGAAGGCTGGACAGGGAGCCTTGAAGTTTGTGCGACAGTACCCCTTCGCTTTGCAAGCTCTGTGGTGCCTGCTGAGCGGGAGGACCCTGGTGGTGCTTGGGGCCGATGAGGGGAGGGTCCGCCGGCTGGTCGCCGCTCTGGCCCTCTTCGTGCCTGGGCCTGGGAGGTGCGGAGAGAGGGTTCAAGCTTGGCTGTCCTGTCCCTTCACTCTCACTGACCTGCAGAGGTGGAAACTCATTGGATTGCAAAGGTATGGATGGAGTGGAGGAGTTCCACTTTGCATTAACATTTACATTTAACTGGCACTCTTATACAAAGCAGCTTTCAGTAAGGGCATGCAGGGGAAATTACATTTAGACTAAATGAGGCAGTTGGAGGCAGATAGATGATGTTTTTGACCTGTATTGAGCATGATGTTTATAGAACTTCAATACACAGTATCTCTATCAGTGTGAAATTTTAAATTTCAGAACTGTGCACTGCTGCATTTTGTTTTCAGCCTGGTGATAATGGCAAAGTCTAGTTTTTATCACACCTTGCTCTATTATTATTCATCTGGTCTGACTCAGTCCTTAACAGCTAAGCCCTACCTGATGGTGACTCATAGAATTGACAGAAGCCATCTATTCAATCCCCATCCTCAAATATGTCCTTTCTTTTCTCTCTTTTTTTCCCTGTGTCTTTTTTCTTCTAAAAGGAGAGTGGGCAGTCAGTTCCTCAAAGTAGAAGCCATTACTTCCTTATTTCAAGTTTTATTTTCTTAATTGAGATAGTAGGAGGGCTGAGAGTCTGAGCGAGGCAGGAGGAGGGGTTCTGGTTTTAACAGCTGCTAAGCCATTTCTGGGTACATTTACCACTGTTTCTGTCAAGTCTTATTTGCCAAGTTAAGGAAATTCATTACTGCTCAGTATTCACAGAGAGCTCTGTACCCTTCTTAATGTAAAACTGAGCTGCTTGACAAATCTATACATTTATATTTCAGCCATTTAGTTGCTGTAGCAAGGGTCTAAGCCACAGCGCCCAGACAGTAGATGTAAAATATTCCTGTCTCTCTAGAAAAGTATAATAGATAGAAGATAAATCTCTCATCTTCCTGCTCCTCCCCTGCAGAGTGGCGTCCCCCGTGGGCTCCAGCATGCTTTACTCGCTGTCCCGCTACAGCCGCTACATCTCCATCCTGGACGCCGACCAGAAGACCCTGCGCTGCCCCCCCTACCGCGGCCAGCTCCTCGCCAACGTGGCCGACCACCGCACCTACATCCGCCGCGGCTCCACCTACTTCCTGCACGTCCAGAGCACGCTCAGTAGCCTGGCCGCCAAGGCGTTCCTGTTCACCTTCACCCACCACCTCCACCTGCCGGTCAGCTCCAGGGAGGGGCCGGAGGGCGTGGAGGCCAGGCGCCGCAGCTTCCTGCAGGAGCAGCTGGGGCTGGGGGAGGAGGACAGCCAGATACTGCTCTACCTCAGCCAGCTCATCACTCAGCAGTACCTACAGCCCGCCACCGGGGGCAGCGCCGCAGCACCTTGTTTCAGTTTTAACTACACCACCAGCGTTTTATACAAGATCTAATGTTATACTGAGAGGAAGACTGGGCTGCAACTGGGCCCCAGATTCCCCCAAAAGCATTTTAGCAGAGGTCGTCTTTGTCCATTGGGTTTTTAATGGGCGGAAGGCGATCTTAACACTAAGATCATTTTCGTTTCAGGACAAACTCAGCACTGGTTATTGTTTTATCTATGTAATCTCTCTCTCTGCCTTGCTCTCTCTCTCTCTGGTCTTGCTCTCTCGCTCTCTCATCTCTACGCAGGGAAAGGGAGACAGAGTGAGCAGTGAATGTCAGTGAGTGGTTTACTTGCGTGTGTTTGATCCAGAGCATGGTTCAGACTCACAAACACAGACCCAGAGCCTCGTCGGGCCGGGTCTCCTTAGAGTCATTTGTGTGCTTTTCACTTCCATGGAAATAATGTTATTCGCACTACTGACTCCTTTTAGGTTTTGTTGTCCAAATTTTTTCCCCCTCACATTTCATCCTACTGAACTCGAGCCAACATGGCTGGCTGGCTGTGTGTTTGAGGGTTAGTCTGACCTCAGCCAGCTTGAATCACGGCCCTATTTAAACATCCACCAATCATTGACCAATTTGTCAACTATGATATAATCCGAAGCAGATATAATGTGTTTTCAGGATTGCTGTAATGGACCCATGTATGCTGACATTATCTGCCTGCTGAGAACAGAGCTTTCTCTGAATCTGTCCATGAAATCTTATTACAAGCAGGAGAGGGTTTTTCATGTCGGCTTGTTACTGCTGGTCTTGTGACAGGCATCTCTCTCTTAAAAACTACAAGCCACCACAATAACATTCAAAGGCCAAAACCTTTCTGAGGACTATCCATTTTTTTTGTTTCTCTATTTCACTCACCTGCACTTTCAGTTTTCCCTTTCATCCATTCCTTTTCTCCCATTCTCTCATTTTGCCATGTGAATGAATTGTAACACACATTCCTGCAGTAGTGGATGAATGTCAGTTTCATTCTAAATAGAGACATGGCGTTGGATTTTAACTGAGTAGTTTGGACTTCTGAGAGAATAGAGTATATACATTCCCAGAGTCCGCTTCAGGTTGTGGTGATGATGCATGAGAAAGTGTGTTTGCTGCGCGGATTAGTCCCAGCCAGCTCCATGTGATATTGCATGTCCAGAGAAATAACGCCATCACACGCATTACACACGTACGGGCCAGTGGCTGCCAAAAACTGTCAATATTAACTGCTGGCGAGCGTTGTCACGGATATACTCACACAGGCGACTTTTTAAAGCTTCTTAACCTAAATGTATTGAATTTCACTGTTGTCTTAAAGTTGTGTGAGAGTGTCGTGGCGTCAGCATGAGACTGTCTTGTGCCAGGGTGAATCACCGTAATGTAAATGATATTTCTGTTTCGTTGTATTCTGATGAACTGACTCAAGTGAGATGATGAACGGATTGCTGAAATATTACTGCGATAGCACTGTTTTGTTAGTATAGTTCCATTGTTGGACAAATCGGATTTTCTGTGCCATCGTAGTGAACCAGTTTCTTAGTTTGACACCTGACTGAAGCCTGTTGGTCAATGGCTGTCTTATTTTGTTCTGAACGGCCCTCGGTTACAGTGAAAGTATAGTGTGAATGGATACTTGCTCCATATTCGTTGCTTTAGGATCAAATTTGGATCATGTGCGTTATGCTGAACCCCTTCAGATTTTGTGTCTGTAGATGAGCAGAAGAATCTTTACGCTTGAAGTTCAGGCAGCGAAACGGCATTAAAGAGGCGTCTTTAATAATTAATTTATCCCGTTTTCCTGTGAAGAAATTACTTTTGCTGAGATATTACTGTTTCCAGGCATTGGTCTGAGCCAGGCCCATGTTGATGATAAAACTGTAATTCTACATCTAAGATGGAAACGGTACTTCTGCATGGTCAGAAGTTTGGAGGTCAAAGGTCAAATGCGGAATCACGGCTACTCTCCTTTCTACTGCGAACAAGGCCAGTTCTAGTTTGAAGAAATATTTGTGTGTCACTGTACTGAATTGCCACAGGAAAATACTTTTCAACTATTAACAGCACCGTGTTATGTTTTTAATCCCATCATTCCACCCAATGTATTGTTCCAATTTATTATTCACAGACATTCCCTTAGAATGCAATCTGGGCTTCTTTTGCTACATTTGATGTCTTAACTTTTTATTGTTTTTGTTTTTTTGCGTTAGAATTGCCACACAATTCCACTCAGATATTGTTACACGAATTGTCTCTCTAATGCAAAAAAGGTGAATGTAATCTGAATAAGCCATACCACAGTGTGCTTAACATGTGTTCCTACTCAGTGTCCTTATGTTGCCATATCATGTTTGTCTGTGTACCTTTTGTATCTCATCGGCCTTGGAGGGGGGTGGGGGGACACCGTTGGGATCTCCAGTGTTTTTAAACCACGTCGTGAATGTCTGGATGCTTTTATGTTCTATTGATGATATTCGTTTATTATCCCATTAAATTATTTGAATCCATTTAGTTGTTTTGTGTTGCTGCCTGGTTAACACAGGAGTTAGGTGACGGTATCCATCATGTTGATTATACTGAATCTCACTGTGAGATACTGTAAGAAAAGGCCAATGCAACCTACAGATCATTATTAAAGATCAAATACTCGAATAGACTTGTGTGTGCGAGTGACTTGCTTCAGCGGTGGCGTATGCGTATGTGGAGCGTTTCTGAGGTGTCATGAATAATAAACACCAGGCTGCAGAGACTCCAGCCCATTAAAACGTCTAATTATCTGCTAGGAGCGGCGGAAGAAAAGGTGGAGGACTGAAGGGGAAAAAATGGCATTTTGTCATAGAACAGGAGCAGCAGTTAATCATGTAAAAACCCTGCTGCAATAATACTATTCTGTTCAGTAGTGACAGCAACATTGTTCTGCAGGAACAGTTTTCCCAAGCAGCATGTTCTGTTCCCCGAGCATGAGGAGCTGTTCACTGTGAGTGGGCAGCTCTGTGTGTGTGTGTGTGTGTGTGTGTGTGTGACTAATTCATGATGTGCAATAACAAATCTAGTGTAGACAGGCATATTGTTCCAATTCAGCCTTTCGTAAGAAAAATGTAAATTAATTGAATACATGTGCACTATTTTGGGGCAGGGCGATGCAGCGGAGCATGTTGTGTCTCTGTGGGTCGGCAGCTTCTCTCTGCCGGCCTCCATGTGTGAATACTTCTGAGTAGCAGGAGAGTTAAGGCAGATCGTCACATCAGCTGGCCTGAGCGTCTCTCACGGTCGTATTTTTACCACATTTGCACAGTGACAACGTAAGATTTTGTAAAGAGTAAAGATAAGGTGCAACGTTTGTGTCAAAAATGTCCTCACTCCACCTCAGATAAGAAGTCAGAGAATATCTCTGCATTTACCCTGTTCCATTTCACTGGTCAGACAAAAATACTCTTTTGCCTCCTGTCCTGTGTATTATAGCTACAGTCGTTTTGGCTACACAGCAATAGCATTGTCTCAGACTGTCTCTAAATGTTCTTGGGTCCCACAGGTCTTTGATCTCGTCTTAGCTGGGTTATAACTTAATTATTATAATTGCGGAGCCAAATGTCCCCACAAGAATCAAAATCCTGAGAAGGTGGTCACATGGAAGAATTGTTTCCTGGAGTTTATTAAGAAAAGACTATTTTCTTAGTATGAGGGATTTGGGAATGAATGGACTGGCCTTACAAGGGTAACAGCACAACAATATGTGTGTGTCTATTTTATTGCTTTGCTGTGGGTAAATCTCTGCGCTTTGTAAAGCATGAATTCCAAGAAGATGGCTGCCGCTGAGATTTTCTTCTTTGCAGGCATGAAGCCATGGGTCAGACAGACATGGGTAGATATTTTAGTCAAATGTTTAAAATCTACTTATAATTCTAAACAGGCCTTCATGACATGGAACCGAACATTTAGTCATGTAAAATTGTGTGTATAACATTTTTTTGGACAATGATCTCAGAGGTCAAAAAAAAGAAATGGACACATAAATGTAGCAACCTTTGAAATGATCTTGAGACCTCTGACATCATAAATCGAGTATCTCTTACTGCTTCAGCTTTCCAATGATTTATACTACTTCCAGAAAATAAATTATTTAGACTTCACCTCTGCTACCAAGACACTGCTACAAGGCAAACCGCAGGCTTGTTTAAAAGGGAGGTCAGCAAATATTTTAGCCATGTTGCTCAGAGTTCAAGAAAGATCAAGACCAAAGCCTGGACTGGGCCTTTAACTGCCCTCGAAATACAAAAAGTACAAGAACAAGTAAATCACAAGTATTTTATTTAAAGTTGTATAGTACAAGTACAAGGAGCAGGAAAAGGTTTTCAGTTTTAAAGCAATGACATGTTAAACGACAATCCTTCCCTCTAGCCCTTCCCCTCCCATCCCTCTTTAAATGAAATGAACTACAGTAGCACTTATAATGACCTTCACAGTGTACACTAAACAGCTGGAATGGCAGGCCTGATCCACAAACGACTTCTAACTTCTCCCGCTGGACCCTTAGTTCCTAATTTGAGTTTTTGGAGGTGAGGGCATTAGTCAGATTTAAAATACACAAACACAAGAAAAAAAAAACCCTGACCAATTAATACAATAAGGCCCCCTTTTAATGCGTCCTTCTTTCCTCCCTTGTCACAGATTTCATATGAACGACTTGCAAAGAAAAGAGAAAAGGAGCAAATGTTCACACCTGTCAACTCATGCAACATCTGAAATCAGCTGAGAGCGGGGAAAAATGAAGGACACATTTTGAATATTAAAAAGGCTAGGAATCAACATAAAATTGAGGATCTTAATATATAATGAACTCCAACTCTGAGAGGTTGGCCAAATATCGATCCCTATAGGGGCAGTTGGGGATGATGGTGAAGACGTCTACGGGTTGTTTCTGATCCAGGTCACTGTAATAAACACAATCTTGCTCCGGGGTTGTGGGAGCAGACGGGTGGAGGTCGGATGAGCCCTGATGTCCCATGGAAAATAGCCCTGATGTCCACAAACCACTCAGCCGGAGCATCCTCTGCATCCACAGTGGGTGCACTCAATGATCCTTCCCTGTGGAGAAGAATCAGAAGGTTTAGACCACACATGTCTTTATCAGCCTTGTTCTCTAGCTTGGAAAATCTGAAGGCCAAATAATATCGATTGTCATTCTGGCTGAAGCAATGGCTCCCAGCATTTACAGCTGCGTTTTATTTGATGGTCGTTATCATGGTAGCTCTGCTCTGCTCCTCATGCTGGCTGACTTCATTGTTGACATACAGGTTTCAAAACACAGAGTATAACAGCTGGCCTTTCCATATGACTGTGTTTCCACACAATTTGGTGTTGGCTAATCTGCTAAGCCATCCGCGATGTTGCCATGTGGTTGGGTAACTGGATAACTGTGTCAGTTTACGCAACACAAACTATTGCCTGGAATCCTGTTTTCTTGAAATGTGTAGAATTTAACAAGGAAAAACAAACCCTTGCCAATTAACTTTTCACTTTCGGCTTGTTTTTTGATGTTTGGAGTTGAGTGCACCATATTTGAAAATTCTTAAAATATGTGTCGGGACCCAAAATGTGTTGAAGGGCAAAATGCAGTTTTAATGAATACCGGTATCATTTAGAATTACAGCCCACTTACTACTGTCTGTGTAGTTTACATTTCCCCCAAAAAAACTTTGCAATGCATGCTGTATCCAATTAAGAGTTTTTAACATTTATTTTCACTCATTTTTGTCATTTTAAAATACAAACTTCACAGCTTAACAGCTTACTTAACTGCTGTCCCAGCTAACAAAGATTCCCTATATAAAAAGACATGAATGTGACAATAAAGTTTGTAAGGCGTATTTTTGAGGAATTATATCCTGGCGGAGACATTTCTTAATGTGTATGTCAGGGGATTGACAGGAAGCAGAGCGTGACGTAATCACAAAGGATGCCAGCGACTGTTGAAAAGTTTTGTCTACATCTTAAGTTTAAATTGTGACACACACGCCCTCCAGCCTCACTCATCCAATCAAAGAGCCTGAAATATTCTCTGGTCAAATGAGGTTTCTGAATGCACACACTGACTCAACCTGGGCACAATGAAATAATGATAAAATACCAAATTAAGGCTTAATGTTTACTGTTATGGATTATCTAGCTCAAGCAAATTTAAAGTAAGTGGAAGTTGTTTTTCATACTGTACAAGAATGACTGGCAGCAAATGGCTTCTCCTGAAGGGAGGAAAATGAGCTCTGATATCTCCAACTGCACTGACTGTGCGGACACCAGCAGGAACAATGTAAAGGAGAGGGACAACCTGTATGATTGGCACCAACTAAAAAAAACACTGGTATTATCCTTTAAATGATGTCTAGCTGGCTTGAGAATGAGCTGTAGGCTTTAAGTACAGGCCAGCTGTAAATAAAAGTAATGTCAGTGAAACCTACGACTTCCAGCTTGCTCTTGGGGACTCTGCAGATGCAGTTGGTTCCAAAGTTGGTGTCTCGTGTCTGGATGCAGCGCAGGCAGCACAGGTTCTCATAGCCCTGCTTCTTCCACTTGGCAATCAGGTTCTTGTCTGCGTAGCCTTCCTTTATACAGTACTCATACAGCTCTGCGAGAACACACAGGAAGACAACACTGGGTTAGATGGACAGATGGACAGAGGATGGATATGGATCGGTTTCCTGATGTCTGGCGATTGAACAATTACATCATACACAGATAGTCAAATATAGTTAAAGCAGATACACAAAATTAAAATGAACTTGTGGTTTTCTTGTAAAGGGAAAAGAGGTGGAGAGAACACTGGGCAAATATAGTCTCAAATCAAGTCTTATGTATGGCGGAATCGATTTTCAAAATGTCAAATTCTCAAGGAATAGTTAATCAAATGATCCACAACCAGGGGATTTGAGGGGAAATGAAGACGGAAGGCATCTATCTTACTTGCAGAAATTATAATATAGCACATTTGTTGTTTCTTATATTTTAGGTGAACGGTGGAGAAATGCAAGGGGTCGCAGTTCGCACCACGGCCTACCTCTGCTGATGGCCTTTCTTTTGTAGAAGAGGTCGAAGATGTAGCGGCTCCGCTGGTGATGCAGCCTGAAAATCGGCCACAGGGATTCAACCTTTCGCTTCCCCTCGTGAGGCTCTGTTTCAGCTGCAACACAACAAAATGGAGACGGGTTAGCTTTGGGAAACAGAAATTAAAACCTGTTGGACAATTAAAGCTTCTCCGGGCTTTTACAGCGGCTCGCTTAGGTGTAAAATAATGACCATCGGCTTCGGCTTGATGTTTCTCTGTCGAACAAGCATGCTTCAACAAAACAGCTACACTGGAGCTCATATAATAACGCCAAGAAAAAGACAATATTCAAATAACATTAGGTGGGCATCCGTTAATAGATAGAGAAAACCCTGAGCACATTATCGACAACCGTGACGACCCGCAGCCTGTTGTTAGCGGAGCGGAGTCTTCTCACGGGTTACCTTCTCTCATTTTCTGGTCCAGCTCGTCCAAAGTGGGCTCAATGAGCTCCCAGCCGTCTGGAGGCGGCTTTCTACTCCTCTTCACTTTCGGCATAGCTCTAATTAGTACAAAATACAACAAAAGATCCTGGTGTTTGTGTATTGATTTTGCGAACCCGTTTCAGGCCCTTCTATTTGACGTCACGCGGGGTCCTTTTTCCCCTTATCGTCTCTCAACTGACGTCGTCGTCCCAAATAAACATTATGTGTATTCGATTTATTTGCTTTGAATAAATTTCGAAACATCTCTTAGATTAATATATGTTATAAAAGAAATACAAATATTTATAAATATGTATACAGGGAATTATAATATTGTTATTCTGAGATGAAATCGAAGTAGGTGTCTTGCTATCGTTCTTGGCATATTGCATCACTTTAGCAAACCAGCAAATTGCCTTTAGATAAACAACATGATTTAGGTCTCTTTTATTTTGCTATTCGTGTAATATGGTACAGATTCGCGTTTTTATTGAAAACTGAACATTATTTGGCACAAAGTAGCTAAGAATTAATCAAACAGACTTTCATATTTCCCTATTTCTGAAATTTGTTGACAGGCAATTGACTGAACTACTCAGAGTATTGTGCTGTCATGATCACAACTGAGTGTGTTTAGCCAGCTGTCAGTAAGGCTGCCACCTTAACATTTATGTTTTCGATCAGTATCACCTTGTTGAGGAGTTTATAATAAAGGCTTCGCTTGTCAAAATGCCCAAAGGAGGTAAGGACGTCCGTCTCACAACATGTCACAGTGTGTGTTGACATTAGCACTGTTGTTAGCGTAATGTTATCCGGCTAACATAAGTAAACCCACCCACAGAGGAGAGGTGGCATGCCTCTTCAGGCTACATGTCACTGCTTTATATGGTGTTGAAACATTAGACAGTAAAGTCATTCAGAAACGAACCAGCTTCTTTTGACTCTGTGTGTGTGTTACTGCTGGAGCTTACTGTCTAATGTGTACTGATGACCATGTGATCTGTCATGTATCATACTGGCCATCATTGCAGGTAAGAAAGGTGGTCACAAGGGCCGTATGCGGACGTACACGAGCCCCGAGGAGATAGACGCCCAGATGAAGGCAGAGAAGGAGAGAAAAAGGGTTGGTTGACAGTATACTGTTGCTCACAGGTGTTGTCAATAATCATTACACCTGTGATATTGCATGTTGTCTCTGTAGGACTGGGCGATAATTCAATATTATCGTTTATAGTCTTTCAGTGGAATCGTATTGTGATGATAGGGTGATTTTGGGATATCATGACACAATTCTAACAAGCACATTTTATTTAACAACTGACAAAATGAGGTATGAAACATTTTAAGGAATATAATTTGAAAATATCGATTTTTTTTTACATCACACCTAGCATTACCACTCGGTTCAATGGGATGAACAATAATTAACTGATTATTTAACATGTGATTTTGCACACGTTAGCCACATTGTGATATACATCAATATCGGAAAAACAATACTTATGATTATCGTGATATTGATTTCAACCGTATCGCCCAGCCCTATCACTGCATGTTTTGTAGTTGATGTGATTTTGTTTACTCTACATAACGTTTGCTTGTTTGTTGTCTGGCCTGCTTGGCTGTCGTTTGCTTGTATGTGGAGCAGCAAGAGCAAGAGCAAGAGGAGGTGGGGGGTGCAGCGCAGAACGATGTGGCAGAGGAGAAGCTACCAGGCTCAGGATCTGATGACAGTGATGATGAAGGCTCCCAGGTATCGTCTCCCTCTCTCTGTCGCCCCCTCTCCCTCTTATCTCACACACACACACACACACCTCTGAGACACTGAAATGAGCAGCTTGTTACAGTCAAAGCACTGACTGTATACTGTATCCGCTGTCATGCTGTCTTTGCAGAAGAGGAGAGGAGGTGTGGAGGGCTTGATAGAGATCGAGAACCCCAACAGAGTGGCTCAGAAATCCAAGAAGGTGGCGCAGATTGAGCTGGATGAGCCCAAGCAGTTATCAAGGAGAGAGAGGTGTGAATGGCACTTTCATGTTGAAACACACGCACACACACAAATACACACAAACCCCAGGAAAATTACCTCTTTCTGTTGCTGTGTCTAGTTGTAAAGTCACTCAGACAAGCTTGTTTTTTTCCATTTTATGTCCATGATGTTTCAGCGACATATAAATTCCTGTAATCCTAATCATAGATGCATTACATTGACCCCCTGTTACTCTCCCACCCTGACACACACCGCTGCACAGAGAGGAGATTGAGAAGCAGAAAGCCAAGGAGCGCTACATGAAGATGCACTTGGCGGGGAAAACAGACCAGGCCAAAGCAGACCTCGCTCGCCTTGCCATCATCAAGAAACAGAGAGAGGAGGCAGCGAAAAAGAAAGAGGAAGAGAAGAAAGGTGAGTACATTTGACAAGGTGATTTTTGTACAGTGATGACTGCATTAAAACAGGGGGCGGTAATTATTGAGTGCCTTAGAGCGTTAATCCGGGATTAGTTTTGCATTTAGAGAGCAAGATCAGTAAAGTGGAAGCTCGTCGGCAATCAGTGCTTCTATTCCGAGAGCCCAGACAGATACCAGCCAGAGTCTCCATGCTGCTGTAATGCATGTATACAGTGATTGAAGCTGATTATTAATCTATTTTCTTGTGTTCTTTTCTTACAGCAAAAGAAGCAGCGGCAGCAGCAGCTAAAGGCGTGAACTCCCTCTCCCTGAAATGATGAAGAGTTTATTTATCAGAAGCATTTTCACACATTCATGGACTGGCGCAATATATATATTTGACTATTTTTAAAAGGAAAAGCTATGAAGAGTGTTTCACATTTACGGTACGATATGACCATTTGGGAAATGGTTGAGGAGAGACTCATTGAAAGGGGCTGTGTATATTTTGGCATGGGATATTGGCCTTGTTGCTACTCCAAGGAAGTAAAGGCTACAATTGAGAATACACCAGTCTTCGCTTACACTTGGAATGACCCCTTCTAACCTATAACCTTGTACATGATATTGATACATGGTATATTCATCATGGTGTAATTCCAACTTTGCTAATTGAGCTTTGCCACTGTTTTTTTTGTTGGGATCTTACATTGTATATAACTGAGTCATGAAAATATTTCAGATTAATATTATGAAACCAGTAAAACGTGTCTGTTCATGTGTTCATTTGGTTTATTTCCCCATGAGGAAGCTGTCGCAACAGGTGTAGGCTTTGCAGGCTTTCCCAACCTTGGGTTAAAGACTCCATGTTGGGTCCACTGATATAAAAATGGGATGAAACGCTATCACAGATTACTTTTAGACTTCTCACAATCAAAAAATGTGACAGCCATGGTGCTTTTATCTAGTTATTTACCAGCTCTCAGGGGCAACATTAATTTTATTCCCCTGAAGAATAAAGCTTTTTTTTATACTCTGACTTCTAAACTTTTAGAACCTCTGTCACACGGTAAACATGGGTTGCTTTGGCAATAAAGGTTGGGAAGCCCTGGTTTAGAGACTTCTCCTCTGTGACAGGGACATGTTGTACGGAAGAGGATTAGGGCCAGATGTGAGGAATGTATGAGTGTGATAAATGTATTTGAGTTTTGAGTTTAAAGGCAGAATTCTGTTATTAAAGACAGAATTCTTAAACTCAGAATTCTGACTTTTATCTCAGAATTCTGAGATTACAGTCAGAATTCTGACTGTAAACTCAGAACTCAAATACATTTTTCACGTGGCCCTAATCCTCTTCCATACATGTTGCCTCCCACATAATGAGCTACCTGCGTTTATCATTATGAAGGGTGTATAACATTGTCTATGTGGGGTCAACCAGCTAAGTTTCTAGAGTTCACAGCAGTATTAACAGACCACTTTAAATGATCTGCTTTCCACAATGACAGTCACAATGCACAATGTATATTGCTTGTGAAAATGGGTAAATGTTTAAGGTTACACAGACCAGGACAGCATTTTTTTTCACTGTTCTGGTTTGAAAACAGGGTTTAGTTTCAGTTTTTACCGTAACTCATAACAGGCTGGTTTCATGGACATGGATTAAGCTTGGCCCTAGACTAAAAACAAGTTTCAATGGAGAACTTAAATGAAAAAGAACATTTGTTTCGGTTTAGTCCATGCTAAATCTGAATTTCAAAGCTTGTTTCCAATTGCTCACAAGAAAGGACCCTGTCTGCTACTTTTCCAGGGTTGCCAGAGGGGGACATTGCTACTTCACCCTTTGATCAACAGCACTGTCATATTCTGTTTCTACCCATGCCTCTGCTAGTTCACTCTTGTATGCACTTCCTGTGTTCACATGCTGCTCTACTAAAAACATCCTCTGCCGTTAATGATTGCAGCTTGATAGGTACGCCATCTGGACAGAATACTAGTCTGTAAAAAGGTAGGGAGTCTCCCCCCCTCCCTTCCCGAGGTTTTATTGCAGTAATAGGATGGATAACCCGTAGCTGTCCAGGAAGAAGTGGTGCTGAACAGTTGGCTCTGATCCGTCTTTACCTCCAGGCGGGATCTGAATTCACTTTGCACTTTGCAGAAACAGGTTATTACAGTGCGTTGTTGAATGCTCAACTCTGATTGGCCATCTAATCATATCACTCCGCAGTCAACTCAATTTCTAATCAAATTAACAAGCGACACCTTGTGCTAAAAGGCGTTGCTCACTGCATGCAAACACTCGCCAAACATGGAAGATTTTTCTAGAAGGCCTGTCACTTTTGATTTATTCGGAGGGCACGAAAGTTTTGATTGCTGGTTAGAAGCTGAACGGCAATTTTACCACATTTGTTTGTGTTGCTATGGTTCTGCTACACGTGTTAGATACAGACCTTTCTATGGTACTGTATAGTCCTGCGGAACTTTTTGGCAGAAGCTTGTAAATTACTTAGCTTGTAATAAAATATTTAAATCAATATTTCGTGATGAATGTACGGTAATATGCGGGATAATGCACAGGGAGCAGCTACATAAAAGAACATAAAATAAATCCCGACAGGGTGAATAAAGCCTCCGACCCACAGCAGTGAGTATTTGGGGAGGGGAGACATTGCTGAACGACATTAGAGGGAGGGGTGACGCGCGCACATCACGCCTCCCTGTGGCCGGATTGGCTGGAAGTTTGGCGGACTTTGTCCTGAGTAGAGGGGCTGCTTTTGTTCAAGCCTCATGGTTCAGCTCCTATCGGTTTCATTGCTGACAGCGACAGCAGCATTGGTACAGCTCATTCACTGGTGAGTTACTTTACTTTTACCACGTACATCATCGGTGTCCTAACTTACACAGGACGGCACACAAGGCATGTTCTTAACACACGTGGAACTGAAGTTAATGTTTTTGTTCATTGCTAGAAATAAACAAAATAACAACTAACCCCGTATAGTTTGGTATTCTCCGCTTCAATGTCTTATTTTGACAACATTTTGTCGATTTGTGGCTTCTGCCTGCAGCACTAACGTTACTTTGGTCAGACTATCAGCTAGTAACTTAACGTGTAACTGCTAAAGCTAGTCGTGCTGTTTACCGGCGGACAAAGTTAGTTTCGCGGGAAATTTTGACAGCTCACCTCACTCAAGGCTTATAAAATGTGTCATCTTTGCATTGTGTCTGTTTTCTGCCTTGCTGCAATGTTTCTGTCAGTCGACCAATGCAGGTAATAAAAGTCATGTGTTCAGCTGGACGCATAGCTCGGTTAGCTGTCCAGCAGCAGCTGACAGATGCATAACTGGCCTGCAGGAGTTGACCTACTTTTTACTGGCCCTCACATTAGCTAACGTTAACTGTGGAGATTTGGTTCTTGAGTTATTGGCTAACTCGTTGTTAATCATCTGTGAACAATATGATTGTCAAGTCTAGCCAGTGCTTCAGATGAAGATTTGGCCAAATTTGATCTTTGCTGATTGAGCAATTGTAAACTTTGTGATTTTGTGAACCCATCATCTGAGTTACCTGATAACAGCAGTGTTTTTGCAATTCAGTTTGTTATCAGAACAGGTAGGGAGACATCCTTGTTCAAAGTTTAACAGACTGCACATGTGGTCATCTCACGCCATGGCTGCAATGTCGCAATCCTGCTGACAGCTGAGGTGCTGCTACATGTCTGCTGGGGCATTTGACTGTAATGGATCTGTATGCTGGGGGTCAGTTTGGAAAAGCAATGCTCATATATTGTTCTAAAGAATACATGGTCATGAGAATAATGGTTCCTTTGTGATTTAGTGAATGCAACATTTCAATTAAAAATATTGTATGGGCAGTACTGTGATTCATTTACAATTGGAGATTGTTTTTTGTGTGTATTTCTTATCATATCCCTGATTAGAAGATGCCTAAGAATGATCTTCTCCTTTTCTGTGAGCAGAGAGAAGCGATCATGTCTTTGACCAACGGCCACAGTGTGAGCAAAGAGATGTGGGACTCCCACAACAAGATGATGTTGGAGCCTCTGGCCATCAACGACTCAGAGGTTTGTGTTTGCATGTTTATGTCCATCAGGCATTATGGATTTTAAAACTAGAAGATCTATCTCTAAATGCTGCATCTACCGTCCTTTACACAGCAGTGCATGCTGGACATCCTTCATTACAGATCATATGAACACTTGGGACAAAACTGGGAGATATTATTTGGCCTTATTTTATGTTTTTTCATGATGCAAAATCCAAAATAATGTACTTTCAGAAGTTGAAAAAGATGAAGCAATTACCTCTCATGCACTTATTTCAAACAAACGAACATGAATATGTCCACGGTCAAAGGACTATGGACATATTCATATACATATAGAGCTTGTGTGACAAATTGTTACATGCCTATTAATAATGCAATATTTGTGTGTATTTCAGGTGTTCTCCATCATCAAAAAAGAGAAGCACAGGCAGACGTACGGTCTGGAGCTGATCGCCTCTGAGAACTTCACCAGCAGAGCGGTTCTGGAGGCTCTGGGCTCCTGCATGAACAACAAGTACTCTGAGGGATATCCTGGCCAGAGGTATACACACACACACAGAATCCTGTTTATTTTTCAAGTTTAATATAGCGGGGGATTTTGAAACTCTGCGATAAGTTGCACAAACTATTTAAAAAATGTACAAGACCTTGCCTGTAGTGCAAGCGAGGCAGTGTCAGATGTACAATAAGACAGCAGACACTAGAATACACATAAAAATGACTTATAAAGAATTTCTTGGAGTGGCAGATACCATAGGATCTAAACCCAACCTTTGACCCCATCCTTTAACCTTTGCAGTGCTCACTGCTCTCCCCTACCTTTTTATAATAACTCAGTATATCTGTAAAATACAGTATGATGTGTGTGTGTGCTCAGGTACTACGGTGGTACAGAGCATGTGGATGAGCTGGAGAGACTTTGTCAGAAGAGGGCCCTGGAGGCCTACGGTCTGGACTCAGAGAAATGGGGTGTCAACGTGCAGCCATACTCAGGTATGAGATATTGGTTTGACATCCAGGTATAACACAAACAAACAAAACAAAAAAACAGTCACGAGAAGAAAACTTACAACAGTACAACTTATAACATGGTTGCTGACATTGGTATTGTTGTCACCACCATGATGATTTTCATCATCATCACTATCATGGCCCTCCTACAGGCCTCCCAAAAGAAATGCAATATCAGATTCTCTGCTAGCCAGATTGTTCAGCTGAATGTCTTGAACAAACACGAATTATCTTTGTAACGCACTACAGATGCAGATGTTTGTTTTATGGAGTCAGATTTGTTGCATGGTTTTGTAGGTAATATACATACAGGCTTTGAGGCATTTGATAATGTGAATATCCCATGATGCACATTCTGTGTAAATGCTCTTGCACTTGACTGTAAATCTGTATACTGCAATGATAACACACTTTCCCTTTTCTAGGATAAATAATAAAGTTGATCTTATCTTATTGTGATTTACTCCCTCCCTGATTTATAGCTCATAAACTTTGCTCACAAGACTATTTGAGTTTGTTGATGTTTGCTCCTTATTCACACCAGTGAGTGTTACATAAGGCAGAGTTGTAACTATGTGGGCTGGGGTGTGTGAAATCCTAGCCTCAAACACCCTCTTTAACAGGCTCCAATACTTCTTATACTTCCTCACTTGTGTATCTTTTCTTCTGTCCTCCTTCACTTTTTCCATTTCCCCTCATCATCTTGCCCCTATTGTCACTTCTCCCTCATTCTCCTCTCTGTCACACTTATTTATGCTCCTCCTTCAGGTTCCCCTGCTAACTTTGCGGTCTATACGGCCATTGTTGAGCCCCATGGCAGGATCATGGGACTGGACCTTCCTGACGGAGGTCACCTGACCCACGGCTTCATGACTGAGAAGAAGAAAATCTCAGCCACATCCATCTTCTTTGAGTCCATGCCTTATAAGGTACACCGTACCAACACACACTGATGTATGAATCTAGTATAAACTCTCGGGAAGTTAGTGACAAGATTTCACAAAGACAGACAGAAGAAGAAAAACTGAAATTACTTATCAAGGCACGTACTGTAGGCACAATGCTCCCACTGTGTAGGTAGTAATAATAACAGATGATTTGAGAGAATAGATACAATAGAAACATGGTGATCACGTCAGGAGGACAGAGAGACACTCCTTCATTCTTCTTATGACATTTGACAAATGATCTTCTAGAGGAGTGAGGTCATCTTTGACAGGATTGTTTCAGATATTACTTTACAACTCTGTTGCTGTGACTTTTACAACACCCTGTTATCTACGCTAAGTCTCTCAACACTCAGTTCTGGAGTACAACAGTGAGATACAGTGGGTCAAAGTGGGACGTTGCTGGGTATTCCCTACTCTATCCATGTACTGATGGTTACATGATATAGTGTGACCCTCTGACATGTTGGGGGTTTTCCCAGGTTACATACATGAATTCATGAAATTTGCGCAATAATAATGGTAAAAATAATATCATTCTTATTGTGTCTCATAAAATGCATGTTTGAGATGGTTAGCCAAATCTTCAATGTAACTTAGCTAAAATGTAACAATTTATACCATTCGGGACAACTATGGAGTTTGAAGCCGGGGCTTTCCTTATTGTGTCTTTTTTTCTAAGACAACCTGTAATATTTCAGCGTTCCCCCTGGCTGTACTAGCTACAGTGAGCTGTACTTTTGCATTGGGATTTTGTTTGGGATCCTGATTAAATTGGGGCAGTACTGTGTGCACTTCATTTGGAATCAATGGACCTCATTGATAAAGTTTTTTTTGTTTTTTTTCTGATAAGATCCTACATCATCACCTACAACACAAGAATAGTAAAATATATATATATATATATATATATATATATATATATATATATATATATATATATATATAAAAAATGGGAAATGTATTCAAAAGTGGTTTAAATATAAGAAACAATACAACGATTTAAAAAGTGGGCAAAATCCAAAACATTACATAAAAAGCTAAAGAGTGTGTTTTTAAGAAGTGATTTTACAGAGTTCCTCAGGCAGGGCATTTCACAATCTAGGGGGCCTCATTATGTTTTACAGGATTGCACTTTGCCATCAAAGTGCAATCCTGTAAAACATAATGATTATTATTATCTTATGCCCTGGTCTGTTGTTTCTAGGTCAATCAAGAAACCGGCTACATTGACTATGACAGACTGCAGGAGAACGCGCGCCTGTTCCACCCCAGACTGATCATCGCAGGTACTTTGCATGTGCACACACACACACACACACACACTGCCACTACTACTACTACTATCCTATCTCTGTTTGGAAGTCTGACACACTTTAAGTGGATCAGTGAATTTGTTGTTTAAGGTTAGGATTCCATTTGGGGCTTAACTGACCTGAGCCTTGTTATGTTTCTCATTCTCCTCTCCTCCTCTCTCTCCATTTGTCAGCAATATGCGACACAAAAAAGGCAGGAAAATGCTTCCCATTAGAAATGAACAGGGCCTCGTTTCCCAATAACGATCACTCTTAGAGGTAAAGAAAAGTGTTTTTAAGTGTGATCCTACGAAGGTTCGTTCATTACCTACTTCATGTGTTTCTCAAAGCGCACCCACGTTAGTTAAATGTTTCTGACGCTGTGACGTCAGTATGAAAGGTGTTGAAGTGGTTGTTGACTTGATTTCATGATAACAGATTAACCAACTGTCTGTAAGTTATGTGATATTGTGCAAATACATCAAAAAGGCTACTGAACAAAATGCACAAAACAATTATATATGCTTAGAATTGCAACAGCAACATTATTTAAATCGCCTGTAGAAAGCTTACAGCCATCTCATTTAATGCAATAGGCATACAGTATGTTCGTGGGTTTAATGTTAATGTATGATTTTGTCTTTTCTTTTGCTCAAGGTACTTGCACTTGAGCAAAAATTGATAACTAGCCTCAGATTTAGGAGTGATGATTCTTATCATAGCTTTTGCTCTCTGATCAAGACGGCTGTCAGTTTTAATGACACACTGTTCAGGTGTTGGCACAACATTGCGCTGCGGGTGACGGCACCACAACAGATGCACAATAGCTTGCATGATGGGTTTTACTGCACGTAAACAAGTTATTGAACATTTCCTTGTTGTTCTCCTCCCTGTCCCTTCTTCAAAACTCACCACTCCATTTGCAGCAATCACCGACTCCACCCATTTTGTGTTTTGTCTCCTCTTTCACGGTTCCCTCAGCACCCGAAGATGACAGTAAATAATATAAAAACAGACTAATAAACCTTAAACTAAAGTTGCAGCGAGTCCTGCAGGTTTCTTTCCTTCTCAAGACGCACTTAGCGTTCTAGGACCGGTCAGAGGCAGTCATCTACGATCACTTTTAAGAGCTTCTTAAGTTAAGATGCTTTTCGGAAACACCTTACAAACTAAAGACACTTTGTACGATGGATACTACGATCATTTTAGCCTTAAGATGCTTTTGGGAAACGAGGCCCTCAACTGTATGTCAAAAAAACCCTTAAAATCTTATAATCACTTCCTCTTCTTCTGTTTCTTCTCCAGGCACCAGCTGTTACTCCCGCAATCTTGACTACGCCCGTATGAGGCGGATCGCTGATGAGAACGGCGCATATCTAATGGCCGACATGGCTCACATCAGTGGGTTGGTGGCCGCTGGAGTCGTGCCCTCGCCCTTCGAGTACTCTGACATTGTTTCCACGACGACACACAAGACGCTGCGAGGCTGCCGTGCCGGGGTCATCTTCTATAGGAAAGGTACAGATAGAAGAGAGTGCTTCTGACCCTTTGATGAATGCAATACAAACCACTTGCCAAATTGGTTTCAAAGCAATAGTAATTCTGAGTGACTTATTCCCCTTTTTCTCTTTTTCCTCCAATCCACTGGGTTTCCACTTGACTCCACTCCCTCCTGCTTCCTTCTCTTTCTCTTTCTTCTCTCCATCTTTCCCTCCTCCAGGAGTGCGGAGTGTGGACGCCAAGGGGAAGGAGACTCTGTACAACCTGGAATCTCTTATCAACCAGGCTGTTTTCCCCGGGCTGCAGGGCGGGCCACACAACCACGCTATTGCAGGTGCCCATCTCCCCACAGTATTTTTCTCCCTCTTACTTTACTCTGTCAGTTACTTTGTTTCCCCATCTTCACAGCCATGCAATTGTGTCAGTATTTTTGTTGGATCATGTTTTTCACTTTCTGTGTGTCCTCAGGTGTGGCTGTAGCCCTGAAGCAAGCCATGACACCAGAGTTCAAGGCCTACCAGATGCAGGTGCTGGTTAACTGCAAAGCTATGGCCAATGCCCTCATCAGCCACGGCTACAAGATTGTCACTGGTAGGAGACACAGTACCACTCCACAAATACTTACTTGACATTGATCGTCAATGTCCTTGCCTTGAAAAATGTCAACCTTGAATTAACTTAAACATCCATAGATTGAAACTTTGTGGTGAAAATGTCATGCTATCATTTAATTTGCGTACATGTTACCCTAAAACTTGCAGGAAAAATTTAAAGACTGTTTTTTATTTTTACTGACAGCGTGGTTGGAAGAGAGGTTGTGACGGCTTCTGATATCTGAGAGCAATTTATGACTTGTGCTATGCAAATCATCATCCTTTCTCCTACAGGTGGCTCTGACAACCACCTGATCCTGCTGGACCTGCGAAGCAAAGGAACCGATGGAGGACGGGCTGAGAAGGTTCTGGAAGCCTGTGCCATCGCCTGCAATAAGAACACCTGTCCAGGTAATGTGTGTGTCAGCACTGACATGCAGTGGTGTATACATACGGATTTAGCCTTTAGTGTGTATATTCTTGTGGCAAATGAGTCTATCCCTTAAGTTCCTGTGAGTATAACTGTACATATAGATGTGTATTACCCCTATAGATAGATAGATAGATAGATAGGGTTTTCCAAAGAGCGCTCTTCCTACTAATTTATAACGTTTGTGTGCAGGTGATAAGAGCGCTCTGCGCCCCAGCGGTCTGAGGTTCGGCTCCCCGGCTCTGACCTCCAGAGGCCTGGTGGAGGACGACTTCAGGAAGGTGGCAGAGTTCATCCACAGAGGTAACCTTTAACCTTCGTAGGGAAACTCCCCTTGCTGTTTTCTAATGTTTTTCCACGCCAACACTGTATTCTATTGACAAACTGACTATATGTTTATGAATAATAAACATAGTCAGTTAGTTTTTTTTTATAAACTACTGTGAGTTTTGTTTGTCTTTTGCTTGTATACATAATCCACATCTGAAAGCCCGTCCTGCACTCCTTTCTCCTCCAGGTATTGAGTTGACAGTGGAGATCCAGAGAAGCCTGGATCCTAAAGCCACTCTGAAGGAGTTCAAGGAGGCTCTGGCCCAGGGAGAGAAGTTCCAGCAGCGGCTGGCCGAGGTCAAGGCTGAGGTGGAGGCCTTCGCTGGACGATTCCCCATGCCTGGCCTACCTGAGCTGTAGAGGGCGGCAGTTCGGACATTGATGGTTGTTGGAATGACAATTATGCCAGACGGCTGCTTTTGAACACTTTTATGCCATTTTGGTCATGCTTGTTGGCTGTATGTGCGATTGTATTTGTTATTTGTGAGTGCGCACCTGTGAAATCTACTGTCACTGCTCAAATCAAGGCACTTCTTCTTGACTTCACAGCATTCTTGGAAAGATACAAGGGTTATATTTTGGAACAGATTTGTCTTTATGGAAACAGAGGTGTATTTGTTTTTCCAGTGGAACTGTTCTTCACTGTGGGTCTTACATTAAGTTTAAGCTTTAACTCTGACTGAATTCTCCATGCCTTTTTTTTTTTTAATAAAAGTTATAATTCCAAAACAGTTTTTCTGGTTGCCTGTTGCTGCCTTATGTGTCTCTGTTCTCACTGAATATGAACAAATGCCAATGAACTGAACTGTAGAGGATTTCCCTGTTGAAGATAAATAAAAGTGAATGTACTGGCAATGCAATGAGTTCCCTTTTGGATTCTTATTGAGGTGGTAAAATTCACAAGTATTTTATTTTGTTTCTCAGACATAATTGTAGCTCCCCTAAATGAGGCCTACAACTGAAGAAGCATTTTTAGCTGTACACTTAAAATTACTGTAAGTTACATGACAATAACAACTGATCACATCTATCTACTATAAAACCTCTTTGGGTTACATGCAAAAAGTTAAAGGATCAGAAATTCACAAAACACCCACTAGGCGTGTTAATGGATCAGGAAATGTCGATTACAATCATAAAAAGACATTGTATAAAAACGATTCAGTTATGCATATTTGTCCAGAATTCATCAGTACCGTAACGTAACGTCACATAATATAAAACCGTAAAACATTGGGAATGTATTTACAAAACTACATCAATGATCGATTAGTCGTGCCTTTGCCTTTCCACCGGGTCAGAGGTCAGTCCGCGCGCCTTCCTTCTACTGCCAGGAACAAGGAGCCGTTCCATCGTGACAACCGTTAAACTACAAACCGACTAGCGTTAACGTTTTTGTTTACAGCAGCTAAACAAAGCTACATAAAAACTTCCTCATGGTTTCTAGATCAGTTGAGCACGCTGGATCGATAGGTGCGATACATTACTAGTGAGCACCGTTAGCTGGCTGATGAAGCTAGCATCAGTTAGCTGCTAACCTAGACTGACATTTATTTGATCGGAGCCCGGTAAAGTAGCAAACATGCAGGAGCTGCTAGCTACCGTGGATCACATCAAGTTTGATCTGGAGATCGCTGTGGAGCAGCAGCTGGGTGCACAGCCCTTACCCTTCCCCGGGATGGACAGTGAGTGCACTTATGCTAGCTAGCTACTAGCCAGCCGTTATAGCTAAACTGCCAAAGCACCATAACAACATGCTGACATGGGTTGGCAACAGGGCAAACCTCAAGTGCCCTGTGGATACATGAGCTGCGGTGACTTTATCCGTTTTAGCATTTGTTTTTCTGCGTTAAATTGTCCCCACAAAGCTGCTTTGTTTGTGTTGGTAACGTTATAACATAACGCTGTGTCCCTGCAGAGTCCGGGGCTGCTGTCTGCGAGTTCTTCATGAGAGCAGCCTGTCTGAAAGGTAAAAACACACTGACAGCTTTTCATAGGCAACACGAATCTCAGTCTCTCCACTACATGTAATAGTGCAGGCTCCTCACTGCTGGGAAGGGGTAAACATATTGAAAATTCACCATTAAGGCTAATTGCTTACCCAAAACAAACACATCTAGGGCATTTACTATGCACACATATGCACAAGTCCTTTTAACTTTTTCACCTTGTTAGCTATTTCTCCATGTCACAGAGTACACCCAATTAACAGCAAATGCAAAAAAGTCATATTTTTATATCACAATTGCATTCCTTTTACTTAATAAAAAACTGCATATTTGTAGGGGTTACTTCATGGTGTACCAGTAGGCATACATAATACTATGACAGATTTTTGTGATTTGAGAAGGCTCAAGATTATGTGCAAAGCATTTCACAGTGGATTGCTTCACTAAGGACACTGAGTATGCAATAGGCTTCACTTCCTTTCTCTTATGCAGTGCTATGGTCCAACCTGTCCACTTTTGTACAGTCCAGACCAGAAATACGTCAATTTACGGAAGCAAGACACCATCAAAATGCCATTTCCCTGTGACTTAAAAGAAAATTGCAGGCACAGAAACTGGGAATTGGTCTGGTACCAAGCCCTGGTTCTAGCACTGAACTTACCCCCGATCCCTACTGATAACAACAAAAATCAATGAGACACTGAATGCCCAAATGGGTCTGAATCTCTCAGATATCTGTTTAACTGAGTGAACTGGTTCCACACCCAGGTGGGATGTGTCCGTTCCGTCACATCAGCGGGGAGAAGACGGTGGTGTGTAAGCACTGGCTCCGAGGGCTGTGTAAGAAGGGAGACCAGTGCGAGTTCCTCCACGAGTACGACATGACCAAGATGCCCGAGTGCTACTTCTACTCCAAGTTTGGTTCGTTGACTTGATGTTAAACATGTGAACACGGATTCATTCAATGTCCATTTTTGCCTCAGACAAGTACACAGTAGTCCTTTCTACTGTCAGATGTAGAACTATCAGAGGAATACTGAGGCGTACTGGTGTCTCCGTGTTTTAATTTGTGTCTGCCCTGCCAGGTGAGTGCAGCAACAAGGAGTGTCCATTCCTGCACATTGATCCCGAGTCCAAGATCAAAGACTGTCCCTGGTATGACCGAGGCTTCTGCAAACATGGTAGGTTCTGCTCACTGGTGTATTATGAAAATACGATCAATACGAGATGATGATGATGGAACACACACACACACCCTATAAATGCCCTCTCCCTTCTTGTTAGAGCATCTTCTTAAGCGGGAGGACAGCCTCTCTACTTTCCGTTTTCCATCTGTCATTTGTCCCATATCTCTTTGTGTCCATCTTCTCAGGCCCCGACTGCAGACACAGACACACCAGAAGGGTGATCTGTGTCAACTACCTGGTGGGCTTCTGTCCAGAGGGGAAATCCTGTAAATTTATGCAGTATGTTATCCTTTTTAATGATTTCTACATAACAGAAATACCTCTGAATTGCAAGTGAAACAAAACAATATCCTGTTGTATAATACTGTACCGAATATGGTCTGCTTTAACATAAGATAATTTGGGATAATCTTTTCCCTACCTCATTAATGGGATGAACTGCTCCCTACCTCCTATAGTAAAATATCCCTTAGACAATAGATAAAGGCAGTGGTAAAATAATAATAACTAGAGACTGTAAAATACACAGATGTAACAGTGAGATGTTCATACTACGCTTAATTGTGTTTTCTGCAGCCCCCGTTTTGAATTGCCTATGGGAGCGCCTGAACAGCCGCCTTTACCACAGCAAGCCCAGAACCAGACAAAGGTAAGAAGATACACACCCAACACACACAGCAGTTGTATAAAGGTTAGGCCTATTAGATCTTCTAATAAACCTGCTACATTTCCTTCCTTCCCGTCTCCTGTCCCAGCCTGTGCCTACGATCGGCCGCTCGTCCCTGTCTCTGATCCAGCTGACCAACTCCAGTCCAGGCCAAGGCAGTTACCAGCGGCCGCAGCACAACCCAATGGGCATGGGTGGCCAACACAATAACATGGGAGGCAACAGAGGGCCACGGCCGCTGGACCAGGTCACCTGCTACAAGGTGACACGTCTGTCCATTTGTCTGCTGATGTGCATTTGTGTGCACTCCTACACACACACACACACACACACACACACGGCAGTTTACTTCAGCTACAAGTTAAGTACAACATTAACATCCTTCTGCCTTCTTTATTTCCCTTCCCGGTGTCTCCAGTGTGGTGAGAAGGGTCACTATGCCAACAAATGCACTAAGGGCCACCTTGCCTTCCTGAGCGGACAGTAGCCTCCAGCCTTGACGTCCAGACACCCATGCTGCGGCTCTGTCCGCTGACGAGAGCAGAGGAGACGGGAGGACGGAAGGAAGGAAGGAAGAGGAGATGAAGAGAGGACGCCACTGTAGAGATTTGGGCCACAGCCTCCAGTTGAACCTCACAACCTTCAACTACCAAGCAGGACTGATGTGTGTGTGTGTGTGTCACTTGGGTCGTTATCTACAGACACAGGCAGCAGAAAGGTCAAACATGGCTACCTCTCTGGTCTGATGGAAGAACACAGAAGAAGAGAAAAGACACTTGAGGACACCATCTATGTGGCTGTGGTTGGGTGACTTGATTTGCTGGTGAAAGTCAAGTCTACAGTCCTCTAGCTCTAATTGCATATAGTTTTCTACATTGTTTGTACTGTAAAATACATGGACTCTCTCAGAAAATGTTCTTGTACCAGACATTACAACCAAGGTCCATATGCATCAGGTATCTTGGAGTAGGAGTGCCGCTCTGAAACGTTGTTGCTTCTTACATGATATTCATGTTCATAGGTTCATGTGACTTTACCAGTAATCCTAGATCAGTACTCCTATTCTGACAAACCTCATGCATACTGACCCAGATCTTTGTCTGACAATGTAAATGAAATAAACAACTGAAGTGTAATAGATGCCAATGGAAAATCACATCGATGCTTTGTACTGAAACTGCCATAATCAGAGCCCAGATTTGCCCCATGATCAGTTGTGCTAACATCAGATGAAAACTATTTCTTACATCGATATCACCTGACTTCTTAAAGCCTTAATGGAAACCAATGTGTGCAAAAACTGTTTCCAGGGTTCCTGTATGTTTTAATATTCTTTTTCAGACTTTAGACCTAAAAGATGTCACACACAACGGTGCAGCAGACAATTTGTACGTTTTTCCACATACTTTTTAGAACCTGGAAACTGATCTGTATAGAAACCCTGTGCTGTTAGGTGCTGTTCATCTGAATACAGTGATCATTTGCTCCTTTTAACCAATGTGGAATGTAAAGAACATTTCCCCTCACTGCTACTACACCTGATCAGGGTATCAGTTTCATGATTTTGTTGACACGGGTGATGCCATCCTCCAGTTGCATTCAGTACATGTGTAGTCTTTGAACAAATTCTCACATCTGTATTTTATAGCGTGTACAAATAAAAAGTTCAAGGTTCTCAGCACAGGTCTACCCAAGTTATACTTGCATTCCACAATGTTTGAGTGATAAGAATAATTTGACAGCTGTGGTTCAAAAACAGTGACAAAGCATACTGTAACTACAGTCCTGGTACAGCCAATGTGACATTGAGACACTAAAATTCAGATGCAGTTAAATTACATTAAAAATGATCTTTAGTTTTGTCAACCCTGTCAAATCTGCATCAACAGTAAACTATGTTATTCTGCATTCATCACACACACTCAAACCACAATATCCCATAATAAATCTTAGTATTTTTTATTGGTCACAATAGTCACATTTAACAGAACAGATGAAAACAGAGAAAGGGAGGTCCCTCACTGCTGTATGTGAGCTGGGGGCAGAGAGGTCAAAGTTCAACCCCTGAAGGTTTGATGTTACTTGAAGAGGAGGGGCTTAATGGTACTTCCTCCAGCGGTCGTGCTCTGAAAACAGGGTGGACAGAAGAGATGATGAAGAAGAAGAAAGGGAAGCAAAAGACATGTAATGATTGAATCAACAACTTGGAGGTAACATTTTTAATGAATAATAGGTTATAGCCAGTTTGAGTGCAATTGTTCCAAAATTAGATATCCATTTGAGAATCGACACCTACTCAAAATTAAAAACAAATTATGGTACTTTCAAAGCGTGGCAGGCGAGTCCAGTGCGACAAAGTAACATCTGTGTAGACTGGATCTTTTAGAAGTATTAAATAACGAGTTTAGAGTATTTTGGCCCACAAAAGTAATAAAACTTCTTCCTAAAGCAAAGTCGGCACATCCTGGGCACCAAACACTAAGTAATGGAATGTGAGGAGGAGTGTGTGTGTCTCTTACTGATGTGATCGTACTCCCAGATGTAGCTCATGGCCACATAGCCAACCAGCAGCATGGCTACACCGCCGATGCCTCCCTTCTTCACGTTGATGTACTTGTTGTAGTATCTGTCATGGCCTTGAAGAGAGAACACCACAAATTACACAAGAAAAAAACAAAAACAAACTGCTATTGACATCTGTGGTATACAGTTCCAGCTGCAAATTATAAAGTTGAGAGTGTGAACTGATTCAAATCCATGAGCAATCTTCCTGTCAGTAATTTGTGTGCAACAGTATGGATGGAAAGCAGGGTTGCTGCTAATGCAGAGCATGTGTGCACAACAACCGTTCCCTGAATATTTAGCATTCACTGATTAGTATTTAAAAATGCTCTGATTGTAGTTCACCTTTGTGCAAAAAGCCTCTTTTCTGACATGATCTCTCTTGAATTGTGCTGAGAACACTAGGAATTTGTCTGCGTTACCATTACTCATTTTAATGATTAGCCTAAATTTAGGCATAATGTTTTTTTTTGTTTTATTCTGATGCACATGATTAATTATTGATTGATTTATTCAGGTCAAGTTTCCTTCCTCACCCCTGCGGACGGCGGAGATGATGCCGTTGGGAGTGAAGTCTCTGCCTCCAAGCCAGCTTCCCAGCTCGCCGAGTTTCACTTCCATCAGTCTCTTCTCAACTATGGGAACTGGTCAGGAGTGGAGACAGCAGTAAAGTCACATTAAGCTACATGTCTACTCTGCATACTGTACATGCAGCACACAGCCTAGCTCCAGCGTTTCGCTCCGATTCAGACACGCGCCCAGTGATTCAAATGATGGGTCCTGATTGAGAAGCTGTGGTAGAACACCAAATAAACACACACCTGTGGCCGCATTAGTTACAATTTCCCATTTAGACGCTTTCATCCAAAGCGACGTGCACATGAGATTTTAATACAACACAAGCATCACAGCTATTTTACATATTAATGTGCTTAACGAAAATCAACACTAGTACTGGTGCTTATGAGTCGGTTAGCAACCACATTGTTTAGCTAGAACTTTACTGCTAAATGAAAAACCTGACATTTAACCATTATATTTATCTATCAAAAATACTGGCTAACGTTACCCAACAACGCTTCTTTGCCAGTAAAAAAGAAACATTGTCAATTACGTCCTCGGCCTATCGTTTAACGTTAGCTCATATTAAGATTGCCATAATTGCAGAGGAGAGTGTCGTGAGGACACTGTGTTCAGTCTGTGTGCAGGAACTGACAGCACTGACTGTTTGCAGCAAGGCTATCGTGCGAGCTAGCTAACGTTAACGGATACGCTTGCTGATGTTAAATAACAAGGTGACAACAGAATTACAATGACAGCTTCTCGCAAATCGCAAGCTAAACTGACGTCTCCGGCATCACTGAAGATGACAATTAAATATACAAAAGCGGCTCGCAAAGTATTACTATTAAATTGGCAATGACAGTCAAAGTCCTTGACCTGACTCAATGGACCGCGGTTTCACTGCGGCCTTCGGCCGAAGAAAAAGCACCAGCTTAGTGCACATACACGGTTTGTTTTTACATAAACATACATGGAGCATGAAAGCAAAGTAATATACCAAAAGCAAGGTACTGACTCAACACAAAAACGAATAAAGTGCTAATTTTGACAGAGGGCACGCAGCATTACCTGGTCTGTCCGCCATCTTGATCGGTGCAGAGTGCTCGTTGCAAGGGATGATGGGAATAAAATGGTGAGGAGTGCATTATGGGAGAAAATGTATTTTTTCTCTCTCCGCTAGAGGGCAGCAGAGGAAATGAAAGTACTGTCGCTGTTTCAATCACATCTCCCCCAGTGATGCAAATTTTGTTTGAAATCCTAATGAGACTGTGCTGTGTAACTGCAGAGGCTGCTTGTAACAGCATAACGGATTTTATATCAGGTTATATGTATTTTGAAATAGGAGCCCGTAGGCTATCAACCATAGACTGTAAAAAAGATATTTAGGTATAAACAAAAACAAATTCCCCAACCCCCCTCAATTTCTCTTCATACTCTATCACAGGGATCATTTGCCAAGAGAAAGTAGCCGATCGATGAGAAGCGCAAACTATGGAGGGCCAGGCCTATCATATTAAGGAATCAATGAATGAATGAATCAATAAATAAATACAATAACAAATAAAGGAATAAATAAATCAATAAATAAATGTGGGAATATTTATAGAAATACGTAAATGAACACATGATTTCAAAAATAAATCATTAAATGAATAAATACCTAACTTTTATTTACCATTCATTCATTGATTCATTCATTTCTTGCCACACATTCGATTTCCATTTCCTCAAGCATATGCGAATGAGCAAGTGACAAGTATTTGTGGAACATGGAAGCCTACACGTGTGGATGCTGATTAGCATTAGCATAATGCTAATTTGTAAAATCGTTTTAAAACGATTAAAATCGTAATAAATCGTTTTTTTAGGTAATATCAATCAAACAAACTAGTAGCCTAATGCATTGTCAATAGGCCATATTAATATTAAATGAACGCACAGCCATTACGCACCGCTATATATAGTGACCCATATAGCTTGACCATTTTAATACCAATATTTTGGTTTATTGTTTCTATTAACACCAGAAAGGGCATGGGCTGGCACTGAGATTTGAAGTTGAAATTTCTCAAACACTGGAAATGCTATGGTCTCATCCTTCCATGACTTTATCCAAATATTTGGGCTTCAATGCCTTTTCACAATTCTAAAAATGAAGATTGTAGGCCTACATACATTTTGTGCAATTTTCTCCCTGCGGCACACCCCCAACTTAGGCAGTACAACGGGCTACAGGCGTTGATCCACGGGTGTGAAAGTCTCTCCCTCTCCTCCTCATTTTCCATTTACCAAGCGCGCCATTACGCACAGCCATTACGCACAGCTTATCTTGTGGGCCATAAAAGCTTATTGATTGATGATCACACACGAGGATGTCTAATTTCTGATCCGATATGTATGTTATTCTCACTTCCACATTGCTGTACAATTTGGTGACATTATGTGAAACTGTTTACTCGCGCTAGAATCAAAATCCTGCTTGGAGAAAAAAGGATAAGGAGGAAGATGAACTTGGAGCTTTCGCAGCAGGAATAGGAAGGTGAAGTTATTCCAGAGAGGACGTTTGATTAGTAAAATGGTCTTTGAACATATTTTCTACCAGAAATACATTTACTTTACATTTACTAGTATTATTATTGAATTTAAAGCGCCTCCCTCGTGGCTCCCCGTTTCTGTGTCTCGCTCTCCAGGCCTCCGCGGTGCTGAAAGGGCGCACAGCGCTATATGCGGACTTGTAGCGCGGTGGATACTCCTCAGTACCAAACATAAAGATCTCGTTCCTACACGTTACTAAATCTTGCCCACGCATTATTTTATTAACATGAGATGTCACCAGGACATGAAATAGCCTGTCTACATGGGAGAGCCTGTCTGTGGATAAACTGAAAGATTCATTGCGCAATATGCGCTTGTATTTCTATGGAAAATCCAAACATGAATATCGACAGCTACTCGTCAGAAACACTTTCTTCGGACAAAGCATGCCAAGGAGCATGCAAAGGAATTTTGCTCTCATGGAGGTGGTGACGAGTGGTGTATCACACACACACACACACACACACACACACACACACACACACACACACACACCTAAGAAGCATGTTACTTAATTTTGACTAATTTTACATACATTATTCTTGAAAAGTTTGACTTTTGGAAAAATAAGCGTTGTGCAACTTTCCTGATGCATTGTATCTCAACCGTAGACTGGAAAAAACATTATATATATATATATATATATATATATATATATATATATATATACATAAATATAATGTTTTTTCAAACATTACCAATAGAGCCAAACATTCTATAGCCTCAAAGTGCATTTAAAACTGTTTAGTTGTCACATACTGTCAGCCTTTGTATCGACAGCACAGTCAATCAATCTGAGAGTCAGAAAATGTCTTAACAGTGACATAGAGACATAAATAGAGACAGCAACACGCAGCACCATACTGCTATCACAAATTGTGTCTCTAATGTATTTAAATTACAATTAATTAAATTTATGATCTAGGGTGTAAATGAGTTGGTGTAAATACTGATGTACTCTGCTTTGATAATGTGAACCAAGTCTTATCATGCCAATAAAGCAACAGAGACAGATAAAGATAAATACATGTTCCAAAGGGAAAGAGGTTGATAACAACATAGACAGCAGCGCCCTCTGGTGTTTCATTAAGACATTGCAGCCTCTCAGGCCTCCTTTGTTTAGGTTGCTCCATTGACAGTGAATGGGAGATTGGCACTGTGCACACAGTACCAGTCAGTTAGTGTCTAATGATTTAATAG